>NC_087257.1:613181-919772 GCF_037042905.1 Lytechinus pictus | reverse complement strand
CAGGTCGCGAAAGAGCCTAATATCCGGTCGGGGTGGTTAGGGGTAGGGTAGGGTTAGGGCTGGGGTTGGGGTTTGGGGTTAGGGTTAATATCCGCTCGGGGTGGATCTTCGTTATTTCCCGTATATTGACCCATTTGCATGCTAGAACACCCCTCGAAACGAAGAGGGATGGTTTGAGGGGTTTTCGGGCTCAATTTATTAAATTCCTATTTTGCTCAATTTTGGCCAATCCGGCCAGGTCGCTAAGAGCCTAATATCCGCTCGGGGAGGATCTTCATTATTTCCCGTGTATTGACCCATTTGCATGCCAGAACACCCCTTGGAACGAAGAGGGCTGGTTTGGGGGGCTTACGGGCTCAATTTGGTAAATTCCTTTTTTGCTCGGCCAGGTCGCGAAAGAGTCTAATATCCGGTTGGGGTGGGTTAGGGGTGGGGTTAGGGGTGGGGTTGGGGTTAGGGTTAGGGTTAAAATCTGCTCGGGGTGAATCTTCGTTATTTCCCTTATATTGACCCATTTGCATGCTAGAACATCCCTGGGAGCGAAGAGGGTTCGTTTTGGGGGTTTTCGGGCTCAATATGGTAAATTCTTATTTTACTCAATTTTGGCCAATTCGGCCAAAAACCTAATATCCGCTCGGGGTGGATCTTCTTTATTACCCGTATATTGACCCATTTGGATGCTAGAACACCCTTCGGAGCGAAGAGGGCTGGTTTGGGGGGTTTTATGGCTCAATTTGGTAAATTCCTATTTTGCTCAATTTTGGCCAATTCGGACAGGTCGCTAAGAGCCTAATATCCGCTCGGGGAGGATCTTCATTATTTCCCGTGTATTGACCCATTTGCATGCCAGAACACCCCTCGAAACGAAGAGGGCTGGTTTGGGGGGTTTACGGGCTCAATTTGGTAAATTCCTTTTTTGCTCGGCCAGGTCGCGAAAGAGTCTAATATCCGGTCAGCGTGGGTTATAGGGGTGGGGTTAGGGGTGGGGTTTGGGGTTGGGGTTGGGGTTTGGGGTTGGGGTTGGGGTTAGGGTTAGGGTAAGGGTAAGGGTTATGGTTAGGGATAGGGTTAATATCCGCTCGGGGAGGATCTTCTTTATTTCCCTTATATTGACCCATTGGCATGCTAGAACACCCCTCGGAACGAAGAGGGATGGTTTGAGGGGTTTTCGGGCTCAATTTATTAAATTCCTATTTTGCTCAATTTTGGCCAATCCGGCCAGGTCGCTAAGAGGCTAATATCCGCTTGGGGAGGATCTTCATTATTTCCCCTGTATTGACCCATTTGCATGCCAGAACACCCCTCGGAACGAAGTGGGCTGGTTTGTGGGGTTTACGGGCTCAATTTGGTAAATTCCTTTTTTGCTCGGCCAGGTCGCGAAAGAGTCTAATATCCGGTTGGGGTGGGTTAGGGGTGGGGTCGGGGTTTGGGATTGGGGTTGGGGTTAGGGTTAATATCCGCTCGTGGTGGATCTTCGTTATTTCCCGTATATTGACCCATTTGCATGCTATAGAACACCCCTCGGAACGAAGAGGGATGGTTTGAGGGGTTTTCGGGCTCAATTTATTAAATTCCTATTTTGCTCAATTTTGGCCAATCCGGCCAGGTCGCTAAGAGCCTAATATCCGCTCGGGGAGGATCTTCATTATTTCCCGTGTATTGACCCATTTGCATGCCAGAACACCCCTCGGAACGAAGAGGGCTCGTTTGGGGGGTTTACGGGCTCAATTTGGTAAATTCCTTTTTTGCTCGGCCAGGTCGCGAAAGAGTCTAATATCCGGTTGGGATGGGTTAGGGGTTGGGTTAGGGGTGGGGTTGGGGTTAGGGTTAGGGTTAATATCCGCTCGGGGTGGATCTTCGTTATTTCCCTTATATTGACCCATTTGCATGCTAGAACACCCCTGGGAGCGAAGAGGGTTCGTTTTGGGGGTTTTCGGGCTCAATATGGTAAATTCTTATTTTACTCAATTTTGGCCAATTCGGCCAAAAGCCTAATATCCGCTCGGGGTGGATCTTCTTTATTTCCCGTATATTCACCCATTTGGATGCTAGAACACCCCTCGGAACGAAGAGGGATGGTTTGGGGGGTTTTCGGGCTCAATTTGGTAAATTCCTATTTTGCTCAATTTTGGCCAATCCGGCCAGGTCGCTAAGAGCCTAATATCCGCTCGGGGAGGATCTTCATTATTTCCCGTGTATTGACCCATTTGCATGCAAGAACACCCCTCGGAACGAAGAGGGCTGGTTTGGGGGGTTTACGGGCTCAATTTGGTAAATTCCTTTTTTGCTCGGCCAGGTCGCGAAAGGGTCTAATATCCGGTTGGGGTGGGTTAGGGGTGGGGTTGGGGTTATGGTTAGGGTTAATATCTGCTCGGGGTGAATCTTCGTTATTTCCCTTATATTGACCCATTTGCATGCTAGAACATCCCTGGGAGCGAAGAGGGTTCGTTTTGTGGGTTTTCGGGCTCAATATGGTAAATTCTTATTTTATTCAATTTTGGCCAATTCGGCCAAAAGCCTAATATCCGCTCGGGGTGGATCTTCTTTATTTCCCGTATATTGACCCATTTGGATGCTAGAACACCCTTCGGAGCGAAGAGGGCTGGTTTTGGGGGTTTTATGGCTCATTTTGGTAAATTCCTATTTTGCTCGGCCAAGTCGCGAAAGAGTCTAATATCCGGTCAGGGTGGGTTATAGGGGTGGGGTTAGGGGTGGGGTTTGGGGTTGGGGTTGGGGTTTGGGGTTGGGGTTGGGGTTAATGTTAGGGTAAGGGTTAGGGTTAGGGTTAGGGTTAATATCCGCTCGGGGTGGATCTTCGTTATTTCCCTTATATTGACCCATTTGCATGCTAGAACACCCCTGGGAGCGAAGAGGGTTTGTTTTGGGGGTTTTCGGGCTCAATATGGTTAATTCTTATTTTACTCAATTTTGGCCAATTCGGCCAAAAGCCTAATATCCGCTCGGGCAGGATCTTCTTTATTTCCCGTATAATCACCCATTTGCATGTCAGAACACCTCTCGGAACGAAGAGGGCTGGTTTGGGGGGTTTACGGGCTCAATTTGGTAAATTCCTTTTTTGCTCGGCCAGGTCGCGAAAGAGTCTAATATCCGGTCGGGGTGGGTTAGGGGTGGGGTTAGGGGTGGGGTTTGGGGTTGGGCTTTGGGGTTGGGGTTGGGGTTAGGGTTAGGGTTAGGGTAAGGGTAAGGGTTATGGTTAGGGTTAGGGTTAATATCCGCTCGGGGAGGATCTTCTTTTTTTCCCTTATATTGACCAATTGGCATGCTACAACACCCCTTGGAACGAAGAGGGATGGTTTGAGGGGTTTTCGGGCTCAATTTATTAAATTCCTATTTTGCTCAATTTTGGCCAATCCGGCCAGGTCGCTAAGAGCCTAATATTCCCTCGGGGAGGATCTTCATTATTTCCCGTGTATTGACCCATTTGCATGCCAGAACACCCCTCGGAACGAAGAGGGCTGGTTTGGGGGGTTTACGGGCTCAATTTGGTAAATTCCTTTTTTGCTCGGCCAGGTCGCGAAAGAGTCTAATATCCGGTTGGGGTGGGTTAGGGGTGGGGTTAGGGGTGGGGTTGGGGTTAGGGTTAGGGTTAAAATCTGCTCGGGGTGAATCTTCGTTATTTCCCTTATATTGACCCATTTGCATGCTAGAACATCCCTGGGAGCGAAGAGGGTTCGTTTTGGGGGTTTTCGGGCTCAATATGGTAAATTCTTATTTTACTCAATTTTGGCCAATTCGGCCAAAAACCTAATATCCGCTCGGGGTGGATCTTCTTTATTTCCCGTATATTGACCCATTTGGATGCTAGAACACCCTTCGGAGCGAAGAGGGCTGGTTTGGGGGGTTTTATGGCTCAATTTGGTAAATTCCTATTTTGCTAAATTTTGGCCAATTCGGACAGGTCGCTAAGAGCCTAATATCCGCTCGGGGAGGATCTTCATTATTTCCAGTATATTGACCCATTTGGATGCTAGAACACCCTTCGGAGCGAAGAGGGCTGGTTTGGGGGGTTTTATGGCTCATTTTGGTAAATTCCTATTTTGCTCGGCCAGGTCGCGAAAGAGTCTAATATCCGGTCGGGGTGGGTTAGGGGTGAGGTTAGGGGTGTGGTTTGGGGTTGGGGTTGGGGTTTGGGGTTGGGGTTGGGGTTAGGGTTAGGGTAAGGGTTAGGGTTAGGGTTAGGGTTAATATCCGCTCGGGGTGGATCTTCGTTATTTCCCTTATATTGACCCATTTGCATGCTAGAACACCCCTGGGAGCGAAGAGGGTTCGTTTTGGGGGTTTTCGGGCTCAATATGGTAAATTCTTATTTTACTCAATTTTGGCCAATTCGGCCAAAAGCCTAATATCCGCTCGGGCAGGATCTTCTTTATTTCCCGTATAATCATCCATTTGCATGTCAGAACACCTCTCGGAACGAAGAGGGCTGGTTTGGGGGGTTTACGGGCTCAATTTGGTAAATTCCTTTTTTGCTCGACCGGGTCGCGAAAGAGTCTAATATCCGGTCGGGGTGGGTTAGGGGTGGGGTTAGGGGTGGGGTTTGGGGTTGGGGTTTGGGGTTTGGGGTTGGGGTTGGGGTTAGGGGTTGGGGTTAAGGGTTAGGGTTAAGGTAAGGGTAAGGGTTATGGTTAGGGTTAGGGTTAATATCCGCTCGGGGAGGATCTTCTTTTTTTCCCTTATATTGACCAATTGGCATGCTACAACACCCCTCGGAACGAAGAGGGATGGTTTGAGGGGTTTTCGGGCTCAATTTATTAAATTCCTATTTTGCTCAATTTTGGCCAATCCGGCCAGGTCGCTAAGAGCCTAATATTCCCTCGGGGAGGATCTTCATTATTTCCCGTGTATTGACCCATTTGCATGCCAGAACACCCCTCGGAACGAAGAGGGCTGGTTTGGGGGGTTTACGGGCTCAATTTGGTAAATTCCTTTTTTGCTCGGCCAGGTCGCGAAAGGGTTTAATATCCGGTTGGGGTGGGTTAGGGGTGGGGTTGGGGTTAGGGTTAGGGTTAATATCCGCTCGGGGTGAATCTTCGTTATTTCCCTTATATTGACCCATTTGCATGCTAGAACACCCCTGGGAGCGAAGAGGGTTCGTTTTGGGGGTTTTCGGGCTCAATATGGTAAATTCTTATTTTACTCAATTTTGGCCAATTCGGCCATAAGCCTAATATCCGCTCGGGGTGGATCTTCTTTTTTTCCCGTATATTGACCCATTTGGATGCTAGAACACCCTTCGGAGCAAAGAGGGCTGGTTTGGGGGGTTTTATGGCTCATTTTGGTAAATTCCTATTTTGCTAAATTTTGGCCAATTCAGTCAGGTCGCTAAGACCCTAATATCCGATCGGGGAGGATCTTCATTATTTCCCGTGTATTGACCCATTTGCATGCCAGAACACCCCTCGGAATGAAGAGGGCTGGTTTGGGGGGTTTTCGGGCTCAATTTGGTAAATTCCATTTTTGCTCGGCCAGGTCGCGAAAGAGCCTAATATCCGGTCGGGGTGGTTAGGGGTAGGGTAGGGTTAGGGCTGGGGTTGGGGTTTGGGGTTAGGGTTAATATCCGCTCGGGGTGGATCTTCGTTATTTCCCGTATATTGACCCATTTGCATGCTAGAACACCCCTCGAAACGAAGAGGGATGGTTTGAGGGGTTTTCGGGCTCAATTTATTAAATTCCTATTTTGCTCAATTTTGGCCAATCCGGCCAGGTTGCTAAGAGCCTAATATCCGCTCGGGGAGGATCTTCATTATTTCCCGTGTATTGACCCATTTGCATGCCAGAACACCCCTTGGAACGAAGAGGGCTGGTTTGGGGGGTTTACGGGCTCAATTTGGTAAATTCCTTTTTTGCTCGGCCAGGTCGCGAAAGAGTCTAATATCCGGTTGGGGTGGGTTAGGGGTGGGGTTAGGGGTGGGGTTGGGGTTAGGGTTAGGGTTAATATCTGCTCGGGGTGAATCTTCGTTATTTCCCTTATATTGACCCATTTGCATGCTAGAACATCCCTGGGAGCGAAGAGGGTTCGTTTTGGGGGTTTTCGGGCTCAATATGGTAAATTCTTATTTTACTCAATTTTGGCCAATTCGGCCAAAAGCATAATATCCGCTGGGGATGGATCTTCGTTATTTCCCGTATATTGACCCATTTGCATGCTAGAACACCCCTCGGAACGATGAGGGATGGTTTGATGGGTTTTCGGGCTCAATTTATTAAATTCCTATTTTGCTCAATTTTGGCCAATCCGGCCAGGTCGCTAAGAGCCTAATATCCGCTTTAGGAGGATCTTCTTTATTTCCCGTATATTCACCCATTTGGATGCTAGAACACCCCTCGGAACGAAAAGGGCTGGTTTGGGGGGTTTTGGGGCTCAATTTGGTAAATTCCTTTTTTGCTCAATTTCGGCCAATTCGGCCAGCTCGCTAAGAGCCTAATATCCGCTTGGGGAGGATCTTCATTATTTCCCGTGTATTGACCCATTTGCATGCCAGAACACCCCTCGGAACGAAGAGGGATGGTTTAGGGGGTTTTCGGGCTCAATTTGGTAAATTCCATTTTTGCTCGGCCAGGTCGCGAAAGAGCCTAATATCCGGTCGGGGTGGTTAGGGGTAGGGCAGGGTTAGGGCTGGGGTTGGGGTTTGGGGTTTGGGTTAGGGTTAATATCCGCTCGGGGTGGATCTTCGTTATTTCCCGTATATTGACCCATTTCCATGCTAGAACACCCTTCGGAACGAAGAGGGATGGTTTGAGGGGTTTTCGGGCTCAATTTATTAAATTCCTATTTTGCTCAATTTTGGCCAATCCGGCCAGGTCGCTAAGAGCCTAATATCCGCTCTAGGAGGATCTTCTTTATTTCCCGTATATTCACCCATTTGGATGCTAGAACACCCCTCGGAACGAAAAGGGCTGGTTTGGGGGGTTTTTGGGCTCAATTTGGTAAATTCCTTTTTTGCTCAATTTCGGCCAATTCGGCCAGCTCGCTAAGAGCCTAATATCCGCTTAGGGAGGATCTTCATTATTTCCCGTGTATTGACCCATTTGCATGCCAGAACACCCCTCGGAACGAAGAGGGATGGTTTGGGGGGTTTTCGGGCTCAATTTGGTAAATTCCATTTTTGCTCGGCCAGGTCGCGAAAGAGCCTAATATCCGGTCGGGGTGGTTAGGGGTAGGGTAGGGTTAGGGCTGGGGTTGGGGTTTGGGGTTGGGGTTGGGGTTAGGGTTAATATCCGCTCGGGGTGGATCTTCGTTATTTCCCGTATATTGACCCATTTGCATGCTAGAACACCCCTCGGAACGAAGAGGGATGGTTTGAGGGGTTTTCGGGCTCAATTTATTAAATTCCTATTTTGCTCAATTTTGGCCAATCCGGCCAGGTCGCTAAGAGGCTAATATCCGCTCGGGGAGGATCTTCATTATTTCCCGTGTATTGACCCATTTGCATGCCAGAACACCCCTCGGAACGAAGAGGGCTGGTTTGGGGGGTTTACGGGCTCAATTTGGTAAATTCCTTTTTTGCTCGGCCAGGTCGCGAAAGAGTCTAATATCCGGTTGGGGTGGGTTAGGGGTGGGGTTAGGGGTGGGGTTGGGGTTAGGGTTAGGGTTAATATCCGTTCGGGGTGGATCTCGTTATTTCCCTTATATTGACCCATTTGCATGCTAGAACACCCCTGGGAGCGAAGAGGGTTCGTTTTGGTGGTTTTCGAGCTCAATATGGTAAATTCTTATTTTACTCAATTTTGGCCAATTCGGCCAAAAGCCTAATATCCGCTCGGGGTGGATCTTCTTTATTTCCCGTATATTCACCCATTTGGATGCTAGAGCACCCCTCGGAACGAAGAGGGATGGTTTGGGGGGTTTTCGGGCTCAATTTGGTAAATTCCTATTTTGCTCAATTTTGGCCAATCCGGCCAGGTCGCTAAGAGCCTAATATCCGCTCGGGGAGGATCTTCATTATTTCCCGTGTATTGACCCATTTGCATGTCAGAACACCTCTCGGAACGAAGAGGGCTGGTTTGGGGGGTTTACGGGCTCAATTTGGTAAATTCCTTTTTTGCTCGGCCAGGTCGCGAAAGAGTCTAATATCCGGTCGGGGTGGGTTAGGGGTGGGGTTAGGGGTGGGGTTTGGGGTTGGGGTTTGGGGTTGGGGTTGGGGTTAGGGTTAGGGTTAGGGTAAGGGTTACGGTTAGGGTTAGGGTTAATATCCGCTCGGGATGGATCTTCGTTATTTCCCTTATATTGACCCATTTGCATGCTAGAACACCCCTGGGAGCGAAGAGGGTTCGTTTTGGCGGTTTTCGGGCTCAATATGGTAAATTCTTATTTTACTCAATTTTGGCCAATTCGGCCAAAAACCTAATATCCGCTCGGGGTGGATCTTCTTTATTTCCCGTATATTGACCCATTTGGATGCTAGAACACCCTTCGGAGCGAAGAGGGCTGGTTTGGGGGGTTTTATGGCTCAATTTGGTAAATTCCTATTTTGCTAAATTTTGGCCAATTCAGACAGGTCGCTAAGAGCCTAATATCCGCTCGGGGAGGATCTTCATTATTTCCCGTGTATTGACCCATTTGCATGCCAGAACACCCCTCGGAACGAAGAGGGCTGGTTTGGGGGGTTTACGGGCTCAATTTGGTAAATTCCTTTTTTGCTCGGCCAGGTCGCGAAAGAGTCTAATATCCGGTCAGGGTGGGTTATAGGGGTGGGGTTAGGGGTGGGGTTTGGGGTTGGGGTTGGGGTTTGGGGTTGGGGTTGGGGTTGGGGTTAGGGTTAGGGTAAGGGTAAGGGTTATGGTTAGGGTTAATATCCGCTCGGGGAGGATCTTCTTTATTTCCCTTATATTGACCCATTGGCATGCTAGAACACCCCTCGGAACGAAGAGGGATGGTTTAAGGGGTTTTCGGGCTCAATTTATTAAATTCCTATTTTGCTCAATTTTGGCCAATCCGGCCAGGTCGCTTAGAGCCTAATATCCGCTCGGGGAGGATCTTCATTATTTCCCGTGTATTGACCCATTTGCATGCCAGAACACCCCTCGGAACGAAGAGGGCTGGTTTGGGGGGGTATACGGGCTCAATTTGGTAAATTCCTTTTTTGCTCGGCCAGGTTGCGAAAGAGTCTAATATCCGGTTGGGGTTGGTTAGGGGTGGGGTTGGGGTTAGGGTTAATATCCGCTCGGGGTGAATCTTCGTTATTTCCCTTATATTGACCCATTTGCATGCTAGAACACCCCTGGGAGCGAAGAGGGTTCGTTTTGGGGTTTTCGGGCTCAATATGGTAAATTCTTATTTTACTCAATTTTGGCCAATTCGGCCAAAAACCTAATATCCGCTCGGGGTGGATCTTCTTTAATTCCCGTATATTGACCCATTTGGATGCTAGAACACCCTTCGGAGCGAAGAGGGCTGGTTTGGGGGGTTTTATGGCTCAATTTGGTAAATTCCTATTTTGGTAAATTTTGGCCAATTAGGCCAGGTCGCGAAGAGCCTAATATCCGCTCGGGGAGGATCTTCATTATTTCCCGTGTATTGACCCATTTGCATGCCAGAACACCCCTCGGAACGAAGAGGGATGGTTTGGGTGGTTTTCGGGCTCAATTTGGTAAATTCCTTTTTTGCTCGGCCAGGTCGCGAAAGAGCCTAATATCCAGTCGGTGGGGGTTAGGAGTAGGGTTAAGGGTGGGGTTCGGGGTGGGGTTGGGGTTCGGGGTTGGGGTTTGGGGTTGGGGTTGGGGTTGGGGTAAGGTGAGGGTAAGGGTTAGGGTAAGGGTTAGGATTAATATCCGCTCGGGGTGGATCTTCGTTATTTCCCGTATATTGACCCATTTGGATGCTAGAACACCACTCGGAGCGAAGAGGGCTGGTTTGGGGGGTTTTATGGCTCAATTTGGTAAATTCCTATTTTGCAAAATTTTGGCCAATTCGGACAGGTCGCGAAGAGCCTAATATCCGCTCGGGGAGGATCTTCATTATTTCCCGTGTATTGACCCATTTGCATGCCAGAACACCCCTCGGAACGAAGAGGGCTGGTTTGGGGGGTTTACGGGCTCAATTTGGTAAATTCCTTTTTTGCTCGGCCAGGTCGCGAAAGAGTCTAATATCCGGTCGGGGTAGGTTAGGGGTGGGGTTAGGGGTGGGGTTTGGGGTTGGGGTTTGGGGTTGGGGTTGGGGTTAGGGTTAGGGTTAGGGTTAGGGTAAGGGTTAGGGTTAGGGTTAGGGTTAATATCCGCTCGGGATGGATCTTCGTTATTTCCCTTATATTGACCCATTTGCATGCTAGAACACCCCTGGGAACGAAGAGGGTTCGTTTTGGGGGTTTTCGGGCTCAATATGGTAAATTCTTATTTTACTCAATTTTGGCCAATTCGGCCAAAAACCTAATATCCGCTCGGGGTGGATCTTCTTTATTTCCCGTATATTGACCCATTTGGATGCTAGAACACCCTTCGGAGCGAAGAGGGCTGGTTTGGGGGGTTTTATGGCTCAATTTGGTAAATTCCTATTTTGCTAAATTTTGGCCAATTCGGACAGGTCGCTAAGAGCCTAATATCCGCTCGGGGAGGATCTTCATTATTTCCCGTGTATTGACCCATTTGCATGCCAGAACACCCCTCGGAACGAAGAGGGCTGGTTTGGGGGGTTTACGGGCTCAATTTGGTAAATTCCTTTTTTGCTCGGCCAGGTTGCGAAAGAGTCTAATATCCGGTCAGGGTGGGTTATAGGGGTGGGGTTAGGGGTGGGGTTTGGGGTTGGGGTTGGGGTTTGGGGTTGGGGTTGGGGTTAGGGTTAGGGTAAGGGTAAGGGTTATGGTTAGGGTTAGGGTTAATATCCGCTCGGGGAGGATCTTCTTTTTTTCCCTTATATTGACCCTCTGGCATGCTAGAACACCCCTCGGAACGAAGAGGGATGGTTTGAGGGGTTTTTGGGCTCAATTTATTAAATTCCTATTTTGCTCAATTTTGGCCAATCCGGCCAGGTCGCTAAGAGCCTAATATCCGCTCGGGGAGGATCTTCATTATTTCCCGTGTATTGACCCATTTGCATGCCAGAACACCCCTCGGAACGAAGAGGGCTGGTTTGGGGGGTTTACGGGCTCAATTTGGTAAATTCCATTTTTGCTCGGCCAGGTCGCGAAAGAGCCTAATATCCGGTCGGGGTGGTTAGGTGTAGGGTAGGGTTAGGGCTGGGGTTGGGGTTTCGGGTTTTGGTTAGGGTTAATATCCGCTCGGGGTGGATCTTCGTTATTTCCCGTATATTGACCCATTTGCATGCTACAACACCCCTCGGAACGAAGAGGGATGGTTTGAGGGGTTTTCGGGCTCAATTTATTAAATTCCTATTTTGCTCAATTTTGGCCAATCCGGCCAGGTCGCTAAGAGCCTAATATCCGCTCTAGGAGGATCTTCATTATTTCCCGTGTATTGACCCATTTGCATGCCAGAACACCCCTCGGAACGAAGAGGGCTGGTTTGGGGGGTTTACGGGCTCAATTTGGTAAATTCCTTTTTTGCTCGGCCAGGTCGCGAAAGAGCCTAATATCCAGTCGGTGGGGGTTAGGAGTAGGGTTAAGGGTGGGGTTCGGGGTGGGGTTGGGGTTCGGGATTGGGGTTTGGGGTAGGGTAGGGTTAGGGCTGGGGTTGGGGTTTGGGGTTGGGGTTGGGGTTAGGGTTAATATCCGCTCGGGGTGGATCTTCGTTATTTCCCGTATATTGACCCATTTGCATGCTAGAACACCCCTCGGAACGAAAAGGGATGGTTTGAGGGGTTTTCGGGCTCAATTTATTAAATTCCTATTTTGCTCAATTTTGGCCAATCCGGCCAGGTCGCTAAGAGCCTAATATCCGCTCGGGGAGGATCTTCATTATTTCCCGTGTATTGACCCATTTGCATGCTAGAACATCCCTGGGAGCGAAGAGGGTTCGTTTTGGGGGTTTTCGGGCTCAATATGGTAATTTCTTATTTTACTCAATTTTGGCCAATTCGGCCAAAAGCCTAATATCCGCTCGGGGAGGATCTTCATTATTTCCCGTGTATTGACCAATTTGCATGCCAGAACACCCCTCGGAACGAAGAGGGATGGTTTGGGTGGTTTTCGGGCTCAATTTGGTAAATTCCTTTTTTGCTCGGCCAGGTCGCGAAAGAGCCTAATATCCAGTCGGTGGGGGTTAGGAGTAGGGTTAAGGGTGGGGTTCGGGGTGGGGTTGGGGTTCGGGATTGGGGTTTGGGGTAGGGTAGGGTTAGGGCTGGGGTTGGGGTTTGGGGTTGGGGTTGGGGTTAGGGTTAATATCCGCTCGGGGTGGATCTTCGTTATTTCCCGTATATTGACCCATTTGCATGCTAGAACACCCCTCGGAACGAAGAGGGATGGTTTGAGGGGTTTTCGGGCTCAATTTATTAAATTCCTATTTTGCTCAATTTTGGCCAATCCGGCCAGGTCGCTAAGAGCCTAATATTCGCTCGGGGAGGATCTTCATTATTTCCCGTGTATTGACCCATTTGCATGCCAGAACACCCCTCGGAACGAAGAGGGCTGGTTTGGGGGGTTTACGGGCTCAATTTGGTAAATTCCTTTTTTGCTCTGCCAGGTCGCGAAAGAGTCTAATATCCGGTCGGGGTGGGTTAGGGGTGGGGTTTGGGGTTGGGGTTTGGGGTTGGGGTTGGGGTTAGGGTTAGGGTTAGGGTAAGGGTTAGGGTTAGGGTTAGGGTTAGGGTTAATATCCGCTCGGGTAGGATCTTCGTTATTTCCCTTATATTGACCCATTTGCATGCTAGAACACCCCTGGGAGCGAAGAGGGTTCGTTTTGGGGGTTTTCCGGCTCAATATGGTAAATTCTTATTTTACTCAATTTTGGCCAATTCGGCCAAAAACCTAATATCCGCTCGAGGTGGATCTTCTTTAATTCCCGTATATTGACCCATTTGGATGCTAGAACACCCTTCGGAGCGAAGAGGGCTGGTTTGGGGGGTTTTATGGCTCAATTTGGTAAATTCCTATTTTGGTAAATTTTGGCCAATTAGGCCAGGTCGCGAAGAGCCTAATATCCTCTCGGGGAGGATCTTCATTATTTCCCGTGTATTGACCCATTTGCATGCCAGAACACCCCTCGGAACGAAGAGGGATGGTTTTGGTAGTTTTCGGGCTCAATTTGGTAAATTCCTTTTTTGCTCGGCCAGGTCGCGAAAGAGCCTAATATCCAGTCAGTGGGGGTTAGGAGTAGGGTTAAGGGTGGGGTTCGGGGTGGGGTTGGGGTTCGGGATTGGGGTTTGGGGTAGGGTAGGGTTAGGGCTGGGGTTGGGGTTTGGGGTTGGGGTTGGGGTTAGGGTTAATATCCGCTCGGGGTGGATCTTCGTTATTTCCCGTATATTGACCCATTTGCATGCTAGAACACCCCTCGGAACGAAGAGGGATGGTTTGAGGGGTTTTCGGGCTCAATTTATTAAATTCCTATTTTGCTCAATTTTGGCCAATCCGGCCAGGTCGCTAAGAGCCTAATATCCGCTCGGGGAGGATCTTCATTATTTCCCGTGTATTGACCCATTTGCATGCCAGAACACCCCTCGGAACGAAGAGGGCTGGTTTGGGGGGTTTACGGGCTCAATTTGGTAAATTCCTTTTTTGCTCTGCCAGGTCGCGAAAGAGTCTAATATCCGGTCGGGGTGGGTTAGGGGTGGGGTTTGGGGTTGGGGTTTGGGGTTGGGGTTGGGGTTAGGGTTAGGGTTAGGGTAAGGGTTAGGGTTAGGGTTAGGGTTAGGGTTAATATCCGCTCGGGTAGGATCTTCGTTATTTCCCTTATATTGACCCATTTGCATGCTAGAACACCCCTGGGAGCGAAGAGGGTTCGTTTTGGGGGTTTTCGGGCTCAATATGGTAAATTCTTATTTTACTCAATTTTGGCCAATTCGGCCAAAAACCTAATATCCGCTCGGGGTGGATCTTCTTTAATTCCCGTATATTGACCCATTTGGATGCTAGAACACCCTTCGGAGCGAAGAGGGCTGGTTTGGGGGGTTTTATGGCTCAATTTGGTAAATTCCTATTTTGGTAAATTTTGGCCAATTAGGCCAGGTCGCGAAGAGCCTAATATCCGCTCGGGGAGGATCTTCATTATTTCCCGTGTATTGACCCATTTGCATGCCAGAACACCCCTCGGAACGAAGAGGGATGGTTTGGGTGGTTTTCGGGCTCAATTTGGTAAATTCCTTTTTTGCTCGGCCAGGTCGCGAAAGAGCCTAATATCCAGTCAGTGGGGGTTAGGAGTAGGGTTAAGGGTGGGGTTCGGGGTGGGGTTGGGGTTCGGGGTTGGGGTTTGAGGTTGGGGTTGGGGTTGGGGTAAGGTTAGGGTAAGGGTTAGGGTAAGGGTTAGGATTAATATCCGCTCGGGGTGGATCTTCATTATTTCCCGTATATTGACCCATTTGCATGCCAGAACACCCCTCGGAACGAAGAGGGATGGTTTGGGTGGTTTTCGGGCTCAATTTGGTAAATTCCTTTTTTGCTCGGCCAGGTCGCGAAAGAGCCTAATATCCAGTCAGTGGGGGTTAGGAGTAGGGTTAAGGGTGGGGTTCGGGGTGGGGTTGGGGTTCGGGATTGGGGTTTGGGGTAGGGTAGGGTTAGGGCTGGGGTTGGGGTTTGGGGTTGGGGTTGGGGTTAGGGTTAATATCCGCTCGGGGTGGATCTTCGTTATTTCCCGTATATTGACCCATTTGCATGCTAGAACACCCCTCGGAACGAAAAGGGATGGTTTGAGGGGTTTTCGGGCTCAATTTATTAAATTCCTATTTTGCTCAATTTTGGCCAATCCGGCCAGGTCGCTAAGAGCCTAATATCCGCTCGGGGAGGATCTTCATTATTTCCCGTGTATTGACCCATTTGCATGCCAGAACACCCCTCGGAACGAAGAGGGCTGGTTTGGGGGGTTTACGGGCTCAATTTGGTAAATTCCTTTTTTGCTCTGCCAGGTCGCGAAAGAGTCTAATATCCGGTCGGGGTGGGTTAGGGGTGGGGTTTGGGGTTGGGGTTTCGGGTTGGGGTTGGGGTTAGGGTTAGGGTTAGGGTAAGGGTTAGGGTTAGGGTTAGGGTTAGGGTTAATATCCGCTCGGGTAGGATCTTCGTTATTTCCCTTATATTGACCCATTTGCATGCTAGAACACCCCTGGGAGCGAAGAGGGTTCGTTTTGGGGGTTTTCGGGCTCAATATGGTAAATTCTTATTTTACTCAATTTTGGCCAATTCGGCCAAAAACCTAATATCCGCTCGGGGTGGATCTTCTTTAATTCCCGTATATTGACCCATTTGGATGCTAGAACACCCTTCGGAGCGAAGAGGGCTGGTTTGGGGGGTTTTATGGCTCAATTTGGTAAATTCCTATTTTGGTAAATTTTGGCCAATTAGGCCAGGTCGCGAAGAGCCTAATATCCGCTCGGGGAGGATCTTCATTATTTCCCGTGTATTGACCCATTTGCATGCCAGAACACCCCTCGGAACGAAGAGGGATGGTTTGGGTGGTTTTCGGGCTCAATTTGGTAATTCCTTTTTTGCTCGGCCAGGTCGCGAAAGAGCCTAATATCCAGTCAGTGGGGGTTAGGAGTAGGGTTAAGGGTGGGGTTCGGGGTGGGGTTGGGGTTCGGGGTTGGGGTTTGAGGTTGGGGTTGGGGTTGGGGTAAGGTTAGGGTAAGGGTTAGGGTAAGGGTTAGGATTAATATCCGCTCGGGGTGGATCTTCGTTATTTCCCGTATATTGACCCATTTGGATGCTAGAACACCACTCGGAGCGAAGAGGGCTGGTTTGGGGGGTTTTATGGCTCAATTTGGTAAATTCCTATTTTGCAAAATTTTGGCCAATTCGGACAGGTCGCGAAGAGCCTAATATCCGCTCGGGGAGGATCTTCATTATTTCCCGTGTATTGACCCATTTGCATGCCAGAACACCCCTCGGAACGAAGAGGGCTGGTTTGGGGGGTTTACGGGCTCAATTTGGTAAATTCCTTTTTTGCTCGGCCAGGTCGCGAAAGAGTCTAATATCCGGTCGGGGTGGGTTAGGGGTGGGGTTAGGGGTGGGGTTTGGGGTTAGGGTTAGGGTTAGGGTTAGGGTAAGGGTTAGGGTTAGGGTTAGGGTTAATATCCGCTCGGGATGGATCTTCGTTATTTCCCTTATATTGACCCATTTGCATGCTAGAACACCCCTGGGAGCGAAGAGGGTTCATTTTGGGGGTTTTCGGGCTCAATATGGTAAATTCTTATTTTACTCAATTTTGGCCAATTCGGCCAAAAACCTAATATCCGCTCAGGGTGGATCTTCTTTATTTCCCGTATATTGACCCATTTGGATGCTAGAACACCCTTCGGAGCGAAGAGGGCTGGTTTGGGGGGTTTTATGGCTCAATTTATTAAATTCCTATTTTGCTCAATTTTGGCCAATCCGGCCAGGTCGCTAAGAGCCTAATATCCGCTCTAGGAGGATCTTCTTTATTTCCCGTATATTCACCCATTTGGATGCTAGAACACCCCTCGGAACGAAAAGGGTTGGTTTGGGGGGTTTTTGGGCTCAATTTGGTAAATTCCTTTTTTGCTCAATTTCGGCCAATTCGGCCAGCTCGCTAAGAGCCTAATATCCGCTTGGGGAGGATCTTCATTATTTCCCGTGTATTGACCCATTTGCATGCCAGAACACCCCTCGGAACGAAGAGGGATGGTTTGGGGGGTTTTCGGGCTCAATTTGGTAAATTCCATTTTTGCTCGGCCAGGTCGCGAAAGAGCCTAATATCCGGTCGGGGTGGTTAGGGGAAGGGTAGGGTTAGGGCTGGGGTTGGGGTTTGGGGTTGGGGTTGGGGTTAGGGTTAATATCCGCTCGGGGTGGATCTTCGTTATTTCCCGTATATTGACCCATTTGCATGCTAGAACACCCCTCGGAACGAAGAGGGATGGTTTGAGGGGTTTTCGGGCTCAATTTATTAAATTCCTATTTTGCTCAATTTTGGCCAATCCGGCCAGGTCGCTAAGAGGCTAATATCCGCTCGGGGAGGATCTTCATTATTTCCCGTGTATTGACCCATTTGCATGCCAGAACACCCCTCGGAACGAAGAGGGCTGGTTTGGGGGGTTTACGGGCTCAATTTGGTAAATTCCTTTTTTGCTCGACCAGGTCGCGAAAGAGTCTAATATCCGGTTGGGGTGGGTTAGGGGTGGGGTTAGGGGTGGGGTTGGGGTAAGGGTTAGGGTTAATATCCGCTCGGGGAGGATCTTCTTTATTTCCCTTATATTGACCCATTTGCATGCTAGAACACCCCTCGGAACGAAGAGGGATGGTTTGAGGGGTTTTCGGGCTCAATTTATTAAATTCCTATTTTGCTCAATTTTGGCCAATCCGGCCAGGTCGCTAAGAGCCTAATATCCGCTCGGGGAGGATCTTCATTATTTCCCGTGTATTGACCCATTTGCATGCCAGAACATCCCTCGGAACGAAGAGGGCTGGTTTGGGGGGTTTACGGGCTCAATTTGGTAAATTCCTTTTTTGCTCGGCCAGTTCGCGAAAGAGTCTAATATCCGGTCCGAGTGGGTTAGGGGTGGGGTTGGGGTTAGGGTTAGGGTTAATATCCGCTCGGGGTGAATCTTCGTTATTTCCCTTATATTGACCCATTTGCATGCTAGAACACCCCTGGGAGCGAAGAGGGTTCGTTTTGGGGGTTTTCGGGCTCAATATGGTAAATTCTAATTTTACTCAATTTTGGCCAATTCGGCCAAAAGCCTAATATCCGTTCGGGTTGGATCTTCTTTTTTTCCCGTATATTGACCCATTTGGATGCTAGAACACCCTTCGGAGCGAAGAGGGCTGGTTTGGAGGGTTTTATGGCTCATTTTGGTAAATTCCTATTTTGCTAAATTTTGGCCAATTCGGACAGGTCGCTAAGAGCCTAATATCCGATCGTGGAGGATCTTCATTATTTCCCGTGTATTGACCCATTTGCATGACAGAACACCCCTCGGAATGAAGAGGGCTGGTTTGGGGGGTTTTCGGGCTCAATTTGGTAAATTCCTTTTTTGCTCGGCCAGGTCGCGAAAGAGTCTAATATCCGGTCAGGGTGGGTTATAGGGGTGGGGTTAGGGGTGGGGTTTGGGGTTGGGGTTGGGGTTTGGGGGTGGGGTTGGGGTTAGGGTTAGGGTAAGGGTAAGGGTTATGGTTAGGGTTAGGGTTAATATCCGCTCGGGGAGGATCTTCTTTATTTCCCTTATATTGACCCATTGGCATGCTAGAACACCCCTCGGAACGAAGAGGGATGGTTTGAGGGGTTTTTGGGCTCAATTTATTAAATTCCTATTTTGCTCAATTTTGGCCAATCCGGCCAGGTCGCTAAGAGCCTAATATCCGCTCGGGGAGGATCTTCATTATTTCCCGTGTATTGACCCATTTGCATGCCAGAACACCCCTCGGAACGAAGAGGGCTGGTTTGTGGGGTTTACGGGCTCAATTTGGTAAATTCCTTTTTTGCTCGGCCAGGTCGCGAAAGAGTCTAATATCCGGTTGGGGTGGGTTAGGGTTGGGGTTGGGGTTAGGGTTAATATCCGCTCGGGGTGAATCTTCGTTATTTCCCTTATATTGACCCATTTGCATGCTAGCACACCCCTGGGAGCGAAGAGGATTCGTTTTTTGGGGTTTTCGGGCTCAATATGGTAAATTCTTATTTTACTCAATTTTGGCCAATTCGGCCAAAAGCCTAATATCCGCTCGGGGTGGATCTTCTTTTTTCCCGTATATTGACCCATTTGGATGCTAGAACACCCTTCGGAGCGAAGAGGGCTGGTTTGGGGGGTTTTATGGCTCATTTTGGTAAATTCCTATTTTGCTAAATTTTGGCCAATTCAGCCAGGTCGCTAAGACCCTAATATCCGATCGGGGAGGATCTTCATTATTTCCCGTGTATTGACTCATTTGCATGCCAGAATACCCCTCGGAATGAAGAGGGCTGGTTTGGGGGGTTTACGGGCTCAATTTGGTAAATTCCTTTTTTGCTCGGCCAGGTCGCGAAAGACTCTAATATCCGGTTGGGGTGGGGTTAGGGGTGGGGTTGGGGTTAGGGTTAGGGTTAATATCTGCTCGGGGTGAATCTTCGTTATTTCCCTTATATTGACCCATTTGCATGCTAGAACATCCCTGGGAGCGAAGAGGGTTCGTTTTGGGGGTTTTCGGGCTCAATATGGTAAATTCTTATTTTACTCAATTTTGGCCAATTCGGCCAAAAGCCTAATATCCGCTCGGGGTGGATCTTCTTTATTTCCCGTATATTGACCCATTCGGATGCTAGAACACCCTTCGGAGCGAAGAGGGCTGGTTTGGGGGGTTTTATGGCTCATTTTGGTAAATTCCTATTTTGCTTGGCCAGGTCGCGAAAGAGTCTAATATCCGGTCGGGGTGGGTTAGGGGTAAGGTTAGGGGTGTGGTTTGGGGTTTGGGTTGGGGTTTGGGGTTGGGGTTGGAATTAGGGTTAGGGTTAGGGTTAATATCCGCTCGGGGTGGATCTTCGTTATTTCCCTTATATTGACCCATTTGCATGCTAGAACACCCCTGGGAGCGAAGAGGGTTCGTTTTGGGGGTTTTCGGGCTCAATATGGTAAATTCTTATTTTACTCAATTTTGGCCAATTCGGCCAAAAGCCTAATATCCGCTCGGGCAGGATCTTCTTTATTTCCCGTATATTCACCCATTTGGATGCTAGAACACCCCTCGGAACGAAAAGGGCTGGTTTGGGGGGTTTTTGGGCTCAATTTGGTAAATTCCTTTTTTGCTCAATTTCGGCCAATTCGGCCAGGTCGCTAAGAGCCTAATATCCGCTTGGGGAGGATCTTCTTTATTTCCCATATATTCACCCATTTGGATGCTAGAACACCCCTCGGAACGAAAAGGGCTGGTTTGGGGTGTTTTTGGGCTCAATTTGGTAAATTCCTTTTTTGCTCAATTTCGGCCAATTTGGCCAGCTCGCTAAGAGCCTAATATCCGCTTGGGGAGGATCTTCATTATTTCCCGTGTATTGACCTATTTGCATGCCAGAACACCCCTCGGAACGAAGAGGGATGGTTTGGGGGGTTTTCGGGCTCAATATGGTAAATTCTTATTTTACTCAATTTTCGCCAATTCGGCCAAAAGCCTAATATCCGCTCGGGCAGGATCTTCTTTATTTCCCGTATATTCACCCATTTGGATGCTAGAACACCCCTCGGAACGAAAAGCGCTGGTTTGGGGGGTTTTTGGGCTCAATTTGGTAAATTCCTTTTTTGCTCAATTTCGGCCAATTCGGCCAGGTCGCTAAGAGCCTAATATCCGCTTGGGGAGGATCTTCTTTATTTCCCATATATTCACCCATTTGGATGCTAGAACACCCCTCGGAACGAAAAGGGCTGGTTTTGGGGTGTTTTTGGGCTCAATTTGGTAAATTCCTTTTTTGCTCAATTTCGGCCAATTTGGCCAGCTCGCTAAGAGCCTAATATCCGCTTGGGGAGGATCTTCATTATTTCCCGTGTATTGACCTATTTGCATGCCAGAACACCCCTCGGAACGAAGAGGGATGGTTTGGGGGGTTTTCGGGCTCAATTTGGTAAATTCCATTTTTGCTCGGCCAGGTCGCGAAAGAGCCTAATATCCGGTCGGGGTGGTTAGGGGTAGGATAGGGTTAGGGCTGGGGTTGGGGTTTGGGGTTGGGGTTGCGGTTAGGGTTAATATCCGCTCGGGGTGGATCTTCGTTATTTCCCGTATATTGACCCATTTGCATGCTAGAACACCCCTCGGAACGAAGAGGGACGGTTTGAGGGGTTTTCGGGCTCAATTTATTAAATTCCTATGTTGCTCAATTTTGGCCAATCCGGCCAGGTCGCTAAAAGGCTAATATCCGCTCGGGGAGGATCTTCATTATTTCCCGTGTATTGACCCATTTGCATGCCAGAACACCCCTCGGAACGAAGAAGGCTGGTTTGGGGGGTTTACGGGCTCAATTTGGTAAATTCCTTTTTTGCTCGGCCAGGTCGCGAAAGAGTCTAATATCCGGTTGGGGTGGGTTAGGGGTGGGGTTAAGGGTGGGGTTCGGGGTGGGGTTGGGGTTCGGGATTGGGGTTTGGGGTAGGGTAGGGTTAGGGCTGGGGTTGGGGTTTGGGGTTGGGGTTGGGGTTAGGGTTAATATCCGCTCGGGGTGGATCTTCGTTATTTCCCGTATATTGACCCATTTGCATGCTAGAACACCCCTCGGAACGAAGAGGGATGGTTTGAGGGGTTTTCGGGCTCAATTTATTAAATTCCTATTTTGCTCAATTTTGGCCAATCCGGCCAGGTCGCTAAGAGCCTAATATCCGCTCGGGGAGGATCTTCATTATTTCCCGTGTATTGACCCATTTGCATGCCAGAACACCCCTCGGAACGAAGAGGGCTGGTTTGGGGGGTTTACGGGCTCAATTTGGTAAATTCCTTTTTTGCTCTGCCAGGTCGCGAAAGAGTCTAATATCCGGTCGGGGTGGGTTAGGGGTGGGGTTTGGGGTTGGGGTTTGGGGTTGGGGTTGGGGTTAGGGTTAGGGTTAGGGTAAGGGTTAGGGTTAGGGTTAGGGTTAGGGTTAATATCCGCTCGGGTAGGATCTTCGTTATTTCCCTTATATTGACCCATTTGCATGCTAGAACACCCCTGGGAGCGAAGAGGGTTCGTTTTGGGGGTTTTCGGGCTCAATATGGTAAATTCTTATTTTACTCAATTTTGGCCAATTCGGCCAAAAACCTAATATCCGCTCGGGGTGGATCTTCTTTAATTCCCGTATATTGACCCATTTGGATGCTAGAACACCCTTCGGAGCGAAGAGGGCTGGTTTGGGGGGTTTTATGGCTCAATTTGGTAAATTCCTATTTTGGTAAATTTTGGCCAATTAGGCCAGGTCGCGAAGAGCCTAATATCCGCTCGGGGAGGATCTTCATTATTTCCCGTGTATTGACCCATTTGCATGCCAGAACACCCCTCGGAACGAAGAGGGATGGTTTGGGTGGTTTTCGGGCTCAATTTGGTAAATTCCTTTTTTGCTCGGCCAGGTCGCGAAAGAGCCTAATATCCAGTCAGTGGGGGTTAGGAGTAGGGTTAAGGGTGGGGTTCGGGGTGGGGTTGGGGTTCGGGGTTGGGGTTTGAGGTTGGGGTTGGGGTTGGGGTAAGGTTAGGGTAAGGGTTAGGGTAAGGGTTAGGATTAATATCCGCTCGGGGTGGATCTTCGTTATTTCCCGTATATTGACCCATTTGGATGCTAGAACACCGCTCGGAGCGAAGAGGGCTGGTTTGGGGGGTTTTATGGCTCAATTTGGTAAATTCCTATTTTGCAAAATTTTGGCCAATTCGGACAGGTCGCGAAGAGCCTAATATCCGCTCGGGGAGGATCTTCATTATTTCCCGTGTATTGACCCATTTGCATGCCAGAACACCCCTCGGAACGAAGAGGGCTGGTTTGGGGGGTTTACGGGCTCAATTTGGTAAATTCCTTCTTTGCTCGGCCAGGTCGCGAAAGAGTCTAATATCCGGTCGGGGTGGGTTAGGGGTGGGGTTAGGGGTGGGGTTTGGGGTTAGGGTTAGGGTTAGGGTTAGGGTTAGGGTAAGGGTTAGGGTTAGGGTTAGGGTTAATATCCGCTCGGGATGGATCTTCGTTATTTCCCTTATATTGACCCATTTGCATGCTAGAACACCCCTGGGAGCGAAGAGGGTTCATTTTGGGGGTTTTCGGGCTCAATATGGTAAATTCTTATTTTACTCAATTTTGGCCAATTCGGCCAAAAACCTAATATCCGCTTGGGGTGGATCTTCTTTATTTCCCGTATATTGACCCATTTGGATGCTAGAACACCCTTCGGAGCAAAGAGGGCTGGTTTGGGGGGTTTTATGGCTCAATTTGGTAAATTCCTATTTTGCTAAATTTTGGCCAATTCGGACAGGTCGCTAAGAGCCTAATATCCGCTCGGGGAGGATCTTCATTATTTCCCGTGTATTGACCCATTTGCATGCCAGAACACCCCTCGGAACGAAGAGGGCTGGTTTGGGGGGTTTACGGGCTCAATTTGGTAAATTCCTTTTTTGCTCGGCCAGGTCGCGAAAGAGCCTAATATCCGGTCGGGGTGGTTAAGGTAGGGCAGGGTTAGGGCTGGGGTTTGGGGTTTGGGTTAGGGTTAATATCCGCTCGGGGTGGATCTTCGTTATTTCCCGTATATTGACCCATTTCCATGCTAGAACACCCCTCGGAACGAAGAGGGATGGTTTGAGGGGTTTTCGGGCTCAATTTATTAAATTCCTATTTTGCTCAATTTTGGCCAATCCGGCCAGGTCGCTAAGAGCCTAATATCCGCTCTAGGAGGATCTTCTTTATTTCCCGTATATTCACCCATTTGGATGCTAGAACACCCCTCGGAACGAAAAGGGTTGGTTTGGGGGGTTTTTGGGCTCAATTTGGTAAATTCCTTTTTTGCTCAATTTCGGCCAATTCGGCCAGCTTGCTAAGAGCCTAATATCCGCTTGGGGAGGATCTTCATTATTTCCCGTGTATTGACCCATTTGCATGCCAGAACACCCCTCGGAACGAAGAGGGATGGTTTGGGGGGTTTTCGGGCTCAATTTGGTAAATTCCATTTTTGCTCGGCCAGGTCGCGAAAGAGCCTAATATCCGGTCGGGGTGGTTAGGGGTAGGGTAGGGTTAGGGCTGGGGTTGGGGTTTGGGGTTGGGGTTGGGGTTAGGGTTAATATCCGCTCGGGGTGGATCTTCGTTATTTCCCGTATATTGACCCATTTGCATGCTAGAACACCCCTCGGAACGAAGAGGGATGGTTTGAGGGGTTTTCGGGCTCAATTTATTAAATTCCTATTTTGCTCAATTTTGGCCAATCCGGCCAGGTCGCTAAGAGGCTAATATCCGCTCGGGGAGGATCTTCATTATTTCCCGTGTATTGACCCATTTGCATGCCAGAACACCCCTCGGAACGAAGAGGGCTGGTTTGGGGGGTTTACGGGCTCAATTTGGTAAATTCCTTTTTTGCTCGACCAGGTCGCGAAAGAGTCTAATATCCGGTTGGGGTGGGTTAGGGGTGGGGTTAGGGGTGGGGTTGGGGTTAGGGTTAGGGTTAATATCCGCTCGGGGAGGATCTTCTTTATTTCCCTTATATTGACCCATTGGCATGCTAGAACACCCCTCGGAACGAAGAGGGATGGTTTGAGGGGTTTTCGGGCTCAATTTATTAAATTCCTATTTTGCTCAATTTTGGCCAATCCGGCCAGGTCGCTAAGAGCCTAATATCCGCTCGGGGAGGATCTTCATTATTTCCCGTGTATTGACCCATTTGCATGCCAGAACATCCCTCGGAACGAAGAGGGCTGGTTTGGGGGGTTTACGGGCTCAATTTGGTAAATTCCTTTTTTGCTCGGCCAGTTCGCGAAAGAGTCTAATATCCGGTTGGGGTGGGTTAGGGTTGGGGTTGGGGTTAGGGTTAATATCCGCTCGGGGTGAATCTTCGTTATTTCCCTTATATTGACCCATTTGCATGCTAGAACACCCCTGGGAGCGAAGAGGATTCGTTTTTTGGGGTTTTCGGGCTCAATATGGTAAATTCTTATTTTACTCAATTTTGGCCAATTCGGCCAAAAGCCTAATATCCGCTCGGGGTGGATCTTCTTTTTTTCCCGTATATTGACCCATTTGGATGCTAGAACACCCTTCGGAGCGAAGAGGGCTGGTTTGGGGGGTTTTATGGCTCATTTTGGTAAATTCCTATTTTGCTAAATTTTGGCCAATTCAGCCAGGTCGCTAAGACCCTAATATCCGATCGGGGAGGATCTTCATTATTTCCCGTGTATTGACTCATTTGCATGCCAGAATACCCCTCGGAATGAAGAGGGCTGGTTTGGGGGGTTTACGGGCTCAATTTGGTAAATTCCTTTTTTGCTCGGCCAGGTCGCGAAAGACTCTAATATCCGGTTGGGGTGGGGTTAGGGGTGTGGTTGGGGTTAGGGTTAGGGTTAATATCTGCTCGGGGTGAATCTTCGTTATTTCCCTTATATTGACCCATTTGCATGCTAGAACATCCCTGGGAGCGAAGAGGGTTCGTTTTGGGGTTTTCGGGCTCAATATGGTAAATTCTTATTTTACTCAATTTTGGCCAATTCGGCCAAAAGCCTAATATCCGCTCGGGGTGGATCTTCTTTATTTCCCGTATATTGACCCATTCGGATGCTAGAACACCCTTCGGAGCGAAGAGGGCTGGTTTGGGGGGTTTTATGGCTCATTTTGGTAAATTCCTATTTTGCTTGGCCAGGTCGCGAAAGAGTCTAATATCCGGTCGGGGTGGGTTAGGGGTAAGGTTAGGGGTGTGGTTTGGGGTTTGGGTTGGGGTTTGGGGTTGGGGTTGGAATTAGGGTTAGGGTTAGGGTTAATATCCGCTCGGGGTGGATCTTCGTTATTTCCCTTATATTGACCCATTTGCATGCTAGAACACCCCTGGGAGCGAAGAGGGTTCGTTTTGGGGGTTTTCGGGCTCAATATGGTAAATTCTTATTTTACTCAATTTTGGCCAATTCGGCCAAAAGCCTAATATCCGCTCGGGCAGGATCTTCTTTATTTCCCGTATATTCACCCATTTGGATGCTAGAACACCCCTCGGAACGAAAAGGGCTGGTTTGGGGGGTTTTTGGGCTCAATTTGGTAAATTCCTTTTTTGCTCAATTTCGGCCAATTCGGCCAGGTCGCTAAGAGCCTAATATCCGCTTGGGGAGGATCTTCTTTATTTCCCATATATTCACCCATTTGGATGCTAGAACACCCCTCGGAACGAAAAGGGCTGGTTTGGGGTGTTTTTGGGCTCAATTTGGTAAATTCCTTTTTTGCTCAATTTCGGCCAATTTGGCCAGCTCGCTAAGAGCCTAATATCCGCTTGGGGAGGATCTTCATTATTTCCCGTGTATTGACCTATTTGCATGCCAGAACACCCCTCGGAACGAAGAGGGATGGTTTGGGGGGTTTTCGGGCTCAATATGGTAAATTCTTATTTTACTCAATTTTGGCCAATTCGGCCAAAAGCCTAATATCCGCTCGGGCAGGATCTTCTTTATTTCCCGTATATTCACCCATTTGGATGCTAGAACACCCCTCGGAACGAAAAGGGCTGGTTTGGGGGGTTTTTGGGCTCAATTTGGTAAATTCCTTTTTTGCTCAATTTCGGCCAATTCGGCCAGGTCGCTAAGAGCCTAATATCCGCTTGGGGAGGATCTTCTTTATTTCCCATATATTCACCCATTTGGATGCTAGAACACCCCTCGGAACGAAAAGGGCTGGTTTGGGGTGTTTTTGGGCTCAATTTGGTAAATTCCTTTTTTGCTCAATTTCGGCCAATTTGGCCAGCTCGCTAAGAGCCTAATATCCGCTTGGGGAGGATCTTCATTATTTCCCGTGTATTGACCTATTTGCATGCCAGAACACCCCTCGGAACGAAGAGGGATGGTTTGGGGGGTTTTCGGGCTCAATTTGGTAAATTCCATTTTTGCTCGGCCAGGTCGCGAAAGAGCCTAATATCCGGTCGGGGTGGTTAGGGGTAGGATAGGGTTAGGGCTGGGGTTGGGGTTTGGGGTTGGGGTTGGGGTTAGGGTTAATATCCGCTCGGGGTGGATCTTCGTTATTTCCCGTATATTGACCCATTTGCATGCTAGAACACCCCTCGGAACGAAGAGGGACGGTTTGAGGGGTTTTCGGGCTCAATTTATTAAATTCCTATTTTGCTCAATTTTGGCCAATCCGGCCAGGTCGCTAAGAGGCTAATATCCGCTCGGGGAGGATCTTCATTATTTCCCGTGTATTGACCCATTTGCATGCCAGAACACCCCTCGGAACGAAGAAGGCTGGTTTGGGGGGTTTACGGGCTCAATTTGGTAAATTCCTTTTTTGCTCGGCCAGGTCGCGAAAGAGTCTAATATCCGGTTGGGGTGGGTTAGGGGTGGGGTTAGGGGTGGGGTTGGGGTTAGGGTTAGGGTTTATATCCGCTCGGGGTGGATCTTCGTTATTTCCCTTATATTGACCCATTTGCATGCCAGAACACCCCTCGGAACGAAGAGGGATGGTTTGGGGGGTTTTCGGGCTCAATTTGGTAAATTCCATTTTTGCTCGGCCAGGTCGCGAAAGAGCCTAATATCCGGTCGGGGTGGGTTAGGGGTGGGGATTGGGGTTGGGGTTTGGGGTTGGGGTTGGGGTTAGGGTTAGGGTTAGGGGAAGGGTTAGGGTTAGGGTTAGGGTTAATATCCGCTCGGGTTGGATCTTCGTTATTTCCCTTATATTGACCCATTTGCATGCTAGAACACCCCTGGGAGCGAAGAGGGTTCGTTTTGGGGGTTTTCGGGCTCAATATGGTAAATTCTTATTTTACTCAATTTTGGCCAATTCGGCCATAAACGTAATATCCGCTCGAGGTGGATCTTCTTTAATTCCCGTATATTGACCCATTTGGATGCTAGAACACCCTTCGGAGCGAAGAGGGCTGGTTTGGGGGGTTTTATGGCTCAATTTGGTAAATTCCTATTTTGCTAAATTTTGGCCAATTAGGCCAGGTCGCGAAGAGCCTAATATCCGCTCGGGGAGGATCTTCATTATTTCCCGTGTATTGACCAATTTGCATGCCAGAACACTCCTCGGAACGAAGAGGGATGGTTTGGGTGGTTTTCGGGCTCAATTTGGTAAATTCCTTTTTTGCTCGGCCAGGTCGCGAAAGGGCCTAATATCCAGTCGGTGGGGGTTAGGAGTAGGGTTAAGGGTGGGGTTCGGGGTGGGGTTGGGGTTAGGTAGGGTTAGGGCTGGGGTTGGGGTTTGGGGTTGGGGTTGGGGTTAAGGTTAATATCCGCTCGGGGTGGATCTTCGTTATTTCCCGTATATTGACCCATTTGCATGCTAGAACACCCCTGGGAGCGAAGAGGGTTCGTTTTGGGGGTTTTCGGGCTCAATATGGTAAATTCTTATTTTACTCAATTTTGGCCAATTCGGCCAAAAACCTAATATCCGCTCGGGGTGGATCTTCTTTAATTCCCGTATATTGACCCATTTGGATGCTAGAACACCCTTCGGAGCGAAGAGGGCTGGTTTGGGGGGTTTTATGGCTCAATTTGGTAAATTCCTATTTTGCTAAATTTTGGCCAATTAGGCCAGGTCGCGAAGAGCCTAATATCCGCTCGGGGAGGATCTTCATTATTTCCCGTATATTGACCCATTTGGATGCTAGAACACCACTCGGAGCGAAGAGGGCTGGTTTGGGGGGTTTTATGGCTCAATTTGGTAAATTCCTATTTTGCAAAATTTTGGCCAATTCGGACAGGTCGCGAAGAGCCTAATATCCGCTCGGGGAGGATCTTCATTATTTCCCGTGTATTGACCCATTTGCATGCCAGAAAACCCCTCGGAACGAAGAGGGCTGGTATGGGGGGTTTACGGGCTCAATTTGGTAAATTCCTTTTTTGCTCGGCCAGGTCGCGAAAGAGTCTAATATCCGGTCACGGTGGGTTATAGGGGTGGGGTTAGGGGTGGGGTTTGGGGTTGGGGTCGGGGTTTGGGGTTGGGGTTGGGGTTAGGGTTAGGGTAAGGGTAAGGGTTATGGTTAGGGTTAGGGTTAATATCCGCCCGGGGAGGATCTTCTTTATTTCCCTTATATTGACCCATTGGCATGCTAGAACACCCCTCGGAACGAAGAGGGATGGTTTGAGGGGTTTTCGGGCTCAATTGATTAAATTCCTATTTTGCTCAATTTTGGCCAATTCGGACAGGTCGCGAAGAGCCTAATATCCGCTCGGGGAGGATCTTCATTATTTCCCGTGTATTGACCCATTTGCATGCCAGAACACCCCTTGGAACGAAGAGGGCTGGTTTGGGGGGTTTACGGGCTCAATTTGGTAAATTCCTTTTTTGCTCGGCCAGGTCGCGAAAGAGTCTAATATCCGGTCGGGGTGGGTTATAGGGGTGGGGTTGGGGTAAGGGTTAGGGTTAATATCCGCTCGGGGTGAATCTTCTTTTTTTCCCGTATATTGACCCATTTGGATGCTAGAACACCCTTCTGAGCGAAGAGGGCTGGTTTGGGGGGTTTTATGGCTCATTTTGGTAAATTCCTATTTTGCTAAATTTTGGCCAATTCAGCCAGGTCGCTAAGACCCTAATATCCGATCGGGGAGGATCTTCATTATTTCCCGTGTATTGACCAATTTGCATGCCAGAACACCCCTCGGAATGAAGAGGGCTGGTTTGGGGGGTTTTCGGGCTCAATTTGGTAAATTCCATTTTTGCTCGGCCAGGTCGCGAAAGAGCCTAATATCCGGTCGGGGTGGTTAGGGGTAGGGTAGGGTTAGGGCTGGGGTTGGGGTTTGGGGTTTGGGTTAGGGTTAATATCCGCTCGGGGTGGATCTTCGTTATTTCCCGTATATTGACCCATTTGCATGCTAGAACACCCCTCGGAACGAAGAGGGATGGTTTGAGGGGTTTTCGGGCTCAATTTATTAAATTCCTATTTTGCTCAATTTTGGCCAATCCGGCCAGGTCGCTAAGAGCCTAATATCCGCTCTAGGAGGATCTTCATTATTTCCCGTGTATTGACCCATTTGCATGCCAGAACACCCCTCGGAACGAAGAGGGCTGGTTTGGGGGGTTTACGGGCTCAATTTGGTAAATTCCTTTTTTGCTCGGCCAGGTCGCGAAAGAGTCTAATATCCGGTTGGGGTGGGTTAGGGGTGGGGTTAGGGGTGGGGTTGGGGTAAGGGTTAGGGTTAATATCTGCTCGGGGTGAATCTTCGTTATTTCCCTTATATTGACCCATTTGCATGCTAGAACATCCCTGGGAGCGAAGAGGGTTCGTTTTGGGGGTTTTCGGGCTCAATATGGTAAATTCTTATTTTACTCAATTTTGGCCAATTCGGCCAAAAGCCTAATATCCGCTCGGGGTGGATCTTCTTTATTTCCCGTATATTGACCCATTTGGATGCTAGAACACCCTTCGGAGCGAAGAGGGCTGGTTTGGGGGGTTTTATGGCTCATTTTGGTAAATTCCTATTTTGCTTGGCCAGGTCGCGAAAGAGTCTAATATCCGGTCGGGGTGGGTTAGGGGTAAGGTTAGGGGTGTGGTTTGGGGTTTGGGTTGGGGTTTGGGGTTGGGGTTGGGGTTAGGGGTAGGGTTAGGGTTAATATCCGCTCGGGGTGGATCTTCGTTATTTCCCTTATATTGACCCATTTGCATGCTAGAACACCCCTGGGAGCGAAGAGGGTTCGTTTTGGGGGTTTTCGGGCTCAATATGGTAAATTCTTATTTTACTCAATTTTGGCCAATTCGGCCAAAAGCCTAATATCCGCTCGGGCAGGATCTTCTTTATTTCCCGTATATTCACCCATTTGGATGCTAGAACACCCCTCGGAACGAAAAGGGCTGGTTTGGGGGGTTTTTGGGCTCAATTTGGTAAATTCCTTTTTTGCTCAATTTCAGCCAGGTCGCTAAGAACCTAATATCCGCTTGGGGAGGATCTTCTTTATTTCCCATATATTCACCCATTTGGATGCTAGAACACCCCTCGGAACGAAAAGGGCTGGTTTGGGGTGTTTTTGGGCTCAATTTGGTAAATTCCTTTTTTGCTCAATTTCGGCCAATTTGGCCAGCTCGCTAAGAGCCTAATATCCGCTTGGGGAGGATCTTCATTATTTCCCGTGTATTGACCTATTTGCATGCCAGAACACCCCTCGGAACGAACAGGGATGGTTTGGGGGGTTTTCGGGCTCAATTTGGTAAATTCCATTTTTGCTCGGCCAGGTCGCGAAAGAGCCTAATATCCGGTCGGGGTGGTTAGGGGTAGGGTAGGGTTAGGGCTGGGGTTGGGGTTTGGGGTTGGGGTTGGGGTTAGGGTTAATATCCGCTCGGGGTGGATCTTCATTATTTCCCGTATATTGACCCATTTGCATGCTAGAACACCCCTCGGAACGAAGAGGGACGGTTTGAGGGGTTTTCGGGCTCAATTTATTAAATTCCTATTTTGCTCAATTTTGGCCAATCCGGCCAGGTCGCTAAGAGGCTAATATCCGCTCGGGGAGGATCTTCATTATTTCCCGTGTATTGACCCATTTGCATGCCAGAACACCCCTCGGAACGAAGAAGGCTGGTTTGGGGGGTTTACGGGCTCAATTCGGTAAATTCCTTTTTTGCTCGGCCAGGTCGCGAAAGAATCTAATATCCGGTTGGGGTGGGTTAGGGGTGGGGTTAGGGGTGGGGTTGGGGTTAGGGTTAGGGTTAATATCCGCTCGGGGTGGATCTTCGTTATTTCCCTTATATTGACCCATTTGCATGCTAGAACACCCCTGGGAGCGAAGAGGGTTTGTTTTGGGGGTTTTCGGGCTCAATATGGTAAATTCTTATTTTACTCAATTTTGGCCAATTAGGCCAAAAGCCTAATATCTGCTCGGGGTGGATCTTCTTTATTTCCCGTATATTGACCCATTTGCATGTCAGAACACCTCTCGGAACGAAGAGGGCTGGTTTGGGGGGTTTACGGGCTCAATTTGGTAAATTCCTTTTTTGCTCGGCCAGGTCGCGAAAGAGTCTAATATCCGGTCGGGGTGGTTTAGGGGTGGGGTTAGGGGTGGGGTTTGGGGTTGGGGTTTGGGGTTGGGGTTGGGGTTAGGGTTAGGGTTAGGGTAAGGGTTAGGGTTTAGGGTTAATATCCGCTCGGGATGGATCTTCGTTATTTCCCTTATATTGACCCATTTGCATGCTAGAACACCCCTGGGAGCGAAGAGGGTTCGTTTTGGGGGTTTTCGGGCTCAATATGGTAAATTCTTATTTTACTCAATTTTGGCCAATTCGGCCAAAAACCTAATATCCGCTCGGGGTGGATCTTCTTTATTTCCCGTATATTGACCCATTTGGATGCTAGAACACCCTTCGGAGCGAAGAGGGCTGGTTTGGGGGGTTTTATGGCTCAATTTGGTAAATTCCTATTTTGCTAAATTTTGGCCAATTCGGACAGGTCGCTAAGAGCCTATTATCCGCTCGGGGAGGATCTTCATTATTTCCCGTGTATTGACCCATTTGCATGCCAGAACACCCCTCGGAACGAAGAGGGCTGGTTTGGGGGGTTTACGGGCTCAATTTGGTAAATTCCTTTTTTGCTCGGCCAGGTCGCGAAAGAGTCTAATATCCGGTCAGGGTGGGTTATAGGGGTGGGGTTAGGGGTGGGGTTTGGGGTTGGGGTTAGGGTTTGGGGTTGGGGTTAGGGTTAGGGTAAGGGTAAGGGTTATGGTTAGGGTTAGGGTTAATATCCGCCCGGGGAGGATCTTCTTTATTTCCCTTATATTGACCCATTGGCATGCTAGAACACCCCTCGGAACGAAGAGGGATGGTTTGAGGGGTTTTCGGGCTCAATTGATTAAATTCCTATTTTGCTCAATTTTGGCCAATCCGGCCAGGTCGCTAAGAGCCTAATATCCGCTCGGGGAGGATCTTCATTATTTCCCGTGTATTGACCCATTTGCATGCCAGAACACCCCTTGGAACGAAGAGGGCTGGTTTGGGGGGTTTACGGGCTCAATTTGGTAAATTCCTTTTTTGCTCGGCCAGGTCGCGAAAGAGTCTAATATCCGGTCGGGGTGGGTTAGGGGTGGGGTTGGGGTTAGGGTTAGGGTTAATATCCGCTCGGGGTGAATCTTCTTTTTTTCCCGTATATTGACCCATTTGGATGCTAGAACACCCTTCGGAGCGAAGAGGGCTGGTTTGGGGGGTTTTATGGCTCATTTTGGTAAATTCCTATTTTGCTAAATTTTGGCCAATTCAGCCAGGTCGCTAAGACCCTAATATCCGATCGGGGAGGATCTTCATTATTTCCCGTGTATTGACCCATTTGCATGCCAGAACACCCCTCGGAATGAAGAGGGCTGGTTTGGGGGGTTTTCGGGCTCAATTTGGTAAATTCCATTTTTGCTCGGCCAGGTCGCGAAAGAGCCTAATATCCGGTCGGGGTGGTTAGGGGTAGGGTAGGGTTAGGGCTGGGGTTGGGGTTTGGGGTTTGGGTTAGGGTTAATATCCGCTCGGGGTGGATCTTCGTTATTTCCCGTATATTGACCCATTTGCATGCTAGAACACCCCTCGGAACGAAGAGGGATGGTTTGAGGGGTTTTCGGGCTCAATTTATTAAATTCCTATTTTGCTCAATTTTGGCCAATCCGGCCAGGTCGCTAAGAGCCTAATATCCGCTCTAGGAGGATCTTCATTATTTCCCGTTTATTGACCCATTTGCATGCCAGAACACCCCTCGGAACGAAGAGGGCTGGTTTGGGGGGTTTACGGGCTCAATTTGGTAAATTCCTTTTTTGCTCGGCCAGGTCGCGAAAGAGTCTAATATCCGGTTGGGGTGGGTTAGGGGTGGGGTTAGGGGTGGGGTTGGGGTTAGGGTTAGGGTTAATATCTGCTCGGGGTGAATCTTCGTTATTTCCCTTATATTGACCCATTTGCATGCTAGAACATCCCTGGGAGCGAAGAGGGTTCGTTTTGGGGGTTTTCGGGCTCAATATGGTAAATTCTTATTTTACTCAATTTTGGCCAATTCGGCCAAAAGCTTAATATCCGCTCGGGGTGGATCTTCTTTATTTCCCGTATATTGACCCATTTGGATGCTAGAACACCCTTCGGAGCGAAGAGGGCTGGTTTGGGGGGTTTTATGGCTCATTTTGGTAAATTCCTATTTTGCTTGGCCAGGTCGCGAAAGAGTCTAATATCCGGTCGGGGTGGGTTAGGGGTAAGGTTAGGGGTGTGGTTTGGGGTTTGGGTTGGGGTTTGGGGTTGGGGTTGGGGTTAGGGTTAGGGTTAGGGTTAATATCCGCTCGGGGTGGATCTTCGTTATTTCCCTTATATTGACCCATTTGCATGCTAGAACACCCCTGGGAGCGAAGAGGGTTCGTTTTGGGGGTTTTCGGGCTCAATATGGTAAATTCTTATTTTACTCAATTTTGGCCAATTCGGCCAAAAGCCTAATATCCGCTCGGGCAGGATCTTCTTTATTTCCCGTATATTCACCCATTTGGATGCTAGAACACCCCTCGGAACGAAAAGGGCTGGTTTGGGGGGTTTTTGGGCTCAATTTGGTAAATTCCTTTTTTGCTCAATTTCGGCCAATTCGGCCAGGTCGCTAAGAGCCTAATATCCGCTTGGGGAAGATCTTCTTTATTTCCCATATATTCACCCATTTGGATGCTAGAACACCCCTCGGAACGAAAAGGGCTGGTTTGGGGTGTTTTTGGGCTCAATTTGGTAAATTCCTTTTTTGCTCAATTTCGGCCAATTTGGCCAGCTCGCTAAGAGCCTAATATCCGCTTGGGGAGGATCTTCATTATTTCCCGTGTATTGACCTATTTGCATGCCAGAACACCCCTCGGAACGAAGAGGGATGGTTTGGGGGGTTTTCGGGCTCAATTTGGTAAATTCCATTTTTGCTCGGCCAGGTCGCGAAAGAGCCTAATATCCGGTCGGGGTGGTTAGGGGTAGGGTAGGGTTAGGGCTGGGCGGCCCTAATCTGGCAAAAGGGTCTATCTGCAAAATTTTGGATTTTTTTTTTTTTTCAAATCTAGGGTTTATGAGGCCAAAATTTTCATCTGGCCAACTCTCAGTGGTGCTCGAGCTTTCGTTTTCGAGATACCAGAGGACACCAAAATCAAATTCCATCATTTTACTGGTATCTAATCTGGCAGAAGGGTCTATCTGCACATAGACCCTATAAAAAGTGGTAGTAATCTGGCAAAGGGGTTTATCTGCACATAGACCCTTTTGCCAGATTACATGGTGGAGAAGACGTATTTATTTAATCAGGCAAAAGGGTCTATCTAGTCCAGTAGATATGTGAAAAAGATGCTCGAACCTGGCAGAAAGTGTGAAATTTGGCATACAGGGGTATTTTGGGGTGCTGATTTCAAAAATTGCCGGCCCCAAGCGATTTTACCATCGGGTTGGCTGCCATTTTGAAATCAAAGATGGCCGCCATGAAAAATCATTAAATGCCATTTTCTTGAGTTTTACATGGCATGTGACACTGAAATTTGGCATATAGGGGTATTTTGAGGCACTGATTTCAAATATTGCCGGCATCAAGCAATTTGACCATTCGGCTGGCGGCAAAATGACCGCCATTTTGAAATCCAAGATGGCCGCCATGATATATTATTGCAATCATTTTCTCGACTTTTATATGAACTGCGGTATTGATATTTGGCATATAGGCTTAATTTGGGTTGCTAATTTCGAATATTGCCGGCCCCAAGTGATTTGACCATCGGGTCAGCCGCCATTTTGAAATCCAAGATGGCCGCCATGAGAAATCATTAAATGTCATTTTCTTGAGTTTTACATGACATGTGACACTGAAATTTGGCATATAGGGGTATTTTAAAGCACTGGTTTCAAATATTGCCGGCCCCCAGCAATTTGACCATTTGGTTGGCAGCAAAATGGCCGCCATCTTGAAATCCAAGGGTACCTCGAGTAGCTCATTTTAAAAATAAATCAGCATTCATGAAGACTACACCTGACAGGATCAAATTCATGACTTGAGACAGTAAAATGGCAATACTTCTTCCGCCAGTATAAAAATAGTTCCAAAGTGGTGATATATCATCCCAATTTGAAAAAAGAAAGTTCAGTAAAGTTACCCTCCCTAGAATCAGTGTAAGATATTATCAATCATATTGCATTCATTTTTGTCAATCAGCAATATCAAAATTAAAGATTTAAAATGGGTTAGCTCGAATGAATATCTTTGGCCTGCCAGTTGTAATTACGCCCGTATAACCCTGACTCAGGGGATCAGATCGCTGAGGGCCAGCAATATTTGACATATGCTCCCCACACTACTTCTATATGTCAAAGTGCAATGCCGCAGAACATTGCAAAAGGTGAATACAGATTTAAGAAAGGAAGGATAGCAGGAAAGAAGAAGAGTAGAGAAAAAGAACAGGAGAGCAAGGGAGAGAGAAGAAAAAGGCAAAAAATAGAAGAAATGAAAAAACACAATTGGTAGATGTTAGACTGCCATATAAAAAATAAAATCATAGATTTTAGAAGAAAACAGATAGCTCTTAAAGAATGAAAGGCAAAGTAAAACTCTTCGTCAGTCTGTGGCATGTGTGAGAAAGAGAAATCAAAATACAATTGGTTATAATTAATGAAGATCTTATAAGATGGATAAAAAAAATATATATTGTTATGCCCAACTTTATAATTGATTAATTTTGTATAATCAACAATATCCTACCCAATTAAGTGTAAAATCTTAGATAGTGTCATCATTATTATTATTATTTTATTTATTTATTTATTTATGTATTTTTTGTTGGGGGGGTTAGGTTTTAAAGTTTCCAAACGCTAAGACACCCTGTGCATCCAAACAATTGCTTTCAGAACAAAGTCAATTAGTTATAAACGCCTAGTAAATCAAATGGTTTTTGTAACATTCCTGGTAGACCAAATGGCTGGTTGTGGACCAAATGCCTACTTAGACCAATTAGTTACGGACCAAACGCCTAGTAGATCAAATGTTTTTTGTTACATTCCTGGTAGACCAAATGCCTACTTAGACCAATTAGTTACGGACCAAATGGACCAAATGCTTGTGGACCAAACGCATAGTAGACCAAATAGTTTTGTATCAATGCCTATATAGTAGACCGAATGGTCGTGGACTAAACGCCTAGTAGACCAAAGACTTGTGGACCAAACGCCTAGTAGACCAGTGGTTTTGTAACAACGTCTAGTAGACCAAATGCTTATGGACCAAACACCTAGTAGACCAAATGGTTGTGGACCAAACGCCTAGTAGACCAAATGGTTGTGGACCAAACGCCTATTAGACCAAATGGTTTTGTAACAACGCCTAGTAGACCAAATGGTTGTGGACCAAACGCCTAGAAGACCAAACGGTTTTGTAACAAATGCCTAGTAGACCAAATGGTTATGGACCAAACAGTCAGTAGACCAAATGGTTTTGGACAAAATGGATAGTAAACCAAGTGGTTGTAGACCATGAAACCTAAATGAAATGAAATGAATGAAGTTGAGAGTCCTGCGCAGCCTGTCCAATATTATAATAGTTTACCGACCGTGCAGATATACCTTTCTGCCTGGTTAAATTAACACAATTTCCCTCTGTAACAGGGTGTATCTGCAGATAGACCCCGTTTGCCTGATCAAATAAACATATTATCTGCCATCATTTAATCTGGCAAAAAGGTCTATGTGCAGATAGACCCTTTTGCCAGATTACAGCCAATTTTTATAGGGTCTATGTGCAGATAGACCCTTTTGCCAGATAAATATCACTGTCTTTGCTCCCGAGATTAATCTGGCAAAAGGGTCTATCTGCATTAAATTGGATCTTACAAGAAAAGTAAAGGGATTAAAATAATAAAAAGGGACTAAAAATAATTTTTCAAAGATAAACTAAGTGATAGAATAGAGTCCACCAGCTAAAATTAACTCTCAGGTATTCTACAAGTAAATTAAATGCTCAAACTTCAAAGCTGATTTTCTCAGAAAGTTTTTCGAGGGCGAATGTGCAGATAGACCCTTTTGCCAGATTAGGGCCGTGGGGTTGGGGTTTGGGGTTGGGGTTGGGGTTAGGGTTAATATCCGCTCGGGGTGGATCTTCGTTATTTCCCGTATATTGACCCATTTGCATGCTAGAACACCCCTCGGAACGAAGAGGGACGGTTTGAGGGGTTTTCGGGCTCAATTTATTAAATTCCTATTTTGCTCAATTTTGGCCAATCCGGCCAGGTCGCTAAGAGGCTAATATCCGCTCGGGGAGGATCTTCATTATTTCCCGTGTATTGACCCATTTGCATGCAAGAACACCCCTCGGAACGAAGAAGGCTGGTTTGGGGGGTTTACGGGCTCAATTCGGTAAATTCCTTTTTTGCTCGGCCAGGTCGCGAAAGAGTCTAATATCCGGTTGGGGTGGGTTAGGGGTGGGGTTAGGGGTGGGGTTGGGGTTAGGGTTAGGGTTAATATCCGCTCGGGGTGGATCTTCGTTATTTCCCTTATATTGACCCATTTGCATGCTAGAACACCCCTGGGAGCGAAGAGGGTTTGTTTTGGGGGTTTTCGGGCTCAATATGGTAAATTCTTATTTTACTCAATTTTGGCCAATTAGGCCAAAAGCCTAATATCTGCTCGGGGTGGATCTTCTTTATTTCCCGTATATTCACCCATTTGGATGCTAGAACACCCCTCGGAACGAAGAGGGATGGTTTGGGGGGTTTTCGGGCTCAATTTGGTAAATTCCTATTTTGCTCAATTTTGGCCAATCCGGCCAGGTCGCTAAGAGCCTAATATCCGCTCGGGGAGGATCTTCATTATTTCCCGTGTATTGACCCATTTGCATGTCAGAACACCTCTCGGAACGAAGAGGGCTGGTTTGGGGGGTTTACGGGCTCAATTTGGTAAATTCCTTTTTTGCTCGGCCAGGTCGCGAAAGAGTCTAATATCCGGTCGGGGTGGGTTAGGGGTGGGGTTAGGGGTGGGGTTTGGGGTTGGGGTTTGGGGTTGGGGTTGGGGTTAGGGTTAGGGTTAGGGTAAGGGTTAGGGTTTAGGGTTAATATCCGCTCGGGATGGATCTTCGTTATTTCCCTTATATTGACCCATTTGCATGCTAGAACACCCCTGGGAGCGAAGAGGGTTCGTTTTGGGGGTTTTCGGGCTCAATATGGTAAATTCTTATTTTACTCAATTTTGGCCAATTCGGCCAAAAACCTAATATCCGCTCGGGGTGGATCTTCTTTATTTCCCGTATATTGACCCATTTGGATGCTAGAACACCCCTCGGAACGAAGAGGGACGGTTTGAGGGGTTTTCGGGCTCAATTTATTAAATTCCTATTTTGCTCAATTTTGGCCAATCCGGCCAGGTCGCTAAGAGGCTAATATCCGCTCGGGGAGGATCTTCATTATTTCCCGTGTATTGACCCATTTGCATGCCAGAACACCCCTCGGAACGAAGAAGGCTGGTTTGGGGGGTTTACGGGCTCAATTCGGTAAATTCCTTTTTTGCTCGGCCAGGTCGCAAAAGAGTCTAATATCCGGTCGGGGTGGGTTAGGGGTGGGGTTAGGGGTGGGGTTTGGGGTTGGGGTTTGGGGTTGGGGTTGGGGTTAGGGTTAGGGTTAGGGTAAGGGTTAGGGTTTAGGGTTAATATCCGCTCGGGATGGATCTTCGTTATTTCCCTTATATTGACCCATTTGCATGCTAGAACACCCCTGGGAGCGAAGAGGGTTCGTTTTGGGGGTTTTCGGGCTCAATATGGTAAATTCTTATTTTACTCAATTTTGGCCAGTTCGGCCAAAAACCTAATATCCGCTCGGGGTGGATCTTCTTTATTTCCCGTATATTGACCCATTTGGATGCTAGAACACCCCTCGGAACGAAGAGGGACGGTTTGAGGGGTTTTCGGGCTCAATTTATTAAATTCCTATTTTGCTCAATTTTGGCCAATCCGGCCAGGTCGCTAAGAGGCTAATATCCGCTCGGGGAGGATCTTCATTATTTCCCGTGTATTGACCCATTTGCATGCCAGAACACCCCTCGGAACGAAGAAGGCTGGTTTGGGGGGTTTACGGGCTCAATTCGGTAAATTCCTTTTTTGCTCGGCCAGGTCGCGAAAGAGTCTAATATCCGGTTGGGGTGGGTTAGGGGTGGGGTTAGGGGTGGGGTTGGGGTTAGGGTTAGGGTTAATATCCGCTCGGGGTGGATCTTCGTTATTTCCCTTATATTGACCCATTTGCATGCTAGAACACCCTGGGAGCGAAGAGGGTTTGTTTTGGGGGTTTTCGGGCTCAATATGGTAAATTCTTATTTTACTCAATTTTGGCCAATTAGGCCAAAAGCCTAATATCTGCTCGGGGTGGATCTTCTTTATTTCCCGTATATTCACCCATTTGGATGCTAGAACACCCCTCGGAACGAAGAGGGATGGTTTGGGGGGTTTTCGGGCTCAATTTGGTAAATTCCTATTTTGCTCAATTTTGGCCAATCCGGCCAGGTCGCTAAGAGCCTAATATCCGCTCGGGGAGGATCTTCATTATTTCCCGTGTATTGACCCATTTGCATGTCAGAACACCTCTCGGAACGAAGAGGGCTGGTTTGGGGGGTTTACGGGCTCAATTTGGTAAATTCCTTTTTTGCTCGGCCAGGTCGCGAAAGAGTCTAATATCCGGTCGGGGTGGGTTAGGGGTGGGGTTAGGGGTGGGGTTTGGGGTTGGGGTTTGGGGTTGGGGTTGGGGTTAGGGTTAGGGTTAGGGTAAGGGTTAGGGTTTAGGGTTAATATCCGCTCGGGATGGATCTTCGTTATTTCCCTTATATTGACCCATTTGCATGCTAGAACACCCCTGGGAGCGAAGAGGGTTCGTTTTGGGGGTTTTCGGGCTCAATATGGTAAATTCTTATTTTACTCAATTTTGGCCAATTCGGCCAAAAACCTAATATCCGCTCGGGGTGGATCTTCTTTATTTCCCGTATATTGACCCATTTGGATGCTAGAACACCCTTCGGAGCGAAGAGGGCTGGTTTGGGGGGTTTTATGGCTCAATTTGGTAAATTCCTATTTTGCTAAATTTTGGCCAATTCGGACAGGTCGCTAAGAGCCTATTATCCGCTCGGGGAGGATCTTCATTATTTCCCGTGTATTGACCCATTTGCATGCCAGAACACCCCTCGGAACGAAGAGGGCTGGTTTGGGGGGTTTACGGGCTCAATTTGGTAAATTCCTTTTTTGCTCGGCCAGGTCGCGAAAGAGTCTAATATCCGGTCAGGGTGGGTTATAGGGGTGGGGTTAGGGGTGGGGTTTGGGGTTGGGGTTAGGGTTTGGGGTTGGGGTTGGGGTTGGGGTTAGGGTTAGGGTAAGGGTAAGGGTTATGGTTAGGGTTAGGGTTAATATCCGCTCGGGGAGGATCTTCTTTATTTCCCTTATATTGACCCATTGGCATGCTAGAACACCCCTCGGAACGAAGAGGGATGGTTTGAGGGGTTTTCGTGCTCAATTTATTAAATTCCTATTTTGCTCAATTTTGGCCAATCCGGCCAGGTCGCTAAGAGCCTAATATCCGCTCGGGGAGGATCTTCATTATTTCCCGTGTATTGACCCATTTGCATGCCAGAACACCCCTCGGAACGAAGAGGGCTGGTTTGGGGGGTTTACGGGCTCAATTTGGTAAATTCCTTTTTTGCTCGGCCAGGTCGCGAAAGAGTCTAATATCCGGTTGGGGTGGGTTAGGGTTGGGGTTGGGGTTAGGGTTAATATCCGCTCGGGGTGAATCTTCGTTATTTCCCTTATATTGACCCATTTGCATGCTAGAACACCCCTGGGAGCGAAGAGGGTTCGTTTTGGGGGTTTTCGGGCTCAATATGGTAAATTCTTATTTTACTCAATTTTGGCCAATTCGGCCAAAAACCTAATATCCGCTCGGGGTGGATCTTCTTTATTTCCCGTATATTGACCCATTTGGATGCTAGAACACCCTTCGGAGCGAAGAGGGCTGGTTTGGGGGGTTTACGGGCTCAATTTGGTAAATTCCTTTTTTGCTCGGCCAGGTCGCGAAAGAGTCTAATATCCGGTCAGGGTGGGTTATAGGGGTGGGGTTAGGGGTGGGGTTTGGGGTTGGGGTTAGGGTTTGGGGTTGGGGTTAGGGTTAGGGTAAGGGTAAGGGTTATGGTTAGGGTTAGGGTTAATATCCGCCCGGGGAGGATCTTCTTTATTTCCCTTATATTGACCCATTGGCATGCTAGAACACCCCTCGGAACGAAGAGGGATGGTTTGAGGGGTTTTCGGGCTCAATTGATTAAATTCCTATTTTGCTCAATTTTGGCCAATCCGGCCAGGTCGCTAAGAGCCTAATATCCGCTCGGGGAGGATCTTCATTATTTCCCGTGTATTAACCCATTTGCATGCCAGAACACCCCTTGGAACGAAGAGGGCTGGTTTGGGGGGTTTACGGGCTCAATTTGGTAAATTCCTTTTTTGCTCGGCCAGGTCGCGAAAGAGTCTAATATCCGGTCGGGGTGGGTTAGGGGTGGGGTTGGGGTTAGGGTTAGGGTTAATATCCGCTCGGGGTGAATCTTCTTTTTTTCCCGTATATTGACCCATTTGGATGCTAGAACACCCTTCGGAGCGAAGAGGGCTGGTTTGGGGGGTTTTATGGCTCATTTTGGTAAATTCCTATTTTGCTAAATTTTGGCCAATTCAGCCAGGTCGCTAAGACCCTAATATCCGATCGGGGAGGATCTTCATTATTTCCCGTGTATTGACCCATTTGCATGCCAGAACACCCCTCGGAATGAAGAGGGCTGGTTTGGGGGGTTTTCGGGCTCAATTTGGTAAATTCCATTTTTGCTCGGCCAGGTCGCGAAAGAGCCTAATATCCGGTCGGGGTGGTTAGGGGTAGGGTAGGGTTAGGGCTGGGGTTGGGGTTTGGGGTTTGGGTTAGGGTTAATATCCGCTCGGGGTGGATCTTCGTTATTTCCCGTATATTGACCCATTTGCATGCTAGAACACCCCTCGGAACGAAGAGGGATGGTTTGAGGGGTTTTTGGGCTCAATTTATTAAATTCCTATTTTGCTCAATTTTGGCCAATCCGGCCAGGTCGCTAAGAGCCTAATATCCGCTCTAGGAGGATCTTCATTATTTCCCGTGTATTGACCCATTTGCATGCCAGAACACCCCTCGGAACGAAGAGGGCTGGTTTGGGGGGTTTACGGGCTCAATTTGGTAAATTCCTTTTTTGCTCGGCCAGGTCGCGAAAGAGTCTAATATCCGGTTGGGGTGGGTTAGGGGTGGGGTTAGGGGTGGGGTTGGGGTTAGGGTTAGGGTTAATATCTGCTCGGGGTGAATCTTCGTTATTTCCCTTATATTGACCCATTTGCATGCTAGAACATCCCTGGGAGCGAAGAGGGTTCGTTTTGGGGGTTTTCGGGCTCAATATGGTAAATTCTTATTTTGCTTGGCCAGGTCGCGAAAGAGTCTAATATCCGGTCGGGGTGGGTTAGGGGTAAGGTTAGGGGTGTGGTTTGGGGTTTGGGTTGGGGTTTGGGGTTGGGGTTGGGGTTAGGGTTAGGGTTAGGGTTAATATCCGCTCGGGGTGGATCTTCGTTATTTCCCTTATATTGACCCATTTGCATGCTAGAACACCCCTGGGAGCGAAGAGGGTTCGTTTTGGGGGTTTTCGGGCTCAATATGGTAAATTCTTATTTTACTCAATTTTGGCCAATTCGGCCAAAAGCCTAATATCCGCTCGGGCAGGATCTTCTTTATTTCCCGTATATTCACCCATTTGGATGCTAGAACACCCCTCGGAACGAAAAGGGCTGGTTTGGGGGGTTTTTGGGCTCAATTTGGTAAATTCCTTTTTTGCTCAATTTCGGCCAATTCGGCCAGGTCGCTAAGAGCCTAATATCCGCTTGGGGAGGATCTTCTTTATTTCCCATATATTCACCCATTTGGATGCTAGAACACCCCTCGGAACGAAAAGGGCTGGTTTGGGGTGTTTTTGGGCTCAATTTGGTAAATTCCTTTTTTGCTCAATTTCGGCCAATTTGGCCAGCTCGCTAAGAGCCTAATATCCGCTTGGGGAGGATCTTCATTATTTCCCGTGTATTGACCTATTTGCATGCCAGAACACCCCTCGGAACGAAGAGGGATGGTTTGGGGGGTTTTCGGGCTCAATTTGGTAAATTCCATTTTTGCTCGGCCAGGTCGCGAAAGAGCCTAATATCCGGTCGGGTTGGTTAGGGGTAGGGTAGGGTTAGGGCCGGGGTTGGGGTTTGGGGTTGGGGTTGGGGTTAGGGTTAATATCCGCTCGGGGTGGATCTTCGTTATTTCCCGTATATTGACCCATTTGCATGCTAGAACACCCCTCGGAACGAAGAGGGACGGTTTGAGGGGTTTTCGGGCTCAATTTATTAAATTCCTATTTTGCTCAATTTTGGCCAATCCGGCCAGGTCGCTAAGAGGCTAATATCCGCTCGGGGAGGATCTTCATTATTTCCCGTGTATTGACCCATTTGCATGCCAGAACACCCCTCGGAACGAAGAAGGCTGGTTTGGGGGGTTTACGGGCTCAATTCGGTAAATTCCTTTTTTGCTCGGCCAGGTCGCGAAAGAGTCTAATATCCGGTTGGGGTGGGTTAGGGGTGGGGTTAGGGGTGGGGTTGGGGTTAGGGTTAGGGTTAATATCCGCTCGGGGTGGATCTTCGTTATTTCCCTTATATTGACCCATTTGCATGCTAGAACACCCCTGGGAGCGAAGAGGGTTCGTTTTGGGGGTTTTCGGGCTCAATATGGTAAATTCTTATTTTACTCAATTTTGGCCAATTCGGCCAAAAACCTAATATCCGCTCGGGGTGGATCTTGTTTAATTCCCGTATATTGACCCATTTGGATGCTAGAACACCCTTCGGAGCGAAGAGGGCTGGTTTGGGGGGTTTTATGGCTCAATTTGGTAAATTCCTATTTTGCTAAATTTTGGCCAATTAGGCCAGGTCGCGAAGAGCCTAATATCCGCTCGGGGAGGACCTTCATTATTTCCCGTGTATTGACCCATTTGCATGCCAGAACACCCCTCGGAACGAAGAGGGATGGTTTGGGTGGTTTTCGGGCTCAATTTGGTAAATTCCTTTTTTGCTCGGCCAGGTCGCGAAAGAGCCTAATATCCAGTCGGTGGGGGTTAGGAGTAGGGTTAAGGGTGGGGTTCGGGGTGGGGTTGGGGTTCGGGGTTGGGGTTTGGGGTTGGGGTTGGGGTTGGGGTAAGGTTAGGGTAAGGGTTAGGGTAAGGGTTAGGATTATTATCCGCTCGGGGTGGATCTTCGTTATTTCCCGTATATTGACCCATTTGGATGCTAGAACACCACTCGGAGCGAAAAGGGCTGGTTTGGGGGGTTTACGGGCTCAATTTGGTAAATTCCTTTTTTGCTCGGCCAGGTCGCGAAAGAGTCTAATATCCGGTCGGGGTGGATCTTCTTTATTTCCCGTATATTCACCCATTTGGATGCTAGAACACCCTTCGGAACGAAAAGGGCTGGTTTGGGGGGTTTTTGGGCTCAATTTGGTAAATTCCTTTTTTGCTCAATTTCGGCCAATTCGGCCAGGTCGCTAAAAGCCTAATATCCGCTTGGGGAGGATCTTCATTATTTCCCGTGTATTGACCCATTTGCATGCCAGAACACCCCTCAGAACGAAGAGGGAAGGTTTGGGGGGTTTTCGGGCTCAATTTGGTAAATTCCATTTTTGCTCGGCAAGGTCGCGAAAGAGCCTAATATCCGGTCGGGGTGGTTAGGGGTAGGGTAGGGTTAGGGCTGGGGTTGGGTTTGGGTTGGGGTTGGGGTTAGGGTTAATATCCGCTCGGGGTGGATCTTCGTTATTTCCCGTATATTGACCCATTTGCATGCTAGAACACCCCTCGGAACGAAGAGGGATGGTTTGAGGGGTTTTCGGGCTCAATTTATTAAATTCCTATTTTGCTCAATTTTGGCCAATCCGGCCAGGTCGCTAAGAGCCTAATATCCGCTCTAGGAGGATCTTCATTATTTCCCGTGTATTGACCCATTTGCATGCCAGAACACCCCTCGGAACGAAGAGGGCTGGTTTGGGGGGTTTACGGGCTCAATTTGGTAAATTCCTTTTTTGCTCGGCCAGGTCGCGAAAGAGTCTAATATCCGGTTGGGGTGGGTTAGGGGTGGGGTTAGGGGTGGGGTTGGGGTTAGGGTTAGGGTTAATATCCGCTCGGGGTGAATCTTCGTTATTTCCCTTATATTGACCCATTTGCATGCTAGAACATCCCTATGAGCGAAGAGGGTTCGTTTTGGGGGTTTTCGGGCTCAATATGGTAAATTCCTTTTTTACTCAATTTTGGCCAATTCGGCCAAAAGCCTAATATCCGCTCGGGGAGGATCTTCATTATTTCCCGTGTATTGACCCATTTGCATGCCAGAACACCCCTCGGAACGAAGAGGGATGGTTTGGGTGGTTTTTGGGCTCAATTTGGTAAATTCCTTTTTTGCTCGGCCAGGTCGCGAAAGAGCCTAATATCCAGTCGGTGGGGGTTAGGAGTAGGGTAAAGGGTGGGGTTCGGGGTGGGGTTGGGGTTCGGGGTTGGGGTTTGGGGTAGGGTAGGGTTAGGGCTGGGGTTGGGGTTTGGGTTTGGGGTTGGGTTTAGGGTTAATATCCGCTCGGGGTGGATCTTCGTTATTTCCCGTATATTGACCCATTTGCATGCTAGAACACCCCTCGGAACGAAGAGGGATGGTTTGAGGGGTTTTCGGGCTCAATTTATTAAATTCCTATTTTGCTCAATTTTGGCCAATCCGGCCAGGTCGCTAAGAGCCTAATATCCGCTCGGGGAGGATCTTCATTATTTCCCGTGTATTGACCCATTTGCATGCCAGAACACCCCTCGGAACGAAGAGGGCTGGTTTGGGGGGTTTACGGGCTCAATTTGGTAAATTCCATTTTTGCTCGGCCAGGTCGCGAAAGAGTCTAATATCCGGTCGGGGTGGGTTAGGGGTGGGGTTTGGGGTTGGGGTTTGGGGTTGGGGTTGGGGTTAGGGTTAGGGTTAGGGTAAGGGTTAGGGTTAGGGTTAGGGTTCGGGTTAGGGTTAATATCCGCTCGGGTAGGATCTTCGTTATTTCCCTTATATTGACCCATTTCCATGCTAGAACACCCCTGGGAGCGAAGAGGGTTCGTTTTGGGGGTTTTCGGGCTCAATATGGTAAATTCTTATTTTACTCAATTTTGGCCAATTCGGCCAAAAACCTAATATCCGCTCGGGGTGGATCTTCTTTAATTCCCGTATATTGACCCATTTGGATGCTAGAACACCCTTCGGAGCGAAGAGGGCTGGTTTGGGGGGTTTTATGGCTCAATTTGGTAAATTCCTATTTTGCTAAATTTTGGCCAATTAGGCCAGGTCGCGAAGAGCCTAATATCCGCTCGGGGAGGACCTTCATTATTTCCCGTGTATTGACCCATTTGCATGCCAGAACACCCCTCGGAACGAAGAGGGATGGTTTGGGTGGTTTTCGGGCTCAATTTGGTAAATTCCTTTTTTGCTCGGCAAGGTCGCGAAAGAGCCTAATATCCAGTCGGTGGGGGTTAGGAGTAGGGTTAAGGGTGGGGTTCGGGGTGGGGTTGGGGTTCGGGGTTGGGGTTTGGGGTTGGGGTTGGGGTTGGGGTAAGGTTAGGGTAAGGGTTAGGGTAAGGGTTAGGATTAATATCCGGTCGGGGTGGATCTTCCTTATTTCCCGTATATTCACCCATTTGGATGCTAGAACACCCTTCGGAACGAAAAGGGCTGGTTTGGGGGGTTTTTGGGCTCAATTTGGTAAATTCCTTTTTTGCTCAATTTCGGCCAATTCGGCCAGGTCGCTAAGAGCCTAATATCCGCTTGGGGAGGATCTTCATTATTTCCCGTGTATTGACCCATTTGCATGCAAGAACACCCCTCAGAACGAAGAGGGATGGTTTGGGGGGTTTTCGGGCTCAATTTGGTAAATTCCATTTTTGCTCGGCAAGGTCGCGAAAGAGCCTAATATCCGGTCGGGGTGGTTAGGGGTAGGGTAGGGTTAGGGCTGGGGTTGGGTTTGGGGTTGGGGTTGGGGTTAGGGTTAATATCCGCTCGGGGTGGATCTTCGTTATTTCCCGTATATTGACCCATTTGCATGCTAGAACACCCCTCTGAACGAAGAGGGATGGTTTGAGGGGTTTTCGGGCTCAATTTATTAAATTCCTATTTTGCTCAATTTTGGCCAATCCGGCCAGGTCGATAAGAGCCTAATATCCGCTCTAGGAGGATCTTCATTATTTCCCGTGTATTGACCCATTTGCATGCCAGAACACCCCTCGGAACGAAGAGGGCTGGTTTGGGGGGTTTACGGGCTCAATTTGGTAAATTCCTTTTTTGCTCGGCCAGGTCGCGAAAGAGTCTAATATCCGGTTGGGGTGGGTTAGGGGTGGGGTTAGGGGTGGGGTTGGGGTTAGGGTTAGGGTTAATATCCGCTCGGGGTGAATCTTCGTTATTTCCCTTATATTGACCCATTTGCATGCTAGAACATCCCTATGAGCGAAGAGGGTTCGTTTTTGGGGTTTTCGGGCTCAATATGGTAAATTCTTATTTTACTCAATTTTGGCCAATTCGGCCAAAAGCCTAATATCCGCTCGGGGAGGATCTTCATTATTTCCCGTGTATTGACCCATTTGCATGCCAGAACACCCCTCGGAACGAAGAGGGATGGTTTGGGTGGTTTTCGGGCTCAATTTGGTAAATTCCTTTTTTGCTCGGCCAGGTCGCGAAAGAGCCTAATATCCAGTCGGTGGGGGTTAGGAGTAGGGTTAAGGGTGGGGTTCGGGGTGGGGTTGGGGTTCGGGGTTGGGGTTTGGGGTAGGGTAGGGTTAGGGCTGGGGTTGGGGTTTGGGGTTGGGGTTGGGGTTAGGGTTAATATCCGCTAGGGGTGGATCTTCGTTATTTCCCGTATATTGACCCATTTGCATGCTAGAACACCCCTCGGAACGAAGAGGGATGGTTTGAGGGGTTTTCGGGCTCAATTTATTAAATTCCTATTTTGCTCAATTTTGGCCAATCCGGCCAGGTCGCTAAGAGCCTAATATCCGCTCGGGGAGGATCTTCATTATTTCCCGTGTATTGACCCATTTGCATGCCAGAACACCCCTCGGAACGAAGAGGGCTGGTTTGGGGGGTTTACGGGCTCAATTTGGTAAATTCCTTTTTTGCTCGGCCAGGTCGCGAAAGAGTCTAATATCCGGTTGGGGTGGGTTAGGGGTGGGGTTAGGGGTGGGGTTGCGGTTAGGGTTAGGGTTAATATCCGCTCGGGGTGAATCTTCGTTATTTCCCTTATATTGACCCATTTGCATGCTAGAACATCCCTATGAGCGAAGAGGGTTCGTTTTGGGGGTTTTCGGGCTCAATATGGTAAATTCTTACTTTACTCAATTTTGGCCAATTCGGCCAAAAGCCTAATATCCGCTCGGGGAGGATCTTCATTATTTCCCGTGTATTGACCCATTTGCATGCCAGAACACCCCTCGGAACGAAGAGGGATGGTTTGGGAGGTTTTCAGGCTCAATTTGGTAAATTCCTTTTTTGCTTGGCCAGGTCGCGAAAGAGCCTAATATCCAGTCGGTGGGGGTTAGGAGTAGGGTTAAGGGTGGGGTTCGGGGTGGGGTTGGGGTTCGGGGTTGGGGTTTGGGGTAGGGTAGGGTTAGGGCTGGGGTTGGGGTTTGGGGTTGGGGTTGGGGTTAGGGTTAATATCCGCTCGGGGTGGATCTTCGTTATTTCCCGTATATTGACCCATTTGCATGCTAGAACACCCCTCGGAACGAAGAGGGATGGTTTGAGGGGTTTTCGGGCTCAATTTACTAAATTCCTATTTTGCTCAATTTTGGCCAATCCGGCCAGGTCGCTAAGAGCCTAATATCCGCTCGGGGAGGATCTTCATTATTTCCCGTGTATTGACCCATTTGATTGCCAGAACACCCCTCGGAACGAAGAGGGCTGGTTTGGGGGGTTTACGGGCTCAATTTGGTAAATTCCTTTTTTGCTCGGCCAGGTCGCGAAAGAGTCTAATATCCGGTCGGGGTGGGTTAGGGGTGGGGTTTGGGGTTGGGGTTTGGGGTTGGGGTTGGGGTTAGGGTTAGGGTTAGGGTAAGGGTTAGGGTTAGGGTTAGGGTTCGGGTTAGGGTTAATATCCGCTCGGGTAGGATCTTCGTTATTTCCCTTATATTGACCCATTTGCATGCTAGAACACCCCTGGGAGCAAAGAGGGTTCGTTTTGGGGGTTTTCGGGCTCAATATGGTAAATTCTTATTTTACTCAATTTTGGCCAATTCGGCCAAAAACCTAATATCCGCTCGGGGTGGATCTTCTTTAATTCCCGTATATTGACCCATTTGGATGCTAGAACACCCCTCGGAGCGAAGAGGGCTGGTTTGGGGGGTTTTATGGCTCGATTTGGTAAATTCCTATTTTGCTAAATTTTGGCCAATTAGGCCAGGTCGCGAAGAGCCTAATATCCGCTCGGGGAGGACCTTCATTATTTCCCGTGTATTGACCCATTTGCATGCCAGAACACCCCTCGGAACGAAGAGGGATGGTTTGGGTGGTTTTCGGGCTCAATTTGGTAAATTCCTTTTTTGCTCGGCAAGGTCGCGAAAGAGCCTAATATCCAGTCGGTGGGGGTTAGGAGTAGGGTTAAGGGTGGGGTTCAGGGTGGAGTTGGGGTTCGGGGTTGGGGTTTGGGGTTGGGGTTGGGGTTGGGGTAAGGTTAGGGTAAGGGTTAGGGTAAGGGTTTGGATTAATATCCGCTCGGGGTGGATCTTCGTTATTTCCCGTATATTGACCCATTTGGATGCTAGAACACCACTCGGAGCGAAGAGGGCTGGTTTGGGGGGTTTACGGGCTCAATTTGGTAAATTCCTTTTTTGCTCGGCCAGGTCGCGAAAGAGTCTAATATCCGGTCGGGGTGGATCTTCTTTATTTCCCGTATATTCACCCATTTGGATGCTAGAACACCCTTCGGAACGAAAAGGGCTGGTTTGGGGGGTTTTTGGGCTCAATTTGGTAAATTCCTTTTTTGCTCAATTTCGGCCAATTCGGCCAGGTCGCTAAGAGCCTAATATCCGCTTGGGGAGGATCTTCATTATTTCCCGTGTATTGACCCATTTGCATGCCAGAACACCCCTCAGAACGAAGAGGGATGGTTTGGGGGGTTTTCGGGCTCAATTTGGTAAATTCCATTTTTGCTCGGCAAGGTCGCGAAAGAGCCTAATATCCGGTCGGGGTGGTTAGGGGTAGGGTAGGGTTAGGGCTGGGGTTGGGTTTGGGGTTGGGGTTGGGGTTAGGGTTAATATCCGCTCGGGGTGGATCTTCGTTATTTCCCGTATATTGACCCATTTGCATGCTAGAACACCCCTCGGAACGAAGAGGGATGGTTTGAGGGGTTTTCGGGCTCAATTTATTAAATTCCTATTTTGCTCAATTTTGGCCAATCCGGCCAGGTCGCTAAGAGCCTAATATCCGCTCTAGGAGGATCTTCATTATTTCCCGTGTATTGACCCATTTGCATGCCAGAACACCCCTCGGAACGAAGAGGGCTGGTTTGGGGGGTTTTCGGGCTCAATATGGTAAATTCTTATTTTACTCAATTTTGGCCAATTCGGCCAAAAGCCTAATATCCGCTCGGGGAGGATCTTCATTATTTCCCGTGTATTGACCCATTTGCATGCCAGAACACCCCTCGGAACGAAGAGGGATGGTTTGGGTGGTTTTCGGGCTCAATTTGGTAAATTCCTTTTTTGCTCGGCCAGGTCGCGAAAGAGCCTAATATCCAGTCGGTGGGGGTTAGGAGTAGGGTTAAGGGTGGGGTTCGGGGTGGGGTTGGGGTTCGGGTTCGGGGTTGGGGTTCGGGGTAGGGCAGGGTTAGGGCTGGGGTTGGGGTTTGGGGTTGGGGTTGGGGTTAGGGTTAATATCCGCTCGGGGTGGATCTTCGTTATTTCCCGTATATTGACCCATTTGCATGCTAGAACACCCCTCGGAACGAAGAGGGATGGTTTGAGGGGCTTTCGGGCTCAATTTATTAAATTCCTATTTTGCTCAATTTTGGCCAATCCGGCCAGGTCGCTAAGAGCCTAATATCCGCTCGGGGAGGATCTTCATTATTTCCCGTGTATTGACCCATTTGCATGCCAGAACACCCCTCGGAACGAAGAGGGCTGGTTTGGGGGGTTTACGGGCTCAATTTGGTAAATTCCTTTTTTGCTCGGCCAGGTCGCGAAAGAGTCTAATATCCGGTCGGGGTGGGTTAGGGGTGGGGTTTGGGGTTGGGGTTTGGGGTTGGGGTTGGGGTTAGGGTTAGGGTTAGGGTAAGGGTTAGGGTTAGGGTTAGGGTTCGGGTTAGGGTTAATATCCGCTCGGGTAGGATCTTCGTTATTTCCCTTATATTGACCCATTTGCATGCTAGAACACCCCTGGGAGCGAAGAGGGTTCGTTTTGGGGGTTTTCGGGCTCAATATGGTAAATTCTTATTTTACTCAATTTTGGCCAATTCGGCCAAAAACCTAATATCCGCTCGGGGAGGACCTTCAATATTTCCCGTGTATTGACCCATTTACATGCCAGAACACCCCTCGGAACGAAGAGGGATGGTTTGGGTGGTTTTCGGGCTCAATTTGGTAAATTCCTTTTTTGCTCGGCCAGGTCGCGAAAGAGCCTAATATCCAGTCGGTGGGGGTTAGGAGTAGGGTTAAGGGTGGGGTTCGGGGTGGGGTTGGGGTTCGGGGTTGGGGTTTGGGGTTGGGGTTGGGGTTGGGGTAAGGTTAGGGTAAGGGTTAGGGTAAGGGTTAGGATTAATATCCGCTCGGGGTGGATCTTCGTTATTTCCCGTATATTGACCCATTTGGATGCTAGAACACCACTCGGAGCGAAGAGGGCTGGTTTGGGGGGTTTTATGGCTCAATTTGGTAAATTCCTATTTTGCAAAATTTTGGCCAATTCGGACAGGTCGCGAAGAGCCTAATATCCGCTCGGGGAGGATCTTCATTATTTCCCGTGTATTGACCCATTTGCATGCCAGAACTTCCCTCGGAACGAAGAGGGCTGGTTTGGGGGGTTTACGGGCTCAATTTGGTAAATTCCTTTTTTGCTCGGCCAGGTCGCGAAAGAGCCTAATATCTAGTCGGTGGGGGTTAGGAGTAGGGTTAAGGGTGGGGTTCGGGGTGGGGTTGGGGTTCGGGTTCGGGGTTGGGGTTCGGGGTAGGGCAGGGTTAGGGCTGGGGTTGGGGTTTGGGGTTGGGGTTGGGGTTAGGGTTAATATCCGCTCGGGGTGGATCTTCGTTATTTCCCGTATATTGACCCATTTGCATGCTAGAACACCCCTCGGAACGAAGAGGGATGGTTTGGGGGGTTTTCGGGCTCAATTTGGTAAATTCCATTTTTGCTCGGCAAGGTCGCGAAAGAGCCTAATATCCGGTCGGGGTGGTTAGGGGTAGGGTAGGGTTAGGGCTGGGGTTGGGTTTGGGGTTGGGGTTGGGGTTAGGGTTAATATCCGCTCGGGGTGGATCTTCGTTATTTCCCGTATATTGACCCATTTGCATGCTAGAACACCCCTCTGAACGAAGAGGGATGGTTTGAGGGGTTTTCGGGCTCAATTTATTAAATTCCTATTTTGCTCAATTTTGGCCAATCCGGCCAGGTCGATAAGAGCCTAATATCCGCTCTAGGAGGATCTTCATTATTTCCCGTGTATTGACCCATTTGCATGCCAGAACACCCCTCGGAACGAAGAGGGCTGGTTTGGGGGGTTTACGGGCTCAATTTGGTAAATTCCTTTTTTGCTCGGCCAGGTCGCGAAAGAGTCTAATATCCGGTTGGGGTGGGTTAGGGGTGGGGTTAGGGGTGGGGTTGGGGTTAGGGTTAGGGTTAATATCCGCTCGGGGTGAATCTTCGTTATTTCCCTTATATTGACCCATTTGCATGCTAGAACATCCCTATGAGCGAAGAGGGTTCGTTTTTGGGGTTTTCGGGCTCAATATGGTAAATTCTTATTTTACTCAATTTTGGCCAATTCGGCCAAAAGCCTAATATCCGCTCGGGGAGGATCTTCATTATTTCCCGTGTATTGACCCATTTGCATGCCAGAACACCCCTCGGAACGAAGAGGGATGGTTTGGGTGGTTTTCGGGCTCAATTTGGTAAATTCCTTTTTTGCTCGGCCAGGTCGCGAAAGAGCCTAATATCCAGTCGGTGGGGGTTAGGAGTAGGGTTAAGGGTGGGGTTCGGGGTGGGGTTGGGGTTCGGGGTTGGGGTTTGGGGTAGGGTAGGGTTAGGGCTGGGGTTGGGGTTTGGGGTTGGGGTTGGGGTTAGGGTTAATATCCGCTAGGGGTGGATCTTCGTTATTTCCCGTATATTGACCCATTTGCATGCTAGAACACCCCTCGGAACGAAGAGGGATGGTTTGAGGGGTTTTCGGGCTCAATTTATTAAATTCCTATTTTGCTCAATTTTGGCCAATCCGGCCAGGTCGCTAAGAGCCTAATATCCGCTCGGGGAGGATCTTCATTATTTCCCGTGTATTGACCCATTTGCATGCCAGAACACCCCTCGGAACGAAGAGGGCTGGTTTGGGGGGTTTACGGGCTCAATTTGGTAAATTCCTTTTTTGCTCGGCCAGGTCGCGAAAGAGTCTAATATCCGGTTGGGGTGGGTTAGGGGTGGGGTTAGGGGTGGGGTTGCGGTTAGGGTTAGGGTTAATATCCGCTCGGGGTGAATCTTCGTTATTTCCCTTATATTGACCCATTTGCATGCTAGAACATCCCTATGAGCGAAGAGGGTTCGTTTTGGGGGTTTTCGGGCTCAATATGGTAAATTCTTACTTTACTCAATTTTGGCCAATTCGGCCAAAAGCCTAATATCCGCTCGGGGAGGATCTTCATTATTTCCCGTGTATTGACCCATTTGCATGCCAGAACACCCCTCGGAACGAAGAGGGATGGTTTGGGAGGTTTTCAGGCTCAATTTGGTAAATTCCTTTTTTGCTTGGCCAGGTCGCGAAAGAGCCTAATATCCAGTCGGTGGGGGTTAGGAGTAGGGTTAAGGGTGGGGTTCGGGGTGGGGTTGGGGTTCGGGGTTGGGGTTTGGGGTAGGGTAGGGTTAGGGCTGGGGTTGGGGTTTGGGGTTGGGGTTGGGGTTAGGGTTAATATCCGCTCGGGGTGGATCTTCGTTATTTCCCGTATATTGACCCATTTGCATGCTAGAACACCCCTCGGAACGAAGAGGGATGGTTTGAGGGGTTTTCGGGCTCAATTTACTAAATTCCTATTTTGCTCAATTTTGGCCAATCCGGCCAGGTCGCTAAGAGCCTAATATCCGCTCGGGGAGGATCTTCATTATTTCCCGTGTATTGACCCATTTGATTGCCAGAACACCCCTCGGAACGAAGAGGGCTGGTTTGGGGGGTTTACGGGCTCAATTTGGTAAATTCCTTTTTTGCTCGGCCAGGTCGCGAAAGAGTCTAATATCCGGTCGGGGTGGGTTAGGGGTGGGGTTTGGGGTTGGGGTTTGGGGTTGGGGTTGGGGTTAGGGTTAGGGTTAGGGTAAGGGTTAGGGTTAGGGTTAGGGTTCGGGTTAGGGTTAATATCCGCTCGGGTAGGATCTTCGTTATTTCCCTTATATTGACCCATTTGCATGCTAGAACACCCCTGGGAGCAAAGAGGGTTCGTTTTGGGGGTTTTCGGGCTCAATATGGTAAATTCTTATTTTACTCAATTTTGGCCAATTCGGCCAAAAACCTAATATCCGCTCGGGGTGGATCTTCTTTAATTCCCGTATATTGACCCATTTGGATGCTAGAACACCCCTCGGAGCGAAGAGGGCTGGTTTGGGGGGTTTTATGGCTCGATTTGGTAAATTCCTATTTTGCTAAATTTTGGCCAATTAGGCCAGGTCGCGAAGAGCCTAATATCCGCTCGGGGAGGACCTTCATTATTTCCCGTGTATTGACCCATTTGCATGCCAGAACACCCCTCGGAACGAAGAGGGATGGTTTGGGTGGTTTTCGGGCTCAATTTGGTAAATTCCTTTTTTGCTCGGCAAGGTCGCGAAAGAGCCTAATATCCAGTCGGTGGGGGTTAGGAGTAGGGTTAAGGGTGGGGTTCAGGGTGGAGTTGGGGTTCGGGGTTGGGGTTTGGGGTTGGGGTTGGGGTTGGGGTAAGGTTAGGGTAAGGGTTAGGGTAAGGGTTTGGATTAATATCCGCTCGGGGTGGATCTTCGTTATTTCCCGTATATTGACCCATTTGGATGCTAGAACACCACTCGGAGCGAAGAGGGCTGGTTTGGGGGGTTTACGGGCTCAATTTGGTAAATTCCTTTTTTGCTCGGCCAGGTCGCGAAAGAGTCTAATATCCGGTCGGGGTGGATCTTCTTTATTTCCCGTATATTCACCCATTTGGATGCTAGAACACCCTTCGGAACGAAAAGGGCTGGTTTGGGGGGTTTTTGGGCTCAATTTGGTAAATTCCTTTTTTGCTCAATTTCGGCCAATTCGGCCAGGTCGCTAAGAGCCTAATATCCGCTTGGGGAGGATCTTCATTATTTCCCGTGTATTGACCCATTTGCATGCCAGAACACCCCTCAGAACGAAGAGGGATGGTTTGGGGGGTTTTCGGGCTCAATTTGGTAAATTCCATTTTTGCTCGGCAAGGTCGCGAAAGAGCCTAATATCCGGTCGGGGTGGTTAGGGGTAGGGTAGGGTTAGGGCTGGGGTTGGGTTTGGGGTTGGGGTTGGGGTTAGGGTTAATATCCGCTCGGGGTGGATCTTCGTTATTTCCCGTATATTGACCCATTTGCATGCTAGAACACCCCTCGGAACGAAGAGGGATGGTTTGAGGGGTTTTCGGGCTCAATTTATTAAATTCCTATTTTGCTCAATTTTGGCCAATCCGGCCAGGTCGCTAAGAGCCTAATATCCGCTCTAGGAGGATCTTCATTATTTCCCGTGTATTGACCCATTTGCATGCCAGAACACCCCTCGGAACGAAGAGGGCTGGTTTGGGGGGTTTTCGGGCTCAATATGGTAAATTCTTATTTTACTCAATTTTGGCCAATTCGGCCAAAAGCCTAATATCCGCTCGGGGAGGATCTTCATTATTTCCCGTGTATTGACCCATTTGCATGCCAGAACACCCCTCGGAACGAAGAGGGATGGTTTGGGTGGTTTTCGGGCTCAATTTGGTAAATTCCTTTTTTGCTCGGCCAGGTCGCGAAAGAGCCTAATATCCAGTCGGTGGGGGTTAGGAGTAGGGTTAAGGGTGGGGTTCGGGGTGGGGTTGGGGTTCGGGTTCGGGGTTGGGGTTCGGGGTAGGGCAGGGTTAGGGCTGGGGTTGGGGTTTGGGGTTGGGGTTGGGGTTAGGGTTAATATCCGCTCGGGGTGGATCTTCGTTATTTCCCGTATATTGACCCATTTGCATGCTAGAACACCCCTCGGAACGAAGAGGGATGGTTTGAGGGGCTTTCGGGCTCAATTTATTAAATTCCTATTTTGCTCAATTTTGGCCAATCCGGCCAGGTCGCTAAGAGCCTAATATCCGCTCGGGGAGGATCTTCATTATTTCCCGTGTATTGACCCATTTGCATGCCAGAACACCCCTCGGAACGAAGAGGGCTGGTTTGGGGGGTTTACGGGCTCAATTTGGTAAATTCCTTTTTTGCTCGGCCAGGTCGCGAAAGAGTCTAATATCCGGTCGGGGTGGGTTAGGGGTGGGGTTTGGGGTTGGGGTTTAGGGTTGGGGTTGGGGTTAGGGTTAGGGTTAGGGTAAGGGTTAGGGTTAGGGTTAGGGTTCGGGTTAGGGTTAATATCCGCTCGGGTAGGATCTTCGTTATTTCCCTTATATTGACCCATTTGCATGCTAGAACACCCCTGGGAGCGAAGAGGGTTCGTTTTGGGGGTTTTCGGGCTCAATATGGTAAATTCTTATTTTACTCAATTTTGGCCAATTCGGCCAAAAACCTAATATCCGCTCGGGGAGGACCTTCAATATTTCCCGTGTATTGACCCATTTACATGCCAGAACACCCCTCGGAACGAAGAGGGATGGTTTGGGTGGTTTTCGGGCTCAATTTGGTAAATTCCTTTTTTGCTCGGCCAGGTCGCGAAAGAGCCTAATATCCAGTCGGTGGGGGTTAGGAGTAGGGTTAAGGGTGGGGTTCGGGGTGGGGTTGGGGTTCGGGGTTGGGGTTTGGGGTTGGGGTTGGGGTTGGGGTAAGGTTAGGGTAAGGGTTAGGGTAAGGGTTAGGATTAATATCCGCTCGGGGTGGATCTTCGTTATTTCCCGTATATTGACCCATTTGGATGCTAGAACACCACTCGGAGCGAAGAGGGCTGGTTTGGGGGGTTTTATGGCTCAATTTGGTAAATTCCTATTTTGCAAAATTTTGGCCAATTCGGACAGGTCGCGAAGAGCCTAATATCCGCTCGGGGAGGATCTTCATTATTTCCCGTGTATTGACCCATTTGCATGCCAGAACTTCCCTCGGAACGAAGAGGGCTGGTTTGGGGGGTTTACGGGCTCAATTTGGTAAATTCCTTTTTTGCTCGGCCAGGTCGCGAAAGAGCCTAATATCTAGTCGGTGGGGGTTAGGAGTAGGGTTAAGGGTGGGGTTCGGGGTGGGGTTGGGGTTCGGGTTCGGGGTTGGGGTTCGGGGTAGGGCAGGGTTAGGGCTGGGGTTGGGGTTTGGGGTTGGGGTTGGGGTTAGGGTTAATATCCGCTCGGGGTGGATCTTCGTTATTTCCCGTATATTGACCCATTTGCATGCTAGAACACCCCTCGGAACGAAGAGGGATGGTTTGAGGGGCTTTCGGGCTCAATTTATTAAATTCCTATTTTGCTCAATTTTGGCCAATCCGGCCAGGTCGCTAAGAGCCTAATATCCGCTCGGGGAGGATCTTCATTATTTCCCGTGTATTGACCCATTTGCATGCCAGAACACCCCTCGGAACGAAGAGGGCTGGTTTGGGGGGTTTACGGGCTCAATTTGGTAAATTCCTTTTTTGCTCGGCCAGGTCGCGAAAGAGTCTAATATCCGGTCGGGGTGGGTTAGGGGTGGGGTTTGGGGTTGGGGTTTGGGGTTGGGGTTGGGGTTAGGGTTAGGGTTAGGGTAAGGGTTAGGGTTAGGGTTAGGGTTCGGGTTAGGGTTAATATCCGCTCGGGTAGGATCTTCGTTATTTCCCTTATATTGACCCATTTGCATGCTAGAACACCCCTGGGAGCGAAGAGGGTTCGTTTTGGGGGTTTTCGGGCTCAATATGGTAAATTCTTATTTTACTCAATTTTGGCCAATTCGGCCAAAAACCTAATATCCGCTCGGGGAGGACCTTCAATATTTCCCGTGTATTGACCCATTTGCATGCCAGAACACCCCTCGGAACGAAGAGGGATGGTTTGGGTGGTTTTCGGGCTCAATTTGGTAAATTCCTTTTTTGCTCGGCCAGGTCGCGAAAGAGCCTAATATCCAGTCGGTGGGGGTTAGGAGTAGGGTTAAGGGTGGGGTTCGGGGTGGGGTTGGGGTTCGGGGTTGGGGTTTGGGGTTGGGGTTGGGGTTGGGGTAAGGTTAGGGTAAGGGTTAGGGTAAGGGTTAGGATTAATATCCGCTCGGGGTGGATCTTCGTTATTTCCCGTATATTGACCCATTTGGATGCTAGAACACCACTCGGAGCGAAGAGGGCTGGTTTGGGGGGTTTTATGGCTCAATTTGGTAAATTCCTATTTTGCAAAATTTTGGCCAATTCGGACAGGTCGCGAAGAGCCTAATATCCGCTCGGGGAGGATCTTCATTATTTCCCGTGTATTGACCCATTTGCATGCCAGAACTTCCCTCGGAACGAAGAGGGCTGGTTTGGGGGGTTTACGGGCTCAATTTGGTAAATTCCTTTTTTGCTCGGCCAGGTCGCGAAAGAGTCTAATCTCCTGTCAGGGTGGGTTATAGGGGTAGGGTTAGGGGTGGGGTTTGGGGTTGGGGTTGGGGTTTGGGGTTGGGGTTGGGGTTAGGGTTAGGGTAAGGGTAAGGGTTATGGTTAGGGTTAGGGTTAATATCCGCTCGGGGAGGATCTTCTTTATTTCCCTTATATTGACCCATTGGCATGCTAGAACACCCCTCGGAACGAAGAGGGATGGTTTGAGGGGTTTTCGGGCTCAATTTATTAAATTCCTATTTTGCTCAATTTTGGCCAATCCGGCCAGGTCGCTAAGAGCCTAATATCCGCTCGGGGAGGATCTTCATTATTTCCCGTGTATTGACCCATTTGAATGCCAGAACCCCCCTCGGAACGAAGAGGGCTGGTTTGGGGGGTTTACGGGCTCAATTTGGTAAATTTCTTTTTTGCTCGGCCAGGTCGCGAAATAGTCTAATATCCGGTCGGGGTGGGTTAGGGGTGGGGTTGGGGTTAGGGTTAGGGTTAATATCCGCTCGGGGTGAATCTTCGTTATTTCCCTTATATTGACCCATTCGCATGCTAGAACACCCCTTGGAGCGAAGAGGGTTCGTTTTGGGGGTTTTCGGGCTCAATATGGTAAATTCTTATTTTACTCAATTTTGGCCAATTCGGCCAAAAGCCTAATATCCGCTCGGGATGGATCTTCTTTTTTTCCCGTATATTGACCCATTTGGATGCTAGAACACCCTTCGGAGCGAAGAGGGCTGGTTTGGGGGGTTTTATGGCTCATTTTGGTAAATTCCTATTTTGCTAAATTTTGGCCAATTCAGCCAGGTCGCTAAGACCCTAATATCCGATCGGGGAGGATCTTCATTATTTCCCGTGTATTGACCCATTTGCATGCCAGAACACCCCTCGGAATGAAGAGGGCTGGTTTGGGGGGTTTTCGGGCTCAATATGGTAAATTCTTATTTTACTCAATTTTGGCCAATTCGGCCAAAAGCCTAATATCCGCTCGGGGTGGATCTTCTTTATTTCCCGTATATTGACCCATTTGGATGCTAGAACACCCTTCGGAGCGAAGAGGGCTGGTTTGGGGGGTTTTATGGCTCATTTTGGTAAATTCCTATTTTGCTCGGCCAGGTCGCGAAAGAGTCTAATATCCGGTCGGGGTGGGTTAGGGGTGAGGTTAGGGGTGTGGTTTATGGTTGGGGTTGGGGTTTGGGGTTGGGGTTGGGGTTAGGGTTATGGTTAGGGTAAGGGTTAGGGTTAGGGTTAGGGTTAGGGTTAGGGTTAATATCCGCTCGGGGTGGATCTTCGTTATTTCCCTTATATTGACCCATTTGCATGCTAGAACACCCCTGGGAGCGAAGAGGGTTCGTTTTGGGGGTTTTCGGGCTCAATATGGTAAATTCTTATTTTACTCAATTTTGGCCAATTCGGCCAAAAGCCTAATATCCGTTCGGGGTGGATCTTCTTTATTTCCCGTATATTCACCCATTTGGATGCCAGAACACCCCTCAGAACGAAGAGGGATGGTTTGGGGGGTTTTCGGGCTCAATTTGGTAAATTCCATTTTTGCTCGGCAAGGTCGCGAAAGAGCCTAATATCCGGTCGGGGTGGTTAGGGGTAGGGTAGGGTTAGGGCTGGGGTTGGGTTTGGGGTTGGGGTTGGGGTTAGGGTTAATATCCGCTCGGGGTGGATCTTCGTTATTTCCCGTATATTGACCCATTGGCATGCTAGAACACCCCTCGGAACGAAGAGGGATGGTTTGAGGGGTTTTCGGGCTCAATTTATTAAATTCCTATTTTGATCAATTTTGGCCAATCCGGCCAGGTCGCTAAGAGCCTAATATCCGCTCGGGGAGGATCTTCATTATTTCCCGTGTATTGACCCATTTGCATGCCAGAACACCCCTCGGAACGAAGAGGGCTGGTTTGGGGGGTTTACGGGCTCAATTTGGTAAATTCCTTTTTTGCTCGGCCAGGTCGCGAAACAGTCTAATATCCGGTCGGGGTGGGTTAGGGGTGGGGTTGGGGTTAGGGTTAGGGTTAATATCCGCTCGGGGTGAATCTTCGTTATTTCCCTTATATTGACCCATTTGCATGCTAGAACACCCCTTGGAGCGAAGAGGGTTCGTTTTGGGTGTATTCGGGCTCAATATGGTAAATTCTTATTTTACTCAATTTTGGCCAATTCGGCCAAAAGCCTAATATCCGCTCGGGATGGATCTTCTTTTTTTCCCGTATATTGACCCATTTGGATGCTAGAACACCCTTCGGAGCGAAGAGGGCTGGTTTGGGGGGTTTTATGGCTCATTTTGGTAAATTCCTATTTTGCTAAATTTTGGCCAATTCAGCCAGGTCGCTAAGACCCTAATATCCGCTTGGGGAGGATCTTCATTATTTCCCGTGTATTGACCCATTTGCATGCCAGAACATCCCTCGGAATGAAGAGGGCTGGTTTGGGGGGTTTTCGGGCTCAATTTGGTAAATTCCATTTTTGCTCGGCCAGGTCGCGAAAGAGCCTACTATCCGGTCGAGGTGGTTAGGGGTAGGGTAGGGTTAGGGCTGGGGTTGGGGTTTTGGGTTTGGGTTAGGGTTAATATCCGCTCGGGGTGGATCTTCGTTATTTCCCATATATTCACCCATTTGGATGCTAGAACACCCCTCGGAACGAAAAGGGCTGGTTTGGGGTGTTTTTGGGCTCAATTTGGTAAATTCCTTTTTTGCTCAATTTCGGCCAATTTGGCCAGCTCGCTAAGAGCCTAATATCCGCTTGGGGAGGATCTTCATTATTTCCCGTGTATTGACCTATTTGCATGCCAGAACACCCCTCGGAACGAAGAGGGATGGTTTGGGGGGTTTTCGGGCTCAATTTGGTAAATTCCATTTTTGCTCGGCCAGGTCGCGAAAGAGCCTAATATCCGGTCGGGGTGGTTAGGGGTAGGATAGGGTTAGGGCTGGGGTTGGGGTTTGGGGTTGGGGTTGGGGTTAGGGTTAATATCCGCTCGGGGTGGATCTTCGTTATTTCCCGTATATTGACCCATTTGCATGCTAGAACACCCCTCGGAACGAAGAGGGACGGTTTGAGGGGTTTTCGGGCTCAATTTATTAAATTCCTATTTTGCTCAATTTTGGCCAATCCGGCCAGGTCGCTAAGAGGCTAATATCCGCTCGGGGAGGATCTTCATTATTTCCCGTGTATTGACCCATTTGCATGCCAGAACACCCCTCGGAACGAAGAAGGTTCGTTTTGGGTGTATTCGGGCTCAATATGGTAAATTCTTATTTTACTCAATTTTGGCCAATTCGGCCAAAAGCCTAATATCCGCTCGGGATGTTCTTCTTTTTTTCCCGTATATTGACCCATTTGGATGCTAGAACACCCTTCGGAGCGAAGAGGGCTGGTTTGGGGGGTTTTATGGCTCATTTTGGTAAATTCCTATTTTGCTAAATTTTGGCCAATTCAGCCAGGTCGCTAAGACCCTAATATCCGCTTGGGGAGGATCTTCATTATTTCCCGTGTATTGACCCATTTGCATGCCAGAACACCCCTCGGAATGAAGAGGGCTGGTTTGGGGGGTTTTCGGGCTCAATTTGGTAAATTCCATTTTTGCTCGGCCAGGTCGCGAAAGAGCCTACTATCCGGTCGAGGTGGTTAGGGGTAGGGTAGGGTTAGGGCTGGGGTTGGGGTTTTGGGTTTGGGTTAGGGTTAATATCCGCTCGGGGTGGATCTTCGTTATTTCCCATATATTCACCCATTTGGATGCTAGAACACCCCTCGGAACGAAAAGGGCTGGTTTGGGGTGTTTTTGGGCTCAATTTGGTAAATTCCTTTTTTGCTCAATTTCGGCCAATTTGGCCAGCTCGCTAAGAGCCTAATATCCGCTTGGGGAGGATCTTCATTATTTCCCGTGTATTGACCTATTTGCATGCCAGAACACCCCTCGGAACGAAGAGGGATGGTTTGGGGGGTTTTCGGGCTCAATTTGGTAAATTCCATTTTTGCTCGGCCAGGTCGCGAAAGAGCCTAATATCCGGTCGGGGTGGTTAGGGGTAGGATAGGGTTAGGGCTGGGGTTGGGGTTTGGGGTTGGGGTTGGGGTTAGGGTTAATATCCGCTCGGGGTGGATCTTCGTTATTTCCCGTATATTGACCCATTTGCATGCTAGAACACCCCTCGGAACGAAGAGGGACGGTTTGAGGGGTTTTCGGGCTCAATTTATTAAATTCCTATTTTGCTCAATTTTGGCCAATCCGGCCAGGTCGCTAAGAGGCTAATATCCGCTCGGGGAGGATCTTCATTATTTCCCGTGTATTGACCCATTTGCATGCCAGAACACCCCTCGGAACGAAGAAGGCTGGTTTGGGGGGTTTACGGGCTCAATTTGGTAAATTCCTTTTTTGCTCGGCCAGGTCGCGAAAGAGTCTAATATCCGGTTGGGGTGGGTTAGGGGTGGGGTTAGGGGTGGGGTTGGGGTTAGGGTTAGGGTTTATATCCGCTCGGGGTGGATCTTCGTTATTTCCCTTATATTGACCCATTTGCATGCCAGAACACCCCTCGGAACGAAGAGGGATGGTTTGGGGGGTTTTCGGGCTCAATTTGGTAAATTCCATTTTTGCTCGGCCAGGTCGCGAAAGAGCCTAATATCCGGTCGGGGTGGGTTAGGGGTGGGGATTGGGGTTGGGGTTTGGGGTTGGGGTTGGGGTTAGGGTTAGGGTTAGGGGAAGGGTTAGGGTTAGGGTTAGGGTTAATATCCGCTCGGGTTGGATCTTCGTTATTTCCCTTATATTGACCCATTTGCATGCTAGAACACCCCTGGGAGCGAAGAGGGTTCGTTTTGGGGGTTTTCGGGCTCAATATGGTAAATTCTTATTTTACTCAATTTTGGCCAATTCGGCCATAAACCTAATATCCGCTCGAGGTGGATCTTCTTTAATTCCCGTATATTGACCCATTTGGATGCTAGAACACCCTTCGGAGCGAAGAGGGCTGGTTTGGGGGGTTTTATGGCTCAATTTGGTAAATTCCTATTTTGCTAAATTTTGGCCAATTAGGCCAGGTCGCGAAGAGCCTAATATCCGCTCGGGGAGGATCTTCATTATTTCCCGTGTATTGACCCATTTGCATGCCAGAACACTCCTCGGAACGAAGAGGGATCGTTTGGGTGGTTTTCGGGCTCAATTTGGTAAATTCCTTTTTTGCTCGGCCAGGTCGCGAAAGAGCCTAATATCCAGTCGGTGGGGGTTAGGAGTAGGGTTAAGGGTGGGGTTCGGGGTGGGGTTGGGGTTAGGTAGGGTTAGGGCTGGGGTTGGGGTTTGGGGTTGGGGTTGGGGTTAAGGTTAATATCCGCTCGGGGTGGATCTTCGTTATTTCCCGTATATTGACCCATTTGCATGCTAGAACACCCCTGGGAGCGAAGAGGGTTCGTTTTGGGGGTTTTCGGGCTCAATATGGTAAATTCTTATTTTACTCAATTTTGGCCAATTCGGCCAAAAACCTAATATCCGCTCGGGGTGGATCTTCTTTCATTCCCGTATATTGACCCATTTGGATGCTAGAACACCCTTCGGAGCGAAGAGGGCTGGTTTGGGGGGTTTTATGGCTCAATTTGGTAAATTCCTATTTTGCTAAATTTTGGCCAATTAGGCCAGGTCGCGAAGAGCCTAATATCCGCTCGGGGAGGATCTTCATTATTTCCCGTATATTGACCCATTTGGATGCTAGAACACCACTCGGAGCGAAGAGGGCTGGTTTGGGGGGTTTTATGGCTCAATTTGGTAAATTCCTATTTTGCAAAATTTTGGCCAATTCGGACAGGTCGCGAAGAGCCTAATATCCGCTCGGGGAGGATCTTCATTATTTCCCGTGTATTGACCCATTTGCATGCCAGAACACCCCTCGGAACGAAGAGGGCTGGAATGGGGGGTTTACGGGCTCAATTTGGTAAATTCCTTTTTTGCTCGGCCAGGTCGCGAAAGAGTCTAATATCCGGTCACGCTGGGTTATAGGGGTGGGGTTAGGGGTGGGGTTTGGGGTTGGGGTCGGGGTTTGGGGTTGGGGTTGGGGTTAGGGTTAGGGTAAGGGTAAGGGTTATGGTTAGGGTTAGGGTTAATATCCGCCCGGGGAGGATCTTCTTTATTTCCCTTATATTGACCCATTGGCATGCTAGAACACCCCTCGGAACGAAGAGGGCTGGTTTGGGGGGTTTTCGGGCTCAATTTGGTCAATTCCATTTTTGCTCGGCCAGGTCGCGAAAGAGCCTAATATCCGGTCGGGGTGGTTAGGGGTAGGGTAGGGTTAGGGCTGGGGTTGGGGTTTGGGGTTTGGGTTAGGGTTAATATCCGCTCGGGGTGGATCTTCGTTATTTCCCGTATATTGACCCATTTGCATGCTAGAACACCCCTCGGAACGAAGAGGGATGGTTTGAGGGGTTTTCGGGCTCAATTTATTAAATTCCTATTTTGCTCAATTTTGGCCAATCCGGCCAGGTCGCTAAGAGCCTAATATCCGCTCTAGGAGGATCTTCATTATTTCCCGTGTATTGACCCATTTGCATGCCAGAACACCCCTCGGAACGAAGAGGGCTGGTTTGGGGGGTTTACGGGCTCAATTTGGTAAATTCCTTTTTTGCTCGGCCAGGTCGCGAAAGAGTCTAATATCCGGTTGGGGTGGGTTAGGGGTGGGGTTAGGGGTGGGGTTGGGGTTAGGGTTAGGGTTAATATCTGCTCGGGGTGAATCTTCGTTATTTCCCTTATATTGACCAATTTGCATGCTAGAACATCCCTGGGAGCGAAGAGGGTTCGTTTTGGGGGTTTTCGGGCTCAATATGGTAAATTCTTATTTTACTCAATTTTGGCCAATTCGGCCAAAAGCCTAATATCCGCTCGGGGTGGATCTTCTTTATTTCCCGTATATTGACCCATTTGGATGCTAGAACACCCTTCGGAGCGAAGAGGGCTGGTTTGGGGGGTTTTATGGCTCATTTTGGTAAATTCCTATTTTGCTTGGCCAGGTCGCGAAAGAGTCTAATATCCGGTCGGGGTGGGTTAGGGGTAAGGTTAGGGGTGTGGTTTGGGGTTTGGGTTGGGGTTTGGGGTTGGGGTTGGGGTTAGGGGTAGGGTTAGGGTTAATATCCGCTCGGGGTGGATCTTCGTTATTTCCCTTATATTGACCCATTTGCATGCTAGAACACCCCTGGGAGCGAAGAGGGTTCGTTTTGGGGGTTTTCGGGCTCAATATGGTAAATTCTTATTTTACTCAATTTTGGCCAATTCGGCCAAAAGCCTAATATCCGCTCGGGCAGGATCTTCTTTATTTCCCGTATATTCACCCATTTGGATGCTAGAACACCCCTCGGAACGAAAAGGGCTGGTTTGGGGGGTTTTTGGGCTCAATTTGGTAAATTCCTTTTTTGCTCAATTTCGGCCTATTCGGCCAGGTCGCTAAGAGCCTAATATCCGCTTGGGGAGGATCTTCTTTATTTCTCATATATTCACCCATTTGGATGCTAGAACACCCCTCGGAACGAAAAGGGCTGGTTTGGGGTGTTTTTGGGCTCAATTTGGTAAATTCCTTTTTTGCTCAATTTCGGCCAATTTGGCCAGCTCGCTAAGAGCCTAATATCCGCTTGGGGAGGATCTTCATTATTTCCCGTGTATTGACCTATTTGCATGCCAGAACACCCCTCGGAACGAACAGGGATGGTTTGGGGGGTTTTCGGGCTCAATTTGGTAAATTCCATTTTTGCTCGGCCAGGTCGCGAAAGAGCCTAATATCCGGTCGGGGTGGTTAGGGGTAGGGTAGGGTTAGGGCTGGGGTTGGGGTTTGGGGTTGGGGTTGGGGTTAGGGTTAATATCCGCTCGGGGTGGATCTTCGTTATTTCCCGTATATTGACCCATTTGCATGCTAGAACACCCCTCGGAACGAAGAGGGACGGTTTGAGGGGTTTTCGGGCTCAATTTATTAAATTCCTATTTTGCTCAATTTTGGCCAATCCGGCCAGGTCGCTAAAAGGCTAATATCCGCTCGGGGAGGATCTTCATTATTTCCCGTGTATTGACCCATTTGCATGCCAGAACACCCCTCGGAACGAAGAAGGCTGGTTTGAGGGGTTTACGGGCTCAATTCGGTAAATTCCTTTTTTGCTCGGCCAGGTCGCGAAAGAGTCTAATATCCGGTTGGGGTGGGTTAGGGGTGGGGTTAGGGGTGGGGTTGGGGTTAGGGTTAGGGTTAATATCCGCTCGGGGTGGATCTTCGTTATTTCCCTTATATTGACCCATTTGCATGCTAGAACACCCCTGGGAGCGAAGAGGGTTTGTTTTGGGGGTTTTCGGGCTCAATATGGTAAATTCTTATTTTACTCAATTTTGGCCAATTAGGCCAAAAGCCTAATATCTGCTCGGGGTGGATCTTCTTTATTTCCCGTATATTGACCCATTTGCATGTCAGAACACCTCTCGGAACGAAGAGGGCTGGTTTGGGGGGTTTACGGGCTCAATTTGGTAAATTCCTTTTTTGCTCGGCCAGGTCGCGAAAGAGTCTAATATCCGGTCGGGGTGGGTTAGGGGTGGGGTTAGGGGTGGGGTTTGGGGTTGGGGTTTGGGGTTGGGGTTGGGGTTAGGGTTAGGGTTAGGGTAAGGGTTAGGGTTTAGGGTTAATATCCGCTCGGGATGGATCTTCGTTATTTCCCTTATATTGACCCATTTGCATGCTAGAACACCCCTGGGAGCGAAGAGGGTTCGTTTTGGGGGTTTTCGGGCTCAATATGGTAAATTCTTATTTTACTCAATTTTGGCCAATTCGGCCAAAAACCTAATATCCGCTCGGGGTGGATCTTCTTTATTTCCCGTATATTGACCCATTTGGATGCTAGAACACCCTTCGGAGCGAAGAGGGCTGGTTTGGGGGGTTTTATGGCTCAATTTGGTAAATTCCTATTTTGCTAAATTTTGGCCAATTCGGACAGGTCGCTAAGAGCCTATTATCCGCTCGGGGAGGATCTTCATTATTTCCCGTGTATTGACCCATTTGCATGCCAGAACACCCCTCGGAAGGAAGAGGGCTGGTTTGGGGGGTTTACGGGCTCAATTTGGTAAATTCCTTTTTTGCTCGGCCAGGTCGCGAAAGAGTCTAATATCCGGTCAGGGTGGGTTATAGGGGTGGGGTTAGGGGTGGGGTTTGGGGTTGGGGTTAGGGTTTGGGGTTGGGGTTAGGGTTAGGGTAAGGGTAAGGGTTATGGTTAGGGTTAGGGTTAATATCCGCCCGGGGAGGATCTTCTTTATTTCCCTTATATTGACCCATTGGCATGCTAGAACACCCCTCGGAACGAAGAGGGATGGTTTGAGGGGTTTTCGGGCTCAATTGATTAAATTCCTATTTTGCTCAATTTTGGCCAATCCGGCCAGGTCGCTAAGAGCCTAATATCCGCTCGGGGAGGATCTTCATTATTTCCCGTGTATTGACCCATTTGCATGCCAGAACACCCCTTGGAACGAAGAGGGCTGGTTTGGGGGGTTTACGGGCTCAATTTGGTAAATTCCTTTTTTGCTCGGCCAGGTCGCGAAAGAGTCTAATATCCGGTCGGGGTGGGTTAGGGGTGGGGTTGGGGTTAGGGTTAGGGTTAATATCCGCTCGGGGTGAATCTTCTTTTTTTCCCGTATATTGACCCATTTGGATGCTAGAACACCCTTCGGAGCAAAGAGGGCTGGTTTGGGGGGTTTTATGGCTCATTTTGGTAAATTCCTATTCTGCTAAATTTTGGCCAATTCAGCCAGGTCGCTAAGACCCTAATATCCGATCGGGGAGGATCTTCATTATTTCCCGTGTATTGACCCATTTGCATGCCAGAACACCCCTCGGAATGAAGAGGGCTGGTTTGGGGGGTTTTCGGGCTCAATTTGGTAAATTCCATTTTTGCTCGGCCAGGTCGCGAAAGAGCCTAATATCCGGTCGGGGTGGTTAGGGGTAGGGTAGGGTTAGGGCTGGGGTTGGGGTTTGGGGTTTGGGTTAGGGTTAATATCCGCTCGGGGTGGATCTTCGTTATTTCCCGTATATTGACCCATTTGCATGCTAGAACACCCCTCGGAACGAAGAGGGATGGTTTGAGGGGTTTTCGGGCTCAATTTATTAAATTCCTATTTTGCTCAATTTTGGCCAATCCGGCCAGGTCGCTAAGAGCCTAATATCCGCTCTAGGAGGATCTTCATTATTTCCCGTGTATTGACCCATTTGCATGCCAGAACACCCCTCGGAACGAAGAGGGCTGGTTTGGGGGGTTTACGGGCTCAATTTGGTAAATTCCTTTTTTGCTCGGCCAGGTCGCGAAAGAGTCTAATATCCGGTTGGGGTGGGTTAGGGGTGGGGTTAGGGGTGGGGTTGGGGTTAGGGTTAGGGTTAATATCTGCTCGGGGTGAATCTTCGTTATTTCCCTTATATTGACCCATTTGCATGCTAGAACATCCCTGGGAGCGAAGAGGGTTCGTTTTGGGGGTTTTCGGGCTCAATATGGTAAATTCTTATTTTACTCAATTTTGGCCAATTCGGCCAAAAGCCTAATATCCGCTCGGGGTGGATCTTCTTTATTTCCCGTATATTGACCCATTTGGATGCTAGAACATCCTTCGGAGCGAAGAGGGCTGGTTTGGGGGGTTTTATGGCTCATTTTGGTAAATTCCTATTTTGCTTGGCCAGGTCGCGAAAGAGTCTAATATCCGGTCGGGGTGGGTTAGGGGTAAGGTTAGGGGTGTGGTTTGGGGTTTGGGTTGGGGTTTGGGGTTGGGGTTGGGGTTAGGGTTAGGGTTAGGGTTAATATCCGCTCGGGGTGGATCTTCGTTATTTCCCTTATATTGACCCATATGCATGCTAGAACACCCCTGGGAGCGAAGAGGGTTCGTTTTGGGGGTTTTCGGGCTCAATATGGTAAATTCTTATTTTACTCAATTTTGGCCAATTCGGCCAAAAGCCTAATATCCGCTCGGGCAGGATCTTCTTTATTTCCCGTATATTCACCCATTTGGATGCTAGAACACCCCTCGGAACGAAAAGGGCTGGTTTGGGGGGTTTTGGGGCTCAATTTGGTAAATTCCTTTTTTGCTCAATTTCGGCCAATTCGGCCAGGTCGCTAAGAGCCTAATATCCGCTTGGGGAAGATCTTCTTTATTTCCCATATATTCACCCATTTGGATGCTAGAACACCCCTCGGAACGAAAAGGGCTGGTTTGGGGTGTTTTTGGGCTCAATTTGGTAAATTCCTTTTTTGCTCAATTTCGGCCAATTTGGCCAGCTCGCTAAGAGCCTAATATCCGCTTGGGGAGGATCTTCATTATTTCCCGTGTATTGACCTATTTGCATGCCAGAACACCCCTCGGAACGAAGAGGGATGGTTTGGGGGGTTTTCGGGCTCAATTTGGTAAATTCCATTTTTGCTCGGCCTGGTCGCGAAAGAGCCTAATATCCGGTCGGGGTGGTTAGGGGTAGGGTAGGGTTAGGGCTGGGCGGCCCTAATCTGGCAAAAGGGTCTATCTGCAAAATTTTGGATTTTTTTTTTTTTTCAAATCTAGGGTTTATGAGGCCAAAATTTTCATCTGGCCAACTCTCAGTGGTGCTCGAGCTTTCGTTTTCGAGATACCAGAGGACACCAAAATCAAATTCCATCATTTTACTGGTATCTAATCTGGCAGAAGGGTCTATCTGCACATAGACCCTATAAAAAGTGGTAGTAATCTGGCAAAGGGGTTTATCTGCACATAGACCCTTTTGCCAGATTACATGGTGGAGAAGACGTATTTATTTAATCAGGCAAAAGGGTCTATCTAGTCCAGTAGATATGTGAAAAAGATGCTCGAACCTGGCAGAAAGTGTGAAATTTGGCATACAGGGGTATTTTGGGGTGCTGATTTCAAAAATTGCCGGCCCCAAGCGATTTTACCATCGGGTTGGCTGCCATTTTGAAATCAAAGATGGCCGCCATGAAAAATCATTAAATGCCATTTTCTTGAGTTTTACATGGCATGTGACACTGAAATTTGGCATATAGGGGTATTTTGAGGCACTGATTTCAAATATTGCCGGCATCAAGCAATTTGACCATTCGGCTGGCGGCAAAATGACCGCCATTTTGAAATCCAAGATGGCCGCCATGATATATTATTGCAATCATTTTCTCGACTTTTATATGAACTGCGGTATTGATATTTGGCATATAGGCTTAATTTGGGTTGCTAATTTCGAATATTGCCGGCCCCAAGTGATTTGACCATCGGGTCAGCCGCCATTTTGAAATCCAAGATGGCCGCCATGAGAAATCATTAAATGTCATTTTCTTGAGTTTTACATGACATGTGACACTGAAATTTGGCATATAGGGGTATTTTAAAGCACTGGTTTCAAATATTGCCGGCCCCCAGCAATTTGACCATTTGGTTGGCAGCAAAATGGCCGCCATCTTGAAATCCAAGGGTACCTCGAGTAGCTCATTTTAAAAATAAATCAGCATTTATGAAGACTACACCTGACAGGATCAAATTCATGACTTGAGACAGTAAAATGGCAATACTTCTTCCGCCAGTATAAAAATAGTTCCAAAGTGGTGATATATCATCCCAATTTGAAAAAAGAAAGTTCAGTAAAGTTACCCTCCCTAGAATCAGTGTAAGATATTATCAATCATATTGCATTCATTTTTGTCAATCAGCAATATCAAAATTAAAGATTTAAAATGGGTTAGCTCGAATGAATATCTTTGGCCTGCCAGTTGTAATTACGCCCGTATAACCCTGACTCAGGGGATCAGATCGCTGAGGGCCAGCAATATTTGACATATGCTCCCCACACTACTTCTATATGTCAAAGTGCAATGCCGCAGAACATTGCAAAAGGTGAATACAGATTTAAGAAAGGAAGGATAGCAGGAAAGAAGAAGAGTAGAGAAAAAGAACAGGAGAGCAAGGGAGAGAGAAGAAAAAGGCAAAAAATAGAAGAAATGAAAAAACACAATTGGTAGATGTTAGACTGCCATATAAAAAATAAAATCATAGATTTTAGAAGAAAACAGATAGCTCTTAAAGAATGAAAGGCAAAGTAAAACTCTTCGTCAGTCTGTGGCATGTGTGAGAAAGAGAAATCAAAATACAATTGGTTATAATTAATGAAGATCTTATAAGATGGATAAAAAAAATATATATTGTTATGCCCAACTTTATAATTGATTAATTTTGTATAATCAACAATATCCTACCCAATTAAGTGTAAAATCTTAGATAGTGTCATCATTATTATTATTATTTTATTTATTTATTTATTTATGTATTTTTTGTTGGGGGGGGTTAGGTTTTAAAGTTTCCAAACGCTAAGACACCCTGCGCATCCAAACAATTGCTTTCAGAACAAAGTCAATTAGTTATAAACGCCTAGTAAATCAAATGGTTTTTGTAACATTCCTGGTAGACCAAATGGCTGGTTGTGGACCAAATGCCTACTTAGACCAACTAGTTACGGACCAAACGCCTAGTAGATCAAATGTTTTTTGTTACATTCCTGGTAGACCAAATGCCTACTTAGACCAATTAGTTACGGACCAAATGGACCAAATGGACCAAATGCTTGTGGACCAAACGCATAGTAGACCAAATAGTTTTGTATCAATGCCTATATAGTAGACCGAATGGTCGTGGACTAAACGCCTAGTAGACCAAAGACTTGTGGACCAAACGCCTAGTAGACCAGTGGTTTTGTAACAACGTCTAGTAGACCAAATGCTTATGGACCAAACACCTAGTAGACCAAATGGTTGTGGACCAAACGCCTAGTAGACCAAATGGTTGTGGACCAAACGCCTATTAGACCAAATGGTTTTGTAACAACGCCTAGTAGACCAAATGGTTGTGGACCAAACGCCTAGAAGACCAAACGGTTTTGTAACAAATGCCTAGTAGACCAAATGGTTATGGACCAAACAGTCAGTAGACCAAATGGTTTTGGACAAAATGGATAGTAAACCAAGTGGTTGTAGACCATGAAACCTAAATGAAATGAAATGAATGAAGTTGAGAGTCCTGCGCAGCCTGTCCAATATTATAATAGTTTACCGACCGTGCAGATATACCTTTCTGCCTGGTTAAATTAACACAATTTCCCTCTGTAACAGGGTGTATCTGCAGATAGACCCCGTTTGCCTGATCAAATAAACATATTATCTGCCATCATTTAATCTGGCAAAAAGGTCTATGTGCAGATAGACCCTTTTGCCAGATTACAGCCAATTTTTATAGGGTCTATGTGCAGATAGACCCTTTTGCCAGATAAATATCACTGTCTTTGCTCCCGAGATTAATCTGGCAAAAGGGTCTATCTGCATTAAATTGGATCTTACAAGAAAAGTAAAGGGATTAAAATAATAAAAAGGGACTAAAAATAATTTTTCAAAGATAAACTAAGTGATAGAATAGAGTCCACCAGCTAAAATTAACTCTCAGGTATTCTACAAGTAAATTAAATGCTCAAACTTCAAAGCTGATTTTCTCAGAAAGTTTTTCGAGGGCGAATGTGCAGATAGACCCTTTTGCCAGATTAGGGCCGTGGGGTTGGGGTTTGGGGTTGGGGTTGGGGTTAGGGTTAATATCCGCTCGGGGTGGATCTTCGTTATTTCCCGTATATTGACCCATTTGCATGCTAGAACACCCCTCGGAACGAAGAGGGACGGTTTGAGGGGTTTTCGGGCTCAATTTATTAAATTCCTATTTTGCTCAATTTTGGCCAATCCGGCCAGGTCGCTAAGAGGCTAATATCCGCTCGGGGAGGATCTTCATTATTTCCCGTGTATTGACCCATTTGCATGCCAGAACACCCCTCGGAACGAAGAAGGCTGGTTTGGGGGGTTTACGGGCTCAATTCGGTAAATTCCTTTTTTGCTCGGCCAGGTCGCGAAAGAGTCTAATATCCGGTTGGGGTGGGTTAGGGGTGGGGTTAGGGGTGGGGTTGGGGTTAGGGTTAGGGTTAATATCCGCTCGGGGTGGATCTTCGTTATTTCCCTTATATTGACCCATTTGCATGCTAGAACACCCCTGGGAGCGAAGAGGGTTTGTTTTGGGGGTTTTCGGGCTCAATATGGTAAATTCTTATTTTACTCAATTTTGGCCAATTAGGCCAAAAGCCTAATATCTGCTCGGGGTGGATCTTCTTTATTTCCCGTATATTCACCCATTTGGATGCTAGAACACCCCTCGGAACGAAGAGGGATGGTTTGGGGGGTTTTCGGGCTCAATTTGGTAAATTCCTATTTTGCTCAATTTTGGCCAATCCGGCCAGGTCGCTAAAAGCCTAATATCCGCTCGGGGAGGATCTTCATTATTTCCCGTGTATTGACCCATTTGCATGTCAGAACACCTCTCGGAACGAAGAGGGCTGGTTTGGGGGGTTTACGGGCTCAATTTGGTAAATTCCTTTTTTGCTCGGCCAGGTCGCGAAAGAGTCTAATATCCGGTCGGGGTGGGTTAGGGGTGGGGTTAGGGGTGGGGTTTGGGGTTGGGGTTTGGGGTTGGGGTTGGGGTTAGGGTTAGGGTTAGGGTAAGGGTTAGGGTTTAGGGTTAATATCCGCTCGGGATGGATCTTCGTTATTTCCCTTATATTGACCCATTTGCATGCTAGAACACCCCTGGGAGCGAAGAGGGTTCGTTTTGGGGGTTTTCGGGCTCAATATGGTAAATTCTTATTTTACTCAATTTTGGCCAATTCGGCCAAAAACCTAATATCCGCTCGGGGTGGATCTTCTTTATTTCCCGTATATTGACCCATTTGGATGCTAGAACACCCCTCGGAACGAAGAGGGACGGTTTGAGGGGTTTTCGGGCTCAATTTATTAAATTCCTATTTTGCTCAATTTTGGCCAATCCGGCCAGGTCGCTAAGAGGCTAATATCCGCTCGGGGAGGATCTTCATTATTTCCCGTGTATTGACCCATTTGCATGCCAGAACACCCCTCGGAACGAAGAAGGCTGGTTTGGGGGGTTTACGGGCTCAATTCGGTAAATTCCTTTTTTGCTCGGCCAGGTCGCAAAAGAGTCTAATATCCGGTCGGGGTGGGTTAGGGGTGGGGTTAGGGGTGGGGTTCGGGGTTGGGGTTTGGGGTTGGGGTTGGGGTTAGGGTTAGGGTTAGGGTTAGGGTAATGGTTAGGGTTTAGGGTTAATATCCGCTCGGGATGGATCTTCGTTATTTCCCTTATATTGACCCATTTGCATGCTAGAACACCCCTGGGAGCGAAGAGGGTTCGTTTTGGGGGTTTTCGGGCTCAATATGGTAAATTCTTATTTTACTCAATTTTGGCCAGTTCGGCCAAAAACCTAATATCCGCTCGGGGTGGATCTTCTTTATTTCCCGTATATTGACCCATTTGGATGCTAGAACACCCCTCGGAACGAAGAGGGACGGTTTGAGGGGTTTTCGGGCTCAATTTATTAAATTCCTATTTTGCTCAATTTTGGCCAATCCGGCCAGGTCGCTAAGAGGCTAATATCCGCTCGGGGAGGATCTTCATTATTTCCCGTGTATTGACCCATTTGCATGCCAGAACACCCCTCGGAACGAAGAAGGCTGGTTTGGGGGGTTTACGGGCTCAATTCGGTAAATTCCTTTTTTGCTCGGCCAGGTCGCGAAAGAGTCTAATATCCGGTTGGGGTGGGTTAGGGGTGGGGTTAGGGGTGGGGTTGGGGTTAGGGTTAGGGTTAATATCCGCTCGGGGTGGATCTTCGTTATTTCCCTTATATTGACCCATTTGCATGCTAGAACACCCCTGGGAGCGAAGAGGGTTTGTTTTGGGGGTTTTCGGGCTCAATATGGTAAATTCTTATTTTCCTCAATTTTGGCCAATTAGGCCAAAAGCCTAATATCTGCTCGGGGTGGATCTTCTTTATTTCCCGTATATTCACCCATTTGGATGCTAGAACACCCCTCGGAACGAAGAGGGATGGTTTGGGGGGTTTTCGGGCTCAATTTGGTAAATTCCTATTTTGCTCAATTTTGGCCAATCCGGCCAGGTCGCTAAGAGCCTAATATCCGCTCGGGGAGGATCTTCATTATTTCCCGTGTATTGACCCATTTGCATGTCAGAACACCTCTCGGAACGAAGAGGGCTGGTTTGGGGGGTTTACGGGCTCAATTTGGTAAATTCCTTTTTTGCTCGGCCAGGTCGCGAAAGAGTCTAATATCCGGTCGGGGTGGGTTAGGGGTGGGGTTAGGGGTGGGGTTTGGGGTTGGGGTTTGGGGTTGGGGTTGGGGTTAGGGTTAGGGTTAGGGTAAGGGTTAGGGTTTAGGGTTAATATCCGCTCGGGATGGATCTTCGTTATTTCCCTTATATTGACCCATTTGCATGCCAGAACACCCCTCGGAACGAAGAGGGCTGGTTTGGGGGGTTTACGGGCTCAATTTGGTAAATTCCTTTTTTGCTCGGCCAGGTCGCGAAAGAGTCTAATATCCGGTTGGGGTGGGTTAGGGTTGGGGTTGGGGTTAGGGTTAATATCCGCTCGGGGTGAATCTTCGTTATTTCCCTTATATTGACCCATTTGCATGCTAGAACACCCCTGGGAGCGAAGAGGGTTCGTTTTGGGGGTTTTCGGGCTCAATATGGTAAATTCTAATTTTACTCAATTTTGGCCAATTCGGCCAAAAGCCTAATATCCGCTCGGGGTGGATCTTCTTTTTTTCCCGTATATTGACCCATTTGGATGCTAGAACACCCTTCGGAGCGAAGAGGGCCGCTGGTTTGGGGGGTTTTATGGCTCATTTTGGTAAATTCCTATTTTGCTAAATTTTGGCCAATTCAGCCAGGTCGCTAAGACCCTAATATCCGATCGGGGAGGATCTTCTTTTTTTCCCGTATATTGACCCATTTGCATGCCAGAACACCCCTCGGAATGAAGAGGGCTGGTTTGGGGGGTTTTCGGGCTCAATTTGGTAAATTCCATTTTTGCTCGGCCAGGTCGCGAAAGAGCCTAATATCCGGTCAGGGTGGTTAGGGTAGGGCAGGGTTAGGGCTGGGGTTCGGGGTGGGGTTGGGGTTCGGGGTTGGGGTTTGGGGTAGGGTAGGGTTAGGGCTGGGGTTGGGGTTTGGGGTTGGGGTTGGGGTTAGGGTTAATATCCGCTCGGGGTGGATCTTCGTTATTTCCCGTATATTGACCCATTTGCATGCTAGAACACCCCTCGGAACGAAGAGGGATGGTTTGAGGGGTTTTCGGGCTCAATTTATTAAATTCCTATTTTGCTCAATTTTGGCCAATCCGGCCAGGTCGCTAAGAGCCTAATATCCGCTCGGGGAGGATCTTCATTATTTCCCGTGTATTGACCCATTTGCATGCCAGAACACCCCTCGGAACGAAGAGGGCTGGTTTGGGGGGTTTACGGGCTCAATTTGGTAAATTCCTTTTTTGCTCGGCCAGGTCGCGAAAGAGTCTAATATCCGGTCGGGGTGGGTTAGGGGTGGGGTTTGGGGTTGGGGTTTGGGGTTGGGGTTGGGGTAAGGGTTAGGGTTAGGGTAAGGGTTAGGGTTAGGGTTAGGGTTCGGGTTAGGGTTAATATCCGCTCGGGTAGGATCTTCGTTATTTCCCTTATATTGACCCATTTGCATGCTAGAACACCCCTGGGAGCGAAGAGGGTTCGTTTTGGGGGTTTTCGGGCTCAATATGGTAAATTCTTATTTTACTCAATTTTGGCCAATTCGGCCAAAAACCTAATATCCGCTCGGGGTGGATCTTCTTTAATTCCCGTATATTGACCCATTTGGATGCTAGAACACCCTTCGGAGCGAAGAGGGCTGGTTTGGGGGGTTTTATGGCTCAATTTGGTAAATTCCTATTTTGCTAAATTTTGGCCAATTAGGCCAGGTCGCGAAGAGCCTAATATCCGCTCGGGGAGGACCTTCATTATTTCCCGTGTATTGACCCATTTGCATGCCAGAACACCCCTCGGAACGAAGAGGGATGGTTTGGGTGGTTTTCGGGCTCAATTTGGTAAATTCCTTTTTTGCTCGGCCAGGTCGCGAAAGAGCCTAATATCCAGTCGGTGGGGGTTAGGAGTAGGGTTAAGGGTGGGGTTCGGGGTGGGGTTGGGGTTCGGGGTTGGGGTTTGGGGTTGGGGTTGGGGTTGGGGTAAGGTTAGGGTAAGGGTTAGGGTAAGGGTTAGGATTAATATCCGCTCGGGGTGGATCTTCGTTATTTCCCGTATATTGACCCATTTGGATGCTAGAACACCACTCGGAGCGAAGAGGGCTGGTTTGGGGGGTTTACGGGCTCAATTTGGTAAATTCCTTTTTTGCTCGGCCAGGTCGCGAAAGAGTCTAATATCCGGTCGGGGTGGATCTTCTTTATTTCCCGTATATTCACCCATTTGGATGCTAGAACACCCTTCGGAACGAAAAGGGCTGGTTTGGGGGGTTTTTGGGCTCAATTTGGTAAATTCCTTTTTTGCTCAATTTCGGCCAATTCGGCCAGGTCGCTAAAAGCCTAATATCCGCTTGGGGAGGATCTTCATTATTTCCCGTGTATTGACCCATTTGCATGCCAGAACACCCCTCAGAACGAAGAGGGAAGGTTTGGGGGGTTTTCGGGCTCAATTTGGTAAATTCCATTTTTGCTCGGCAAGGTCGCGAAAGAGCCTAATATCCGGTCGGGGTGGTTAGGGGTAGGGTAGGGTTAGGGCTGGGGTTGGGTTTGGGGTTGGGGTTGGGGTTAGGGTTAATATCCGCTCGGGGTGGATCTTCGTTATTTCCCGTATATTGACCCATTTGCATGCTAGAACACCCCTCGGAACGAAGAGGGATGGTTTGAGGGGTTTTCGGGCTCAATTTATTAAATTCCTATTTTGCTCAATTTTGGCCAATCCGGCCAGGTCGCTAAGAGCCTAATATCCGCTCTAGGAGGATCTTCATTATTTCCCGTGTATTGACCCATTTGCATGCCAGAACACCCCTCGGAACGAAGAGGGCTGGTTTGGGGGGTTTACGGGCTCAATTTGGTAAATTCCTTTTTTGCTCGGCCAGGTCGCGAAAGAGTCTAATATCCGGTTGGGGTGGGTTAGGGGTGGGGTTAGGGGTGGGGTTGGGGTTAGGGTTAGGGTTAATATCCGCTCGGGGTGAATCTTCGTTATTTCCCTTATATTGACCCATTTGCATGCTAGAACATCCCTATGAGCGAAGAGGGTTCGTTTTGGGGGTTTTCGGGCTCAATATGGTAAATTCCTTTTTTACTCAATTTTGGCCAATTCGGCCAAAAGCCTAATATCCGCTCGGGGAGGATCTTCATTATTTCCCGTGTATTGACCCATTTGCATGCCAGAACACCCCTCGGAACGAAGAGGGATGGTTTGGGTGGTTTTCGGGCTCAATTTGGTAAATTCCTTTTTTGCTCGGCCAGGTCGCGAAAGAGCCTAATATCCAGTCGGTGGGGGTTAGGAGTAGGGTTAAGGGTGGGGTTCGGGGTGGGGTTGGGGTTCGGGGTTGGGGTTTGGGGTAGGGTAGGGTTAGGGCTGGGGTTGGGGTTTGGGGTTGGGGTTGGGTTTAGGGTTAATATCCGCTCGGGGTGGATCTTCGTTATTTCCCGTATATTGACCCATTTGCATGCTAGAACACCCCTCGGAACGAAGAGGGATGGTTTGAGGGGTTTTCGGGCTCAATTTATTAAATTCCTATTTTGCTCAATTTTGGCCAATCCGGCCAGGTCGCTAAGAGCCTAATATCCGCTCGGGGAGGATCTTCATTATTTCCCGTGTATTGACCCATTTGCATGCCAGAACACCCCTCGGAACGAAGAGGGCTGGTTTGGGGGGTTTACGGGCTCAATTTGGTAAATTCCATTTTTGCTCGGCCAGGTCGCGAAAGAGTCTAATATCCGGTCGGGGTGGGTTAGGGGTGGGGTTTGGGGTTGGGGTTTGGGGTTGGGGTTGGGGTTAGGGTTAGGGTTAGGGTAAGGGTTAGGGTTAGGGTTAGGGTTCGGGTTAGGGTTAATATCCGCTCGGGTAGGATCTTCGTTATTTCCCTTATATTGACCCATTTGCATGCTAGAACACCCCTGGGAGCGAAGAGGGTTCGTTTTGGGGGTTTTCGGGCTCAATATGGTAAATTCTTATTTTACTCAATTTTGGCCAATTCGGCCAAAAACCTAATATCCGCTCGGGGTGGATCTTCTTTAATTCCCGTATATTGACCCATTTGGATGCTAGAACACCCTTCGGAGCGAAGAGGGCTGGTTTGGGGGGTTTTATGGCTCAATTTGGTAAATTCCTATTTTGCTAAATTTTGGCCAATTAGGCCAGGTCGCGAAGAGCCTAATATCCGCTCGGGGAGGACCTTCATTATTTCCCGTGTATTGACCCATTTGCATGCCAGAACACCCCTCGGAACGAAGAGGGATGGTTTGGGTGGTTTTCGGGCTCAATTTGGTAAATTCCTTTTTTGCTCGGCAAGGTCGCGAAAGAGCCTAATATCCAGTCGGTGGGGGTTAGGAGTAGGGTTAAGGGTGGGGTTCGGGGTGGGGTTGGGGTTCGGGGTTGGGGTTTGGGGTTGGGGTTGGGGTTGGGGTAAGGTTAGGGTAAGGGTTAGGGTAAGGGTTAGGATTAATATCCGCTCGGGGTGGATCTTCGTTATTTCCCGTATATTGACCCATTTGGATGCTAGAACACCACTCGGAGCGAAGAGGGCTGGTTTGGGGGGTTTACGGGCTCAATTTGGTAAATTCCTTTTTTTGCTCGGCCAGGTCGCGAAAGAGTCTAATATCCGGTCGGGGTGGATCTTCCTTATTTCCCGTATATTCACCCATTTGGATGCTAGAACACCCTTCGGAACGAAAAGGGCTGGTTTGGGGGGTTTTTGGGCTCAATTTGGTAAATTCCTTTTTTGCTCAATTTCGGCCAATTCGGCCAGGTCGCTAAGAGCCTAATATCCGCTTGGGGAGGATCTTCATTATTTCCCGTGTATTGACCCATTTGCATGCCAGAACACCCCTCAGAACGAAGAGGGATGGTTTGGGGGGTTTTCGGGCTCAATTTGGTAAATTCCATTTTTGCTCGGCAAGGTCGCGAAAGAGCCTAATATCCGGTCGGGGTGGTTAGGGGTAGGGTAGGGTTAGGGCTGGGGTTGGGTTTGGGGTTGGGGTTGGGGTTAGGGTTAATATCCGCTCGGGGTGGATCTTCGTTATTTCCCGTATATTGACCCATTTGCATGCTAGAACACCCCTCTGAACGAAGAGGGATGGTTTGAGGGGTTTTCGGGCTCAATTTATTAAATTCCTATTTTGCTCAATTTTGGCCAATCCGGCCAGGTCGATAAGAGCCTAATATCCGCTCGGGGAGGATCTTCATTATTTCCCGTGTATTGACCCATTTGCATGCCAGAACACCCCTCGGAACGAAGAAGGCTGGTTTGGGGGGTTTACGGGCTCAATTCGGTAAATTCCTTTTTTGCTCGGCCAGGTCGCGAAAGAGTCTAATATCCGGTTGGGGTGGGTTAGGGGTGGGGTTAGGGGTGGGGTTGGGGTTAGGGTTAGGGTTAATATCCGCTCGGGGTGGATCTTCGTTATTTCCCTTATATTGACCCATTTGCATGCTAGAACACCCCTGGGAGCGAAGAGGGTTTGTTTTGGGGGTTTTCGGGCTCAATATGGTAAATTCTTATTTTACTCAATTTTGGCCAATTAGGCCAAAAGCCTAATATCCGCTCGGGGAGGATCTTCATTATTTCCCGTGTATTGACCCATTTGCATGCCAGAACACCCCTCGGAACGAAGAGGGATGGTTTGGGTGGTTTTCGGGCTCAATTTGGTAAATTCCTTTTTTGCTCGGCCAGGTCGCGAAAGAGCCTAATATCCAGTCGGTGGGGGTTAGGAGTAGGGTTAAGGGTGGGGTTCGGGGTGGGGTTGGGGTTCGGGGTTGGGGTTTGGGGTAGGGTAGGGTTAGGGCTGGGGTTGGGGTTTGGGGTTGGGGTTAGGGTTAATATCCGCTCGGGGTGGATCTTCGTTATTTCCCGTATATTGACCCATTTGCATGCTAGAACACCCCTCGGAACGAAGAGGGATGGTTTGAGGGGTTTTCGGGCTCAATTTATTAAATTCCTATTTTGCTCAATTTTGGCCAATCCGGCCAGGTCGCTAAGAGCCTAATATCCGCTCGGGGAGGATCTTCATTATTTCCCGTGTATTGACCCATTTGCATGCCAGAACACCCCTCGGAACGAAGAGGGCTGGTTTGGGGGGTTTACGGGCTCAATTTGGTAAATTCCTTTTTTGCTCGGCCAGGTCGCGAAAGAGTCTAATATCCGGTTGGGGTGGGTTAGGGGTGGGGTTAGGGGTGGGGTTGGGGTTAGGGTTAGGGTTAATATCCGCTCGGGGTGAATCTTCGTTATTTCCCTTATATTGACCCATTTGCATGCTAGAACATCCCTATGAGCGAAGAGGGTTCGTTTTGGGGGTTTTTGGGCTCAATATGGTAAATTCTTATTTTACTCAATTTTGGCCAATTCGGCCAAAAGCCTAATATCCGCTCGGGGAGGATCTTCATTATTTCCCGTGTATTGACCCATTTGCATGCCAGAACACCCCTCGGAACGAAGAGGGATGGTTTGGGAGGTTTTCAGGCTCAATTTGGTAAATTCCTTTTTTGCTCGGCCAGGTCGCGAAAGAGCCTAATATCCAGTCGGTGGGGGTTAGGAGTAGGGTTAAGGGTGGGGTTCGGGGTGGGGTTGGGGTTCGGGGTTGGGGTTTGGGGTAGGGTAGGGTTAGGGCTGGGGTTGGGGTTTGGGGTTGGGGTTGGGGTTAGGGTTAATATCCGCTCGGGGTGGATCTTCGTTATTTCCCGTATATTGACCCATTTGCATGCTAGAACACCCCTCGGAACGAAGAGGGATGGTTTGAGGGGTTTTCGGGCTCAATTTATTAAATTCCTATTTTGCTCAATTTTGGCCAATCCGGCCAGGTCGCTAAGAGCCTAATATCCGCTCTAGGAGGATCTTCATTATTTCCCGTGTATTGACCCATTTGCATGCCAGAACACCCCTCGGAACGAAGAGGGCTGGTTTGGGGGGTTTTCGGGCTCAATATGGTAAATTCTTATTTTACTCAATTTTGGCCAATTCGGCCAAAAGCCTAATATCCGCTCGGGGAGGATCTTCATTATTTCCCGTGTATTGACCCATTTGCATGCAAGAACACCCCTCGGAACGAAGAGGGATGGTTTGGGTGGTTTTCGGGCTCAATTTGGTAAATTCCTTTTTTGCTCGGCCAGGTCGCGAAAGAGCCTAATATCCAGTCGGTGGGGGTTAGGAGTAGGGTTAAGGGTGGGGTTCGGGGTGGGGTTGGGGTTCGGGTTCGGGGTTGGGGTTCGGGGTAGGGTAGGGTTAGGGCTGGGGTTGGGGTTTGGGGTTGGGGTTGGGGTTAGGGTTAATATCCGCTCGGGGTGGATCTTCGTTATTTCCCGTATATTGACCCATTTGCATGCTAGAACACCCCTCGGAACGAAGAGGGATGGTTTGAGGGGTTTTCGGGCTCAATTTATTAAATTCCTATTTTGCTCAATTTTGGCCAATCCGGCCAGGTCGCTAAGAGCCTAATATCCGCTCGGGGAGGATCTTTATTATTTCCCGTGTATTGACCCATTTGCATGCCAGAACATTTTGAAATCCAAGATGGCCGCCATGAGAAATCATTAAATGTCATTTTCTTGAGTTTTACATGACATGTGACACTGAAATTTGGCATATAGGGGTATTTTAAAGCACTGGTTTCAAATATTGCCGGCCCCCAGCAATTTGACCATTTGGTTGGCAGCAAAATGGCCGCCATCTTGAAATCCAAGGGGTGCTCGGGGTGGATCTTCTTTATTTCCCGTATATTCACCCATTTGGATGCTAGAACACCCCTCGGAACGAAGAGGGATGGTTTGGGGGGTTTTCGGGCTCAATTTGGTAAATTCCTATTTTGCTCAATTTTGGCCAATCCGGCCAGGTCGCTAAGAGCCTAATATCCGCTCGGGGAGGATCTTCATTATTTCCCGTGTATTGACCCATTTGCATGTCAGAACACCTCTCGGAACGAAGAGGGCTGGTTTGGGGGGTTTACGGGCTCAATTTGGTAAATTCCTTTTTTGCTCGGCCAGGTCGCGAAAGAGTCTAATATCCGGTCGGGGTGGGTTAGGGGTGGGGTTAGGGGTGGGGTTTGGGGTTGGGGTTTGGGGTTGGGGTTGGGGTTAGGGTTAGGGTTAGGGTTAGGGTAAGGGTTAGGGTTTAGGGTTAATATCCGCTCGGGATGGATCTTCGTTATTTCCCTTATATTGACCCATTTGCATGCTAGAACACCCCTGGGAGCGAAGAGGGTTCGTTTTGGGGGTTTTCGGGCTCAATATGGTAAATTCTTATTTTACTCAATTTTGGCCAATTCGGCCAAAAACCTAATATCCGCTCGGGGTGGATCTTCTTTATTTCCCGTATATTGACCCATTTGGATGCTAGAACACCCCTCGGAACGAAGAGGGACGGTTTGAGGGGTTTTCGGGCTCAATTTATTAAATTCCTATTTTGCTCAATTTTGGCCAATCCGGCCAGGTCGCTAAGAGGCTAATATCCGCTCGGGGAGGATCTTCATTATTTCCCGTGTATTGACCCATTTGCATGCCAGAACACCCCTCGGAACGAAGAAGGCTGGTTTGGGGGGTTTACGGGCTCAATTCGGTAAATTCCTTTTTTGCTCGGCCAGGTCGCAAAAGAGTCTAATATCCGGTCGGGGTGGGTTAGGGGTGGGGTTAGGGGTGGGGTTTGGGGTTGGGGTTTGGGGTTGGGGTTGGGGTTAGGGTTAGGGTTAGGGTTAGGGTAAGGGTTAGGGTTTAGGGTTAATATCCGCTCGGGATGGATCTTCGTTATTTCCCTTATATTGACCCATTTGCATGCTAGAACACCCCTGAGAGCGAAGAGGGTTCGTTTTGGGGGTTTTCGGGCTCAATATGGTAAATTCTTATTTTACTCAATTTTGGCCAGTTCGGCCAAAAACCTAATATCCGCTCGGGGTGGATCTTCTTTATTTCCCGTATATTGACCCATTTGGATGCTAGAACACCCCTCGGAACGAAGAGGGACGGTTTGAGGGGTTTTCGGGCTCAATTTATTAAATTCCTATTTTGCTCAATTTTGGCCAATCCGGCCAGGTCGCTAAGAGGCTAATATCCGCTCGGGGAGGATCTTCATTATTTCCCGTGTATTGACCCATTTGCATGCCAGAACACCCCTCGGAACGAAGAAGGCTGGTTTGGGGGGTTTACGGGCTCAATTCGGTAAATTCCTTTTTTCCTCGGCCAGGTCGCGAAAGAGTCTAATATCCGGTTGGGGTGGGTTAGGGGTGGGGTTAGGGGTGGGGTTGGGGTTAGGGTTAGGGTTAATATCCGCTCGGGGTGGATCTTCGTTATTTCCCTTATATTGACCCATTTGCATGCTAGAACACCCCTGGGAGCGAAGAGGGTTTGTTTTGGGGGTTTTCGGGCTCAATATGGTAAATTCTTATTTTACTCAATTTTGGCCAATTAGGCCAAAAGCCTAATATCTGCTCTGGGTGGATCTTCTTTATTTCCCGTATATTCACCCATTTGGATGCTAGAACACCCCTCGGAACGAAGAGGGATGGTTTGGGGGGTTTTCGGGCTCAATTTGGTAAATTCCTATTTTGCTCAATTTTGGCCAATCTGGCCAGGTCGCTAAGAGCCTAATATCCGCTCGGGGAGGATCTTCATTATTTCCCGTGTATTGACCCATTTGCATGTCAGAACACCTCTCGGAACGAAGAGGGCTGGTTTGGGGGGTTTACGGGCTCAATTTGGTAAATTCCTTTTTTGCTCGGCCAGGTCGCGAAAGAGTCTAATATCCGGTCGGGGTGGGTTAGGGGTGGGGTTAGGGGTGGGGTTTGGGGTTGGGGTTTGGGTTTGGGGTTGGGGTTGGGGTTGGGGTTAGGGTTAGGGTTAGGGTAAGGGTTAGGGTTTAGGGTTAATATCCGCTCGGGATGGATCTTCGTTATTTCCCTTATATTGACCCATTTGCATGCCAGAACACCCCTCGGAACGAAGAGGGCTGGTTTGGGGGGTTTACGGGCTCAATTTGGTAAATTCCTTTTTTGCTCGGCCAGGTCGCGAAAGAGTCTAATATCCGGTTGGGGTGGGTTAGGGTTGGGGTTGGGGTTAGGGTTAATATCCGCTCGGGGTGAATCTTTGTTATTTCCCTTATATTGACCCATTTGCATGCTAGAACACCCCTGGGAGCGAAGAGGGTTCGTTTTGGGGGTTTTCGGGCTCAATATGGTAAATTCTAATTTTACTCAATTTTGGCCAATTCGGCCAAAAGCCTAATATCCGCTCGGGGTGGATCTTCTTTTTTTCCCGTATATTGACCCATTTGGATGCCAGAACACCCTTCGGAGCGAAGAGGGCCGCTGGTTTGGGGGGTTTTATGGCTCATTTTGGTAAATTCCTATTTTGCTAAATTTTGGCCAATTCAGCCAGGTCGCTAAGACCCTAATATCCGATCGGGGAGGATCTTCTTTTTTTCCCGTATATTGACCCATTTGCATGCCAGAACACCCCTCGGAATGAAGAGGGCTGGTTTGGGGGGTTTTCGGGCTCAATTTGGTAAATTCCATTTTTGCTCGGCCAGGTCGCGAAAGAGCCTAATATCCGGTCAGGGTGGTTAGGGTAGGGCAGGGTTAGGGCTGGGGTTCGGGGTGGGGTTGGGGTTCGGGGTTGGGGTTTGGGGTAGGGTAGGGTTAGGGCTGGGGTTGGGGTTTGGGGTTGGGGTTGGGGTTAGGGTTAATATCCGCTCGGGGTGGATCTTCGTTATTTCCCGTATATTGACCCATTTGCATGCTAGAACACCCCTCGGAACGAAGAGGGATGGTTTGAGGGGTTTTCGGGCTCAATTTATTAAATTCCTATTTTGCTCAATTTTGGCCAATCCGGCCAGGTCGCTAAGAGCCTAATATCCGCTCGGGGAGGATCTTCATTATTTCCCGTGTATTGACCCATTTGCATGCCAGAACACCCCTCGGAACGAAGAGGGCTGGTTTGGGGGGTTTACGGGCTCAATTTGGTAAATTCCTTTTTTGCTCGGCCAGGTCGCGAAAGAGTCTAATATCCGGTCGGGGTGGGTTAGGGGTGGGGTTTGGGGTTGGGGTTTGGGGTTGGGGTTGGGGTAAGGGTTAGGGTTAGGGTAAGGGTTAGGGTTAGGGTTAGGGTTCGGGTTAGGGTTAATATCCGCTCGGGTAGGATCTTCGTTATTTCCCTTATATTGACCCATTTGCATGCTAGAACACCCCTGGGAGCGAAGAGGGTTCGTTTTGGGGGTTTTCGGGCTCAATATGGTAAATTCTTATTTTACTCAATTTTGGCCAATTCGGCCAAAAACCTAATATCCGCTCGGGGTGGATCTTCTTTAATTCCCGTATATTGACCCATTTGGATGCTAGAACACCCTTCGGAGCGAAGAGGGCTGGTTTGGGGGGTTTTATGGCTCAATTTGGTAAATTCCTATTTTGCTAAATTTTGGCCAATTAGGCCAGGTCGCGAAGAGCCTAATATCCGCTCGGGGAGGACCTTCATTATTTCCCGTGTATTGACCCATTTGCATGCCAGAACACCCCTCGGAACGAAGAGGGATGGTTTGGGTGGTTTTCGGGCTCAATTTGGTAAATTCCTTTTTTGCTCGGCCAGGTCGCGAAAGAGCCTAATATCCAGTCGGTGGGGGTTAGGAGTAGGGTTAAGGGTGGGGTTCGGGGTGGGGTTGGGGTTCGGGGTTGGGGTTTGGGGTTGGGGTTGGGGTTGGGGTAAGGTTAGGGTAAGGGTTAGGGTAAGGGTTAGGATTAATATCCGCTCGGGGTGGATCTTCGTTATTTCCCGTATATTGACCCATTTGGATGCTAGAACACCACTCGGAGCGAAGAGGGCTGGTTTTGGGGGTTTACGGGCTCAATTTGGTAAATTCCTTTTTTGCTCGGCCAGGTCGCGAAAGAGTCTAATATCCGGTCGGGGTGGATCTTCTTTATTTCCCGTATATTCACCCATTTGGATGCTAGAACACCCTTCGGAACGAAAAGGGCTGGTTTGGGGGGTTTTTGGGCTCAATTTGGTAAATTCCTTTTTTGCTCAATTTCGGCCTATTCGGCCAGGTCGCTAAAAGCCTAATATCCGCTTGGGGAGGATCTTCATTATTTCCCGTGTATTGACCCATTTGCATGCCAGAACACCCCTCAGAACGAAGAGGGAAGGTTTGGGGGGTTTTCGGGCTCAATTTGGTAAATTCCATTTTTGCTCGGCAAGGTCGCGAAAGAGCCTAATATCCGGTCGGGGTGGTTAGGGGTAGGGTAGGGTTAGGGCTGGGGTTGGGTTTGGGGTTGGGGTTGGGGTTAGGGTTAATATCCGCTCGGGGAGGATCTTCATTATTTCCCGTGTATTGACCCATTTGCATGCCAGAACACCCCTCGGAACGAAGAGGGATGGTTTGGGTGGTTTTCGGGCTCAATTTGGTAAATTCCTTTTTTGCTCGGCCAGGTCGCGAAAGAGCCTAATATCCAGTCGGTGGGGGTTAGGAGTAGGGTTAAGGGTGGGGTTCGGGGTGGGGTTGGGGTTCGGGGTTGGGGTTTGGGGTAGGGTAGGGTTAGGGCTGGGGTTGGGGTTTGGGGTTGGGGTTGGGTTTAGGGTTAATATCCGCTCGGGGTGGATCTTCGTTATTTCCCGTATATTGACCCATTTCCATGCTAGAACACCCCTCGGAACGAAGAGGGATGGTTTGAGGGGTTTTCGGGCTCAATTTATTAAATTCCTATTTTGCTCAATTTTGGCCAATCCGGCCAGGTCGCTAAGAGCCTAATATCCGCTCGGGGAGGATCTTCATTATTTCCCGTGTATTGACCCATTTGCATGCCAGAACACCCCTCGGAACGAAGAGGGCTGGTTTGGGGGGTTTACGGGCTCAATTTGGTAAATTCCATTTTTGCTCGGCCAGGTCGCGAAAGAGTCTAATATCCGGTCGGGGTGGGTTAGGGGTGGGGTTTGGGGTTGGGGTTTGGGGTTGGGGTTGGGGTTAGGGTTAGGGTTAGGGTAAGGGTTAGGGTTAGGGTTAGGGTTCGGGTTAGGGTTAATATCCGCTCGGGTAGGATCTTCGTTATTTCCCTTATATTGACCCATTTGCATGCTAGAACACCCCTGGGAGCGAAGAGGGTTCGTTTTGGGGGTTTTCGGGCTCAATATGGTAAATTCTTATTTTACTCAATTTTGGCCAATTCGGCCAAAAACCTAATATCCGCTCGGGGTGGATCTTCTTTAATTCCCGTATATTGACCCATTTGGATGCTAGAACACCCTTCGGAGCGAAGAGGGCTGGTTTGGGGGGTTTTATGGCTCAATTTGGTAAATTCCTATTTTGCTAAATTTTGGCCAATTAGGCCAGGTCGCGAAGAGCCTAATATCCGCTCGGGGAGGACCTTCATTATTTCCCGTGTATTGACCCATTTGCATGCCAGAACACCCCTCGGAACGAAGAGGGATGGTTTGGGTGGTTTTCGGGCTCAATTTGGTAAATTCCTTTTTTGCTCGGCAAGGTCGCGAAAGAGCCTAATATCCAGTCGGTGGGGGTTAGGAGTAGGGTTAAGGGTGGGGTTCGGGGTGGGGTTGGGGTTCGGGGTTGGGGTTTGGGGTTGGGGTTGGGGTTGGGGTAAGGTTAGGGTAAGGGTTAGGGTAAGGGTTAGGATTAATATCCGCTCGGGGTGGATCTTCGTTATTTCCCGTATATTGACCCATTTGGATGCTAGAACACCACTCGGAGCGAAGAGGGCTGGTTTGGGGGGTTTACGGGCTCAATTTGGTAAATTCCTTTTTTTGCTCGGCCAGGTCGCGAAAGAGTCTAATATCCGGTCGGGGTGGATCTTCCTTATTTCCCGTATATTCACCCATTTGGATGCTAGAACACCCTTCGGAACGAAAAGGGCTGGTTTGGGGGGTTTTTGGGCTCAATTTGGTAAATTCCTTTTTTGCTCAATTTCGGCCAATTCGGCCAGGTCGCTAAGAGCCTAATATCCGCTTGGGGAGGATCTTCATTATTTCCCGTGTATTGACCCATTTGCATGCCAGAACACCCCTCAGAACGAAGAGGGATGGTTTGGGGGGTTTTCGGGCTCAATTTGGTAAATTCCATTTTTGCTCGGCAAGGTCGCGAAAGAGCCTAATATCCGGTCGGGGTGGTTAGGGGTAGGGTAGGGTTAGGGCTGGGGTTGGGTTTGGGGTTGGGGTTGGGGTTAGGGTTAATATCCGCTCGGGGTGGATCTTCGTTATTTCCCGTATATTGACCCATTTGCATGCTAGAACACCCCTCTGAACGAAGAGGGATGGTTTGAGGGGTTTTCGGGCTCAATTTATTAAATTCCTATTTTGCTCAATTTTGGCCAATCCGGCCAGGTCGATAAGAGCCTAATATCCGCTCTAGGAGGATCTTCATTATTTCCCGTGTATTGACCCATTTGCATGCCAGAACACCCCTCGGAACGAAGAGGGCTGGTTTGGGGGGTTTACGGGCTCAATTTGGTAAATTCCTTTTTTGCTCGGCCAGGTCGCGAAAGAGTCTAATATCCGGTTGGGGTGGGTTAGGGGTGGGGTTAGGGGTGGGGTTGGGGTTAGGGTTAGGGTTAATATCCGCTCGGGGTGAATCTTCGTTATTTCCCTTATATTGACCCATTTGCATGCTAGAACATCCCTATGAGCGAAGAGGGTTCGTTTTGGGGGTTTTCGGGCTCAATATGGTAAATTCTTATTTTACTCAATTTTGGCCAATTCGGCCAAAAGCCTAATATCCGCTCGGGGAGGATCTTCATTATTTCCCGTGTATTGACCCATTTGCATGCCAGAACACCCCTCGGAACGAAGAGGGATGGTTTGGGTGGTTTTCGGGCTCAATTTGGTAAATTCCTTTTTTGCTCGGCCAGGTCGCGAAAGAGCCTAATATCCAGTCGGTTGGGGTTAGGAGTAGGGTTAAGGGTGGGGTTCGGGGTGGGGTTGGGGTTCGGGGTTGGGGTTTGGGGTAGGGTAGGGTTAGGGCTGGGGTTGGGGTTTGGGGTTGGGGTTGGGGTTAGGGTTAATATCCGCTCGGGGTGGATCTTCGTTATTTCCCGTATATTGACCCATTTGCATGCTAGAACACCCCTCGGAACGAAGAGGGATGGTTTGAGGGGTTTTCGGGCTCAATTTATTAAATTCCTATTTTGCTCAATTTTGGCCAATCCGGCCAGGTCGCTAAGAGCCTAATATCCGCTCGGGGAGGATCTTCATTATTTCCCGTGTATTGACCCATTTGCATGCCAGAACACCCCTCGGAACGAAGAGGGCTGGTTTGGGGGGTTTACGGGCTCAATTTGGTAAATTCCTTTTTTGCTCGGCCAGGTCGCGAAAGAGTCTAATATCCGGTTGGGGTGGGTTAGGGGTGGGGTTAGGGGTGGGGTTGGGGTTAGGGTTAGGGTTAATATCCGCTCGGGGTGAATCTTCGTTATTTCCCTTATATTGACCCATTTGCATGCTAGAACATCCCTATGAGCGAAGAGGGTTCGTTTTGGGGGTTTTCGGGCTCAATATGGTAAATTCTTATTTTACTCAATTTTGGCCAATTCGGCCAAAAGCCTAATATCCGCTCGGGGAGGATCTTCATTATTTCCCGTGTATTGACCCATTTGCATGCCAGAACACCCCTCGGAACGAAGAGGGATGGTTTAGGAGGTTTTCAGGCTCAATTTGGTAAATTCCTTTTTTGCTCGGCCAGGTCGCGAAAGAGCCTAATATCCAGTCGGTGGGGGTTAGGAGTAGGGTTAAGGGTGGGGTTCGGGGTGGGGTTGGGGTTCGGGGTTGGGGTTTGGGGTAGGGTAGGGTTAGGGCTGGGGTTGGGGTTTGGGGTTGGGGTTGGGGTTAGGGTTAATATCCGCTCGGGGTGGATCTTCGTTATTTCCCGTATATTGACCCATTTGCATGCTAGAACACCCCTCGGAACGAAGAGGGATGGTTTGAGGGTTTTTCGGGCTCAATTTATTAAATTCCTATTTTGCTCAATTTTGGCCAATCCGGCCAGGTCGCTAAGAGCCTAATATCCGCTCTAGGAGGATCTTCATTATTTCCCGTGTATTGACCCATTTGCATGCCAGAACACCCCTCGGAACGAAGAGGGCTGGTTTGGGGGGTTTTCGGGCTCAATATGGTAAATTCTTATTTTACTCAATTTTGGCCAATTCGGCCAAAAGCCTAATATCCGCTCGGGGAGGATCTTCATTATTTCCCGTGTATTGACCCATTTGCATGCCAGAACACCCCTCGGAACGAAGAGGGATGGTTTGGGTGGTTTTCGGGCTCAATTTGGTAAATTCCTTTTTTGCTCGGCCAGGTCGCGAAAGAGCCTAATATCCAGTCGGTGGGGGTTAGGAGTAGGGTTAAGGGTGGGGTTCGGGGTGGGGTTGGGGTTCGGGTTCGGGGTTGGGGTTCGGGGTAGGGTAGGGTTAGGGCTGGGGTTGGGGTTTGGGGTTGGGGTTGGGGTTAGGGTTAATATCCGCTCGGGGTGGATCTTCGTTATTTCCCGTATATTGACCCATTTGCATGCTAGAACACCCCTCGGAACGAAGAGGGATGGTTTGAGGGGTTTTCGGGCTCAATTTATTAAATTCCTATTTTGCTCAATTTTGGCCAATCCGGCCAGGTCGCTAAGAGCCTAATATCCGCTCGGGGAGGATCTTCATTATTTCCCGTGTATTGACCCATTTGCATGCCAGAACACCCCTCGGAACGAAGAGGGCTGGTTTGGGGGGTTTACGGGCTCAATTTGGTAAATTCCTTTTTTGCTCGGCCAGGTCGCGAAAGAGTCTAATATCCGGTCGGGGTGGGTTAGGGGTGGGGTTTGGGGTTGGGGTTTGGGGTTGGGGTTGGGGTTAGGGTTAGGGTTAGGGTAAGGGTTAGGGTTAGGGTTAGGGTTCGGGTTAGGGTTAATATCCGCTCGGGTAGGATCTTCGTTATTTCCCTTATATTGACCCATTTGCATGCTAGAACACCCCTGGGAGCGAAGAGGGTTCGTTTTGGGGGTTTTCGGGCTCAATATGGTAAATTCTTATTTTACTCAATTTTGGCCAATTCGGCCAAAAACCTAATATCCGCTCGGGGTGGATCTTCTTTAATTCCCGTATATTGACCCATTTAGATGCTAGAACACCCTTCGGAGCGAACAGGGCTGGTTTGGGGGGTTTTATGGCTCAATTTGGTAAATTCCTATTTTGCTAAATTTTGGCCAATTAGGCCAGGTCGCGAAGAGCCTAATATCCGCTCGGGGAGGACCTTCAATATTTCCCGTGTATTGACCCATTTGCATGCCAGAACACCCCTCGGAACGAAGAGGGATGGTTTGGGTGGTTTTCGGGCTCAATTTGGTAAATTCCTTTTTTGCTCGGCCAGGTCGCGAAAGAGCCTAATATCCAGTCGGTGGGGGTTAGGAGTAGGGTTAAGGGTGGGGTTCGGGGTGGGGTTGGGGTTCGGGGTTGGGGTTTGGGGTTGGGGTTGGGGTTGGGGTAAGGTTAGGGTAAGGGTTAGGGTAAGGGTTAGGATTAATATCCGCTCGGGGTGGATCTTCGTTATTTCCCGTATATTGACCCATTTGGATGCTAGAACACCACTCGGAGCGAAGAGGGCTGGTTTGGGGGGTTTTATGGCTCAATTTGGTAAATTCCTATTTTGCAAAATTTTGGCCAATTCGGACAGGTCGCGAAGAGCCTAATATCTTCGTTATTTCCCGTATATTGACCCATTTGGATGCTAGAACACCACTCGGAGCGAAGAGGGCTGGTTTGGGGGGTTTTATGGCTCATTTTGGTAAATTCCTATTTTGCTAAATTTTGGCCAATTCAGCCAGGTCGCTAAGACCCTAATATCCGATCGGGGAGGATCTTCATTATTTCCCGTGTATTGACCCATTTGCATGCCAGAACACCCCTCGGAATGAAGAGGGCTGGTTTGGGGGGTTTTCGGGCTCAATTTGGTAAATTCCATTTTTGCTCGGCCAGGTCGCGAAAGAGCCTAGTATCCCGTCGGGGTGGTTAGGGGTAGGGTAGGGTTAGGGCTGGGGTTGGGGTTAGGGGTTTGGATTAGGGTTAATATCCGCTCGGGGTGGATCTTCGTTATTTCCCGTATATTGACCCATTTGCATGCTAGAACACCCCTCGGAACGAAGAGGGATGGTTTGAGGGGTTTTCGGGCTCAATTTATTAAATTCCTATTTTGCTCAATTTTGGCCAATCCGGCCAGGTCGCTAAGAGCCTAATATCCGCTCTAGGAGGATCTTCATTATTTCCCGTGTATTGACCCATTTGCATGCCAGAACACCCCTCGGAACGAAGAGGGCTGGTTTGGGGGGTTTATGGGCTCAATTTGGTAAATTCCTTTTTTGCTCGGCCAGGTCGCGAAAGAGTCTAATATCCGGTTGGGGTGGGTTAGGGGTGGGGTTAGGGGTTAGGGTTAGGGTTAATATCCGCTCGGGGTGAATCTTCGTTATTTCCCTTATATTGACCCATTTGCATGCTAGAACATCCCTGGGAGCGAAGAGGGTTCGTTTTGGGGGTTTTCGGGCTCAATATGGTAAATTCTTATTTTACTCAATTTTGGCCAATTCGGCCAAAAGCCTAATATCCGCTCGGGTGGATCTTCTTTATTTCCCGTATATTGACCCATTTGGATGCTAGAACACCCTTCGGAGCGAAGAGGGCTGGTTTGGGGGGTTTTATGGCTCATTTTGGTAAATTCCTATTTTGCTCGGCCAGGTCGCGAAAGAGTCTAATATCCGGTCGGGGTGGGTTAGGGGTGAGGTTAGGGGTGTGGTTTATGGTTGGGGTTGGGGTTTGGGGTTGGGGTTGGGGTTAGGGTTATGGTTAGGGTAAGGGTTAGGGTTAGGGTTAGGGTTAGGGTTAATATCCGCTCGGGGTGGATCTTCGTTATTTCCCTTATATTGACCCATTTGCATGCTAGAACACCCCTGGGAGCGAAGAGGGTTCGTTTTGGGGGTTTTCGGGCTCAATATGGTAAATTCTTATTTTACTCAATTTTGGCCAATTCGGCCAAAAGCCTAATATCCGTTCGGGGTGGATCTTCTTTATTTCCCGTATATTCACCCATTTGGATGCTAGAACACCCTTCGGAACGAAAAGGGCTGGTTTGGGGGGTTTTTGGGCTCAATTTGGTAAATTCCTTTTTTGCTCAATTTCGGCCAATTCGGCCAGGTCGCTAAGAGCCTAATATCCGCTTGGGGAGGATCTTCATTATTTCCCGTGTATTGACCCATTTGCATGCCAGAACACCCCTCAGAACGAAGAGGGATGGTTTGGGGGGTTTTCGGGCTCAATTTGGTAAATTCCATTTTTGCTCGGCAAGGTCGCGAAAGAGCCTAATATCCGGTCGGGGTGGTTAGGGGTAGGGTAGGGTTAGGGCTGGGGTTGGGTTTGGGGTTGGGGTTGGGGTTAGGGTTAATATCCGCTCGGGGTGGATCTTCGTTATTTCCCGTATATTGACCCATTGGCATGCTAGAACACCCCTCGGAACGAAGAGGGATGGTTTGAGGGGTTTTCGGGCTCAATTTATTAAATTCCTATTTTGATCAATTTTGGCCAATCCGGCCAGGTCGCTAAGAGCCTAATATCCGCTCGGGGAGGATCTTCATTATTTCCCGTGTATTGACCCATTTGCATGCCAGAACACCCCTCGGAACGAAGAGGGCTGGTTTGGGGGGTTTACGGGCTCAATTTGGTAAATTCCTTTTTTGCTCGGCCAGGTCGCGAAACAGTCTAATATCCGGTCGGGGTGGGTTAGGGGTGGGGTTGGGGTTAGGGTTAGGGTTAATATCCGCTCGGGGTGAATCTTCGTTATTTCCCTTATATTGACCCATTTGCATGCTAGAACACCCCTTGGAGCGAAGAGGGTTTGTTTTGGGTGTATTCGGGCTCAATATGGTAAATTCTTATTTTACTCAATTTTGGCCAATTCGGCCAAAAGCCTAATATCCGCTCGGGATGGATCTTCTTTTTTTCCCGTATATTGACCCATTTGGATGCTAGAACACCCTTCGGAGCGAAGAGGGCTGGTTTGGGGGGTTTTATGGCTCATTTTGGTAAATTCCTATTTTGCTAAATTTTGGCCAATTCAGCCAGGTCGCTAAGACCCTAATATCCGCTTGGGGAGGATCTTCATTATTTCCCGTGTATTGACCCATTTGCATGCCAGAACACCCCTCAGAACGAAGAGGGATGGTTTGGGGGGTTTTCGGGCTCAATTTGGTAAATTCCATTTTTGCTCGGCAAGGTCGCGAAAGAGCCTAATATCCGGTCGGGGTGGTTAGGGGTAGGGTAGGGTTAGGGCTGGGGTTGGGTTTGGGGTTGGGGTTGGGGTTAGGGTTAATATCCGCTCGGGGTGGATCTTCGTTATTTCCCGTATATTGACCCATTGGCATGCTAGAACACCCCTCGGAACGAAGAGGGATGGTTTGAGGGGTTTTCGGGCTCAATTTATTAAATTCCTATTTTGATCAATTTTGGCCAATCCGGCCAGGTCGCTAAGAGCCTAATATCCGCTCGGGGAGGATCTTCATTATTTCCCGTGTATTGACCCATTTGCATGCCAGAACACCCCTCGGAACGAAGAGGGCTGGTTTTGGGGGTTTACGGGCTCAATTTGGTAAATTCCTTTTTTGCTCGGCCAGGTCGCGAAATAGTCTAATATCCGGTCGGGGTGGGTTAGGGGTGGGGTTGGGGTAAGGGTTAGGGTTAATATCCGCTCGGGGTGAATCTTCGTTATTTCCCTTATATTGACCCATTTGCATGCTAGAACACCCCTTGGAGCGAAGAGGGTTCGTTTTGGGTGTATTCGGGCTCAATATGGTAAATTCTTATTTTACTCAATTTTGGCCAATTCGGCCAAAAGCCTAATATCCGCTCGGGATGGATCTTCTTTTTTTCCCGTATATTGACCCATTTGGATGCTAGAACACCCTTCGGAGCGAAGAGGGCTGGTTTGGGGGGTTTTATGGCTCATTTTGGTAAATTCCTATTTTGCTAAATTTTGGCCAATTCAGCCAGGTCGCTAAGACCCTAATATCCGATCGGGGAGGATCTTCATTATTTCCCGTGTATTGACCCATTTGCATGCCAGAACACCCCTCGGAATGAAGAGGGCTGGTTTGGGGGGTTTTCGGGCTCAATTTGGTAAATTCCATTTTTGCTCGGCCAGGTCGCGAAAGAGCCTACTATCCGGTCGAGGTGGTTAGGGGTAGGGTAGGGTTAGGGCTGGGGTTGGGGTTTTGGGTTTGGGTTAGGGTTAATATCCGCTCGGGGTGGATCTTCGTTATTTCCCGTATATTGACCCATTTGCATGCTAGAACACCCCTCGGAACGAAGAGGGATGGTTTGAGGGGTTTTCGGGCTCAATTTATTAAATTCCTATTTTGCTCAATTTTGGCCAATCCGGCCAGGTCGCTAAGAGCCTAATATCCGCTCTAGGAGGATCTTCATTATTTCCCGTGTATTGACCCATTTGCATGCCAGAACACCCCTCGGAACGAAGAGGGCTGGTTTGGGGGGTTTTCGGGCTCAATTTGGTAAATTCCATTTTTGCTCGGCCAGGTCGCGAAAGAGCCTACTATCCGGTTGGGGTGGGTTAGGGTTAGGGTTAGGGTAAGGGTTAGGGTTAGGGTTAGGGTTAATATCCGCTCGGGTTCGATCTTCGTTATTTCCCTTATATTGACCCATTTGCATGCTAGAACACCCCTGGGAGCGAAGAGGGTTCGTTTTGGGGGTTTTCGGGCTCAATATGGTAAATTCTTATTTTACTCAATTTTGGCCAATTCGGCCAAAAACCTAATATCCGCTCGAGGTGGATCTTCTTTAATTCCCGTATATTGACCCATTTGGATGCTAGAACACCCTTCGGAGCGAAGAGGGCTGGTTTGGGGGGTTTTATGGCTCAATTTGGTAAATTCCTATTTTGCTAAATTTTGGCCAATTAGGCCAGGTCGCGAAGAGCCTAATATCCGCTCGGGGAGGATCTTCATTATTTCCCGTGTATTGACCCATTTGCATGCCAGAACACCCCTCGGAACGAAGAGGGCTGGTTTGGGGGGTTTACGGGCTCAATTTGGTAAATTCCTTTTTTGCTCGGCCAGGTCGCGAAAGAGTCTAATATCCGGTTGGGGTGGGTTAGGGGTGGGGTTAGGGGTGGGGTTGGGGTTAGGGTTAGGGTTAATATCCGCTCGGGGTGAATCTTCGTTATTTCCCTTATATTGACCCATTTGCATGCTAGAACATCCCTGGGAGCGAAGAGGGTTCGTTTTGGGGGTTTTCGGGCTCAATATGGTAAATTCTTATTTCACTCAATTTTGGCCAATTCGGCCAAAAGCCTAATATCCGCTCGGGGTGGATCTTCTTTATTTCCCGTATATTGACCCATTTGGATGCTAGAACACCCTTCGGAGCGAAGAGGGCTGGTTTGGGGGGTTTTATGGCTCATTTTGGTAAATTCCTATTTTGCTCGGCCAGGTCGCGAAAGAGTCTAATATCCGGTCGGGGTGGGTTAGGAGTAGGGTTAAGGGTGGGGTTCGGGGTCGGGTTGGGGTTTTGGGTAGGGTAGGGTTAGGGCTGGGGTTGGGGTTTGGGTTGGGGTTGGGGTTAGGGTTAATATCCGCTCGGGGTGGATCTTCGTTATTTCCCGTATATTGACCCATTTGCATGCTAGAACACCCCTCGGAACGAAGAGGGATGGTTTCAGGGGTTTTCGGGCTCAATTTATTAAATTCCTATTTTGCTCAATTTTGGCCAATCCGGCCAGGTCGCTAAGAGCCTAATATCCGCTCGGGGAGGATCTTCATTATTTCCCGTGTATTGACCCATTTGCATGCCAGAACACCCCTCGGAACGAAGAGGGCTGGTTTGGGGGGTTTACGGGCTCAATTTGGTAAATTCCTTTTTTGCTCGGCCAGGTCGCGAAAGAGTCTAATATCCGGTTGGGGTGGGTTAGGGGTGGGGTTAGGGGTGGGGTTGGGGTTAGGGTTAGGGTTAATATCCGCTCGGGGTGAATCTTCGTTATTTCCCTTATATTGACCCATTTGCATGCTAGAACATCCCTATGAGCGAAGAGGGTTCGTTTTGGGGGTTTTCGGGCTCAATATGGTAAATTCTTATTTTACTCAATTTTGGCCAATTCGGCCAAAAGCCTAATATCCGCTCGGGGAGGATCTTCATTATTTCCCGTGTATTGACCCATTTGCATGCCAGAACACCCCTCGGAACGAAGAGGGATGGTTTGGGAGGTTTTCAGGCTCAATTTGGTAAATTCCTTTTTTGCTCGGCCAGGTCGCGAAAGAGCCTAATATCCAGTCGGTGGGGGTTAGGAGTAGGGTTAAGGGTGGGGTTCGGGGTGGGGTTGGGGTTCGGGGTTGGGGTTTGGGGTAGGGTAGGGTTAGGGCTGGGGTTGGGGTTTGGGGTTGGGGTTGGGGTTAGGGTTAATATCCGCTCGGGGTGGATCTTCGTTATTTCCCGTATATTGACCCATTTGCATGCTAGAACACCCCTCGGAACGAAGAGGGATGGTTTGAGGGGTTTTCGGGCTCAATTTATTAAATTCCTATTTTGCTCAATTTTGGCCAATCCGGCCAGGTCGCTAAGAGCCTAATATCCGCTCTAGGAGGATCTTCATTATTTCCCGTGTATTGACCCATTTGCATGCCAGAACACCCCTCGGAACGAAGAGGGCTGGTTTGGGGGGTTTTCGGGCTCAATATGGTAAATTCTTATTTTACTCAATTTTGGCCAATTCGGCCAAAAGCCTAATATCCGCTCGGGGAGGATCTTCATTATTTCCCGTGTATTGACCCATTTGCATGCCAGAACACCCCTCGGAACGAAGAGGGATGGTTTGGGTGGTTTTCGGGCTCAATTTGGTAAATTCCTTTTTTGCTCGGCCAGGTCGCGAAAGAGCCTAATATCCAGTCGGTGGGGGTTAGGAGTAGGGTTAAGGGTGGGGTTCGGGGTGGGGTTGGGGTTCGGGTTCGGGGTTGGGGTTCGGGGTAGGGTAGGGTTAGGGCTGGGGTTGGGGTTTGGGGTTGGGGTTGGGGTTAGGGTTAATATCCGCTCGGGGTGGATCTTCGTTATTTCCCGTATATTGACCCATTTGCATGCTAGAACACCCCTCGGAACGAAGAGGGATGGTTTGAGGGGTTTTCGGGCTCAATTTATTAAATTCCTATTTTGCTCAATTTTGGCCAATCCGGCCAGGTCGCTAAGAGCCTAATATCCGCTCGGGGAGGATCTTCATTATTTCCCGTGTATTGACCCATTTGCATGCCAGAACACCCCTCGGAACGAAGAGGGCTGGTTTGGGGGGTTTACGGGCTCAATTTGGTAAATTCCTTTTTTGCTCGGCCAGGTCGCGAAAGAGTCTAATATCCGGTCGGGGTGGGTTAGGGGTGGGGTTTGGGGTTGGGGTTTGGGGTTGGGGTTGGGGTTAGGGTTAGGGTTAGGGTAAGGGTTAGGGTTAGGGTTAGGGTTCGGGTTAGGGTTAATATCCGCTCGGGTAGGATCTTCGTTATTTCCCTTATATTGACCCATTTGCATGCTAGTACACCCCTGGGAGCGAAGAGGGTTCGTTTTGGGGGTTTTCGGGCTCAATATGGTAAATTCTTATTTTACTCAATTTTGGCCAATTCGGCCAAAAACCTAATATCCGCTCGGGGTGGATCTTCTTTAATTCCCGTATATTGACCCATTTAGATGCTAGAACACCCTTCGGAGCGAACAGGGCTGGTTTGGGGGGTTTTATGGCTCAATTTGGTAAATTCCTATTTTGCTAAATTTTGGCCAATTAGGCCAGGTCGCGAAGAGCCTAATATCCGCTCGGGGAGGACCTTCAATATTTCCCGTGTATTGACCCATTTGCATGCCAGAACACCCCTCGGAACGAAGAGGGATGGTTTGGGTGGTTTTCGGGCTCAATTTGGTAAATTCCTTTTTTGCTCGGCCAGGTCGCGAAAGAGCCTAATATCCAGTCGGTGGGGGTTAGGAGTAGGGTTAAGGGTGGGGTTCGGGGTGGGGTTGGGGTTCGGGGTTGGGGTTTGGGGTTGGGGTTGGGGTTGGGGTAAGGTTAGGGTAAGGGTTAGGGTAAGGGTTAGGATTAATATCCGCTCGGGGTGGATCTTCGTTATTTCCCGTATATTGACCCATTTGGATGCTAGAACACCACTCGGAGCGAAGAGGGCTGGTTTGGGGGGTTTTATGGCTCAATTTGGTAAATTCCTATTTTGCAAAATTTTGGCCAATTCGGACAGGTCGCGAAGAGCCTAATATCTTCGTTATTTCCCGTATATTGACCCATTTGGATGCTAGTACACCACTCGGAGCGAAGAGGGCTGGTTTGGGGGGTTTTCGGGCTCAATATGGTAAATTCTTATTTTACTCAATTTTGGCCAATTCGGCCAAAAGCCTAATATCCGCTCGGGATGGATCTTCTTTTTTTCCCGTATATTGACCCATTTGGATGCTAGAACACCCTTCGGAGCGAAGAGGGCTGGTTTGGGGGGTTTTATGGCTCATTTTGGTAAATTCCTATTTTGCTAAATTTTGGCCAATTCAGCCAGGTCGCTAAGACCCTAATATCCGATCGGGGAGGATCTTCATTATTTCCCGTGTATTGACCCATTTGCATGCCAGAACACCCCTCGGAATGAAGAGGGCTGGTTTGGGGGGTTTTCGGGCTCAATTTGGTAAATTCCATTTTTGCTCGGCCAGGTCGCGAAAGAGCCTAGTATCCCGTCGGGGTGGTTAGGGGTAGGGTAGGGTTAGGGCTGGGGTTGGGGTTTGGGGTTTGGATTAGGGTTAATATCCGCTCGGGGTGGATCTTCGTTATTTCCCGTATATTGACCCATTTGCATGCTAGAACACCCCTCGGAACGAAGAGGGATGGTTTGAGGGGTTTTCGGGCTCAATTTATTAAATTCCTATTTTGCTCAATTTTGGCCAATCCGGCCAGGTCGCTAAGAGCCTAATATCCGCTCTAGGAGGATCTTCATTATTTCCCGTGTATTGACCCATTTGCATGCCAGAACACCCCTCGGAACGAAGAGGGCTGGTTTGGGGGGTTTATGGGCTCAATTTGGTAAATTCCTTTTTTGCTCGGCCAGGTCGCGAAAGAGTCTAATATCCGGTTGGGGTGGGTTAGGGGTGGGGTTAGGGGTTAGGGTTAGGGTTAATATCCGCTCGGGGATGAATCTTCGTTATTTCCCTTATATTGACCCATTTGCATGCTAGAACATCCCTGGGAGCGAAGAGGGTTCGTTTTGGGGGTTTTCGGGCTCAATATGGTAAATTCTTATTTTACTCAATTTTGGCCAATTCGGCCAAAAGCCTAATATCCGCTCGGGGTGGATCTTCTTTATTTCCCGTATATTGACCCATTTGGATGCTAGAACACCCTTCGGAGCGAAGAGGGCTGGTTTGGGGGGTTTTATGGCTCATTTTGGTAAATTCCTATTTTGCTCGGCCAGGTCGCGAAAGAGTCTAATATCCGGTCGGGGTGGGTTAGGGGTGAGGTTAGGGGTGTGGTTTATGGTTGGGGTTGGGGTTTGGGGTTGGGGTTGGGGTTAGGGTTATGGTTAGGGTAAGGGTTAGGGTTAGGGTTAGGGTTAGGGTTAATATCCGCTCGGGGTGGATCTTCGTTATTTCCCTTATATTGACCCATTTGCATGCTAGAACACCCCTGGGAGCGAAGAGGGTTCGTTTTGGGGGTTTTCGGGCTCAATATGGTAAATTCTTATTTTACTCAATTTTGGCCAATTCGGCCAAAAGCCTAATATCCGTTCGGGGTGGATCTTCTTTATTTCCCGTATATTCACCCATTTGGATGCTAGAACACCCTTCGGAACGAAAAGGGCTGGTTTGGGGGGTTTTTGGGCTCAATTTGGTAAATTCCTTTTTTGCTCAATTTCGGCCAATTCGGCCAGGTCGCTAAGAGCCTAATATCCGCTTGGGGAGGATCTTCATTATTTCCCGTGTATTGACCCATTTGCATGCCAGAACACCCCTCAGAACGAAGAGGGATGGTTTGGGGGGTTTTCGGGCTCAATTTGGTAAATTCCATTTTTGCTCGGCAAGGTCGCGAAAGAGCCTAATATCCGGTCGGGGTGGTTAGGGGTAGGGTAGGGTTAGGGCTGGGGTTGGGTTTGGGGTTGGGGTTGGGGTTAGGGTTAATATCCGCTCGGGGTGGATCTTCGTTATTTCCCGTATATTGACCCATTGGCATGCTAGAACACCCCTCGGAACGAAGAGGGATGGTTTGAGGGGTTTTCGGGCTCAATTTATTAAATTCCTATTTTGATCAATTTTGGCCAATCCGGCCAGGTCGCTAAGAGCCTAATATCCGCTCGGGGAGGATCTTCATTATTTCCCGTGTATTGACCCATTTGCATGCCAGAACACCCCTCGGAACGAAGAGGGCTGGTTTGGGGGGTTTACGGGCTCAATTTGGTAAATTCCTTTTTTGCTCGGCCAGGTCGCGAAACAGTCTAATATCCGGTCGGGGTGGGTTAGGGGTGGGGTTGGGGTTAGGGTTAGGGTTAATATCCGCTCGGGGTGAATCTTCGTTATTTCCCTTATATTGACCCATTTGCATGCTAGAACACCCCTTGGAGCGAAGAGGGTTCGTTTTGGGTGTATTCGGGCTCAATATGGTAAATTCTTATTTTACTCAATTTTGGCCAATTCGGCCAAAAGCCTAATATCCGCTCGGGATGGATCTTCTTTTTTTCCCGTATATTGACCCATTTGGATGCTAGAACACCCTTCGGAGCGAAGAGGGCTGGTTTGGGGGGTTTTATGGCTCATTTTGGTAAATTCCTATTTTGCTAAATTTTGGCCAATTCAGCCAGGTCGCTAAGACCCTAATATCCGCTTGGGGAGGATCTTCATTATTTCCCGTGTATTGACCCATTTGCATGCCAGAACACCCCTCAGAACGAAGAGGGATGGTTTGGGGGGTTTTCGGGCTCAATTTGGTAAATTCCATTTTTGCTCGGCAAGGTCGCGAAAGAGCCTAATATCCGGTCGGGGTGGTTAGGGGTAGGGTAGGGTTAGGGCTGGGGTTGGGTTTGGGGTTGGGGTTGGGGTTAGGGTTAATATCCGCTCGGGGTGGATCTTCGTTATTTCCCGTATATTGACCCATTGGCATGCTAGAACACCCCTCGGAACGAAGAGGGATGGTTTGAGGGGTTTTCGGGCTCAATTTATTAAATTCCTATTTTGATCAATTTTGGCCAATCCGGCCAGGTCGCTAAGAGCCTAATATCCGCTCGGGGAGGATCTTCATTATTTCCCGTGTATTGACCCATTTGCATGCCAGAACACCCCTCGGAACGAAGAGGGCTGGTTTTGGGGGTTTACGGGCTCAATTTGGTAAATTCCTTTTTTGCTCGGCCAGGTCGCGAAATAGTCTAATATCCGGTCGGGGTGGGTTAGGGGTGGGGTTGGGGTTAGGGTTAGGGTTAATATCCGCTCGGGGTGAATCTTCGTTATTTCCCTTATATTGACCCATTTGCATGCTAGAACACCCCTTGGAGCGAAGAGGGTTCGTTTTGGGTGTATTCGGGCTCAATATGGTAAATTCTTATTTTACTCAATTTTGGCCAATTCGGCCAAAAGCCTAATATCCGCTCGGGATGGATCTTCTTTTTTTCCCGTATATTGACCCATTTGGATGCTAGAACACCCTTCGGAGCGAAGAGGGCTGGTTTGGGGGGTTTTATGGCTCATTTTGGTAAATTCCTATTTTGCTAAATTTTGGCCAATTCAGCCAGGTCGCTAAGACCCTAATATCCGATCGGGGAGGATCTTCATTATTTCCCGTGTATTGACCCATTTGCATGCCAGAACACCCCTCGGAATGAAGAGGGCTGGTTTGGGGGGTTTTCGGGCTCAATTTGGTAAATTCCATTTTTGCTCGGCCAGGTCGCGAAAGAGCCTACTATCCGGTCGAGGTGGTTAGGGGTAGGGTAGGGTTAGGGCTGGGGTTGGGGTTTTGGGTTTGGGTTAGGGTTAATATCCGCTCGGGCTGGATCTTCGTTATTTCCCGTATATTGACCCATTTGCATGCTAGAACACCCCTCGGAACGAAGAGGGATGGTTTGAGGGGTTTTCGGGCTCAATTTATTAAATTCCTATTTTGCTCAATTTTGGCCAATCCGGCCAGGTCGCTAAGAGCCTAATATCCGCTCTAGGAGGATCTTCATTATTTCCCGTGTATTGACCCATTTGCATGCCAGAACACCCCTCGGAACGAAGAGGGCTGGTTTGGGGGGTTTTCGGGCTCAATTTGGTAAATTCCATTTTTGCTCGGCCAGGTCGCGAAAGAGCCTACTATCCGGTTGGGGTGGGTTAGGGTTAGGGTTAGGGTAAGGGTTAGGGTTAGGGTTAGGGTTAATATCCGCTCGGGTTCGATCTTCGTTATTTCCCTTATATTGACCCATTTGCATGCTAGAACACCCCTGGGAGCGAAGAGGGTTCGTTTTGGGGGTTTTCGGGCTCAATATGGTAAATTCTTATTTTACTCAATTTTGGCCAATTCGGCCAAAAACCTAATATCCGCTCGAGGTGGATCTTCTTTAATTCCCGTATATTGACCCATTTGGATGCTAGAACACCCTTCGGAGCGAAGAGGGCTGGTTTGGGGGGTTTTATGGCTCAATTTGGTAAATTCCTATTTTGCTAAATTTTGGCCAATTAGGCCAGGTCGCGAAGAGCCTAATATCCGCTCGGGGAGGATCTTCATTATTTCCCGTGTATTGACCCATTTGCATGCCAGAACACCCCTCGGAACGAAGAGGGCTGGTTTGGGGGGTTTACGGGCTCAATTTGGTAAATTCCTTTTTTGCTCGGCCAGGTCGCGAAAGAGTCTAATATCCGGTTGGGGTGGGTTAGGGGTGGGGTTAGGGGTGGGGTTGGGGTTAGGGTTAGGGTTAATATCCGCTCGGGGTGAATCTTCGTTATTTCCCTTATATTGACCCATTTGCATGCTAGAACATCCCTGGGAGCGAAGAGGGTTCGTTTTGGGGGTTTTCGGGCTCAATATGGTAAATTCTTATTTCACTCAATTTTGGCCAATTCGGCCAAAAGCCTAATATCCGCTCGGGGTGGATCTTCTTTATTTCCCGTATATTGACCCATTTGGATGCTAGAACACCCTTCGGAGCGAAGAGGGCTGGTTTGGGGGGTTTTATGGCTCATTTTGGTAAATTCCTATTTTGCTCGGCCAGGTCGCGAAAGAGTCTAATATCCGGTCGGGGTGGGTTAGGAGTAGGGTTAAGGGTGGGGTTCGGGGTCGGGTTGGGGTTTTGGGTAGGGTAGGGTTAGGGCTGGGGTTGGGGTTTGGGTTGGGGTTGGGGTTAGGGTTAATATCCGCTCGGGGTGGATCTTCGTTATTTCCCGTATATTGACCCATTTGCATGCTAGAACACCCCTCGGAACGAAGAGGGATGGTTTGAGGGGTTTTCGGGCTCAATTTATTAAATTCCTATTTTGCTCAATTTTGGCCAATCCGGCCAGGTCGCTAAGAGCCTAATATCCGCTCTAGGAGGATCTTCATTATTTCCCGTGTATTGACCCATTTGCATGCCAGAACACCCCTCGGAACGAAGAGGGCTGGTTTGGGGGGTTTTCGGGCTCAATTTGGTAAATTCCATTTTTGCTCGGCCAGGTCGCGAAAGAGCCTACTATCCGGTCGGGGTGGTTAGGGGTAGGGTAGGGTTAGGGTTAGGGCTGGGGTTGGGGTTTGGGGTTTGGGTTAAGGGTTAATAGCCGCTCGGGGTGGATCTTCGTTATTTCCCGTATATTGACCCATTTGCATGCTAGAACACCCCTCGGAACGAAGAGGGATGGTTTGAGGGGTTTTCGGGCTCAATTTATTAAATTCCTATTTTGCTAAATTTTGGCCAATCCGGCCAGGTCGCTAAGAGCCTAATATCCGCTCGGGGAGGATCTTCATTATTTCCCGTGTATTGACCCATTTGCATGCCAGAACACCCCTCGGAACGAAGAGGGCTGGTTTGGGGGGTTTACGGGCTCAATTTGGTAAATTCCTTTTTTGCTCGGCCAGGTCGCGAAAGAGTCTAATATCCGGTTGGGGTGGGTTAGGGGTGGGGTTAGGGGTGGGGTTGGGGTTAGGGTTAGGGTTAATATCCGCTCGGGGTGAATCTTCGTTATTTCCCTTATATTGACCCATTTGCATGCTAGAACATCCCTGGGAGCGAAGAGGGTTCGTTTTGGGGGTTTTCGGGCTCAATATGGTAAATTCTTATTTCACTCAATTTTGGCCAATTCGGCCAAAAGCCTAATATCCGCTCGGGGTGGATCTTCTTTATTTCCCGTATATTGACCCATTTGGATGCTAGAACACCCTTCGGAGCGAAGAGGGCTGGTTTGGGGGGTTTTATGGCTCATTTTGGTAAATTCCTATTTTGCTCGGCCAGGTCGCGAAAGAGTCTAATATCCGGTCGGGGTGGGTTAGGAGTAGGGTTAAGGGTGGGGTTCGGGGTCGGGTTGGGGTTTTGGGTAGGGTAGGGTTAGGGCTGGGGTTGGGGTTTGGGTTGGGGTTGGGGTTAGGGTTAATATCCGCTCGGGGTGGATCTTCGTTATTTCCCGTATATTGACCCATTTGCATGCTAGAACACCCCTCGGAACGAAGAGGGATGGTTTGAGGGGTTTTCGGGCTCAATTTATTAAATTCCTATTTTGCTCAATTTTGGCCATTCCGGCCAGGTCGCTAAGAGCCTAATATCCGCTCTAGGAGGATCTTCATTATTTCCCGTGTATTGACCCATTTGCATGCCAGAACACCCCTCGGAACGAAGAGGGCTGGTTTGGGGGGTTTTCGGGCTCAATTTGGTAAATTCCATTTTTGCTCGGCCAGGTCGCGAAAGAGCCTACTATCCGGTCGGGGTGGTTAGGGGTAGGGTAGGGTTAGGGCTGGGGTTGGGGTTTGGGGTTTGGGTTAAGGGTTAATAGCCGCTCGGGGTGGATCTTCGTTATTTCCCGTATATTGACCCATTTGCATGCTAGAACACCCCTCGGAACGAAGAGGGATGGTTTGAGGGGTTTTCGGGCTCAATTTATTAAATTCCTATTTTGCTCAATTTTGGCCAATCCGGCCAGGTCGCTAAGAGCCTAATATCCGCTCTAGGAGGATCTTCATTATTTCCCGTGTATTGACCCATTTGCATGCCAGAACACCCCTCGGAACGAAGAGGGCTGGTTTGGGGGGTTTACGGGCTCAATTTGGTAAATTCCTTTTTTGCTCGGCCAGGTCGCGAAAGAGTCTAATATCCGGTTGGGGTGGGTTAGGGGTGGGGTTAGGGGTTAGGGTTAGGGTTAATATCCGCTCGGGGTGAATCTTCGTTATTTCCCTTATATTGACCCATTTGCATGCTAGAACATCCCTGGGAGCGAAGAGGGTTCGTTTTGGGGGTTTTCGGGCTCAATATGGTAAATTCTTATTTTACTCAATTTTGGCCAATTCGGCCAAAAGCCTAATATCCGCTCGGGGTGGATCTTCTTTATTTCCCGTATATTGACCCATTTGGATGCTAGAACACCCTTCGGAGCAAAGAGGGCTGGTTTGGGGGGTTTTATGGCTCATTTTGGTAAATTCCTATTTTGCTCGGCCAGGTCGCGAAAGAGTCTAATATCCGGTCGGGGTGGGTTAGGGGTGAGGTTAGGGGTGTGGTTTGGGGTTGGGATTGGGGTTTGGGGTTGGGGTTGGGGTTAGGGTTATGGTTAGGGTAAGAGTTAGGGTTAGGGTTAGGGTTAATATCTGCTCGGGGTGGATCTTCGTTATTTCCCTTATATTGACCCATTTGCATGCTAGAACACCCCTGGGAGCGAAGAGGGTTCGTTTTGGGGGTTTTCGGGCTCAATATGGTAAATTCTTATTTTACTCAATTTTGGCCAATTCGGCCAAAAGCCTAATATCCGCTCGGGGTGGATCTTCTTTCTTTCCCGTATATTCACCCATTTGGATGCTAGAACACCCTTCGGAACGAAAAGGGCTGGTTTGGGGGGTTTTTGGGCTCAATTTGGTAAATTCCTTTTTTGCTCAATTTCGGCCAGGTCGCTAAGAGCCTAATATCCGCTTGGGGAAGATCTTCATTATTTCCCGTGTATTGACCCATTTGCATGCCAGAACACCCCTCAGAACGAAGAGGGATGGTTTGGGGGGTTTTCGGGCTCAATTTGGTAAATTCCATTTTTGCTCGGCAAGGTCGCGAAAGAGCCTAATATCCGGTCGGGGTGGTTAGGGGTAGGGTAGGGTTAGGGCTGGGGTTGGGGTTTGGGGTTGGGGTTGGGGTTAGGGTTAATATCCGCTCGGGGTGGATCTTCGTTATTTCCCGTATATTCACCCATTCGCATGCTAGAACACCCCTCGGAACGAAGAGGGATGGTTTGAGGGGTTTTCGGGCTCAATTTATTAAATTCCTTTTTTGCTCAATTTTGGCCAATCCGGCCAGGTCGCTAAGAGCCTAATATCCGCTCGGGGAGGATCTTCATTATTACCCGTGTATTGACCCATTTGCATGCCAGAACACCCCTCGGAACGAAGAGGGCTGGTTTGGGGGGTTTACGGGCTCAATTTGGTAAATTCCTTTTTTGCTCGGCCAGGTCGCGAAAGAGTCTAATATCCGGTCGGGGTGGGTTAGGGGTGGGGATTGGGGTTGGGGTTTGGGGTTGGGGTTGGGGTTAGGGTTAGGGTTAGGGTAAGGGTTAGGGTTAGGGTTAGGGTTAATATCCGCTCGGGTTCGATCTTCGTTATTTCCCTTATATTGACCCATTTGCATGCTAGAACACCCCTGGGAGCGAAGAGGGTTCGTTTTGGGGGTTTTCGGGCTCAATATGGTAAATTCTTATTTTACTCAATTTTGGCCAATTCGGCCAAAAACCTAATATCCGCTCGAGGTGGATCTTCTTTAATTCCCGTATATTGACCCATTTGGATGCTAGAACACCCTTCGGAGCGAAGAGGGCTGGTTTGGGGGGTTTTATGGCTCAATTTGGTAAATTCCTATTTTGCTAAATTTTGGCCAATTAGGCCAGGTCGCGAAGAGCCTAATATCCGCTCGGGGAGGATCTTCATTATTTCCCGTGTATTGACCCATTTGCATGCCAGAACACCCCTCGGAACGAAGAGGGCTGGTTTGGGGGGTTTACGGGCTCAATTTGGTAAATTCCTTTTTTGCTCGGCCAGGTCGCGAAAGAGTCTAATATCCGGTTGGGGTGGGTTAGGGGTGGGGTTAGGGGTTAGGGTTAGGGTTAATATCCGCTCGGGGTGAATCTTCGTTATTTCCCTTATATTGACCCATTTGCATGCTAGAACATCCCTGGGAGCGAAGAGGGTTCGTTTTGGGGGTTTTCGGGCTCAATATGGTAAATTCTTATTTCACTCAATTTTGGCCAATTCGGCCAAAAGCCTAATATCCGCTCGGGGTGGATCTTCTTTATTTCCCGTATATTGACCCATTTGGATGCTAGAACACCCTTCGGAGCGAAGAGGGCTGGTTTGGGGGGTTTTATGGCTCATTTTGGTAAATTCCTATTTTGCTCGGCCAGGTCGCGAAAGAGTCTAATATCCGGTCGGGGTGGGTTAGGAGTAGGGTTAAGGGTGGGGTTCGGGGTCGGGTTGGGGTTTTGGGTAGGGTAGGGTTAGGGCTGGGGTTGGGGTTTGGGTTGGGGTTGGGGTTAGGGTTAATATCCGCTCGGGGTGGATCTTCGTTATTTCCCGTATATTGACCCATTTGCATGCTAGAACACCCCTCGGAACGAAGAGGGATGGTTTGAGGGGTTTTCGGGCTCAATTTATTAAATTCCTATTTTGCTCAATTTTGGCCAATCCGGCCAGGTCGCTAAGAGCCTAATATCCGCTCTAGGAGGATCTTCATTATTTCCCGTGTATTGACCCATTTGCATGCCAGAACACCCCTCGGAACGAAGAGGGCTGGTTTGGGGGGTTTTCGGGCTCAATTTGGTAAATTCCATTTTTGCTCGGCCAGGTCGCGAAAGAGCCTACTATCCGGTCGGGGTGGTTAGGGGTAGGGTAGGATTAGGGCTGGGGTTGGGGTTTGGGGTTTGGGTTAAGGGTTAATAGCCGCTCGGGGTGGATCTTCGTTATTTCCCGTATATTGACCCATTTGCATGCTAGAACACCCCTCGGAACGAAGAGGGATGGTTTGAGGGGTTTTCGGGCTCAATTTATTAAATTCCTATTTTGCTCAATTTTGGCCAATCCGGCCAGGTCGCTAAGAGCCTAATATCCGCTCTAGGAGGATCTTCATTATTTCCCGTGTATTGACCCATTTGCATGCCAGAACACCCCTCGGAACGAAGAGGGCTGGTTTGGGGGGTTTACGGGCTCAATTTGGTAAATTCCTTTTTTGCTCGGCCAGGTCGCGAAAGAGTCTAATATCCGGTTGGGGTGGGTTAGGGGTGGGGTTAGGGGTTAGGGTTAGGGTTAATATCCGCTCGGGGTGAATCTTCGTTATTTCCCTTATATTGACCCATTTGCATGCTAGAACATCCCTGGGAGCGAAGAGGGTTCGTTTTGGGGGTTTTCGGGCTCAATATGGTAAATTCTTATTTTACTCAATTTTGGCCAATTCGGCCAAAAGCCTAATATCCGCTCGGGGTGGATCTTCTTTATTTCCCGTATATTGACCCATTTGGATGCTAGAACACCCTTCGGAGCAAAGAGGGCTGGTTTGGGGGGTTTTATGGCTCATTTTGGTAAATTCCTATTTTGCTCGGCCAGGTCGCGAAAGAGTCTAATATCCGGTCGGGGTGGGTTAGGGGTGAGGTTAGGGGTGTGGTTTGGGGTTGGGGTTGGGGTTTGGGGTTGGGGTTGGGGTTAGGGTTATGGTTAGGGTAAGAGTTAGGGTTAGGGTTAGGGTTAATATCTGCTCGGGGTGGATCTTCGTTATTTCCCTTATATTGACCCATTTGCATGCTAGAACACCCCTGGGAGCGAAGAGGGTTCGTTTTGGGGGTTTTCGGGCTCAATATGGTAAATTCTTATTTTACTCAATTTTGGCCAATTCGGCCAAAAGCCTAATATCTGCTCGGGGTGGATCTTCTTTCTTTCCCGTATATTCACCCATTTGGATGCTAGAACACCCTTCGGAACGAAAAGGGCTGGTTTGGGGGGTTTTTGGGCTCAATTTGGTAAATTCCTTTTTTGCTCAATTTCGGCCAGGTCGCTAAGAGCCTAATATCCGCTTGGGGAGGATCTTCATTATTTCCCGTGTATTGACCCATTTGCATGCCAGAACACCCCTCAGAACGAAGAGGGATGGTTTGGGGGGTTTTCGGGCTCAATTTGGTCAATTCCATTTTTGCTCGGCAAGGTCGCGAAAGAGCCTAATATCCGGTCGGGGTGGTTAGGGGTAGGGTAGGGTTAGGGCTGGGGTTGGGGTTTGGGGTTGGGGTTGGGGTTAGGGTTAATATCCGCTCGGGGTGGATCTTCGTTATTTCCCGTATATTGACCCATTCGCATGCTAGAACACCCCTCGGAACGAAGAGGGATGGTTTGAGGGGTTTTCGGGCTCAATTTATTAAATTCCTTTTTTGCTCAATTTTGGCCAATCCGGCCAGGTCGCTAAGAGCCTAATATCCGCTCGGGGAGGATCTTCATTATTACCCGTGTATTGACCCATTTGCATGCCAGAACACCCCTCGGAACGAAGAGGGCTGGTTTGGGGGGTTTACGGGCTCAATTTGGTAAATTCCTTTTTTGCTCGGCCAGGTCGCGAAAGAGTCTAATATCCGGTCGGGGTGGGTTAGGGGTGGGGATTGGGGTTGGGGTTTGGGGTTGGGGTTGGGGTTAGGGTTAGGGTTAGGGTAAGGGTTAGGGTTAGGGTTAGGGTTAATATCCGCTCGGGTTCGATCTTCGTTATTTCCCTTATATTGACCCATTTGCATGCTAGAACACCCCTGGGAGCGAAGAGGGTTCGTTTTGGGGGTTTTCGGGCTCAATATGGTAAATTCTTATTTTACTCAATTTTGGCCAATTCGGCCAAAAACCTAATATCCGCTCGAGGTGGATCTTCTTTAATTCCCGTATATTGACCCATTTGGATGCTAGAACACCCTTCGGAGCGAAGAGGGCTGGTTTGGGAGGTTTTATGGCTCAATTTGGTAAATTCCTATTTTGCTAAATTTTGGCCAATTAGGCCAGGTCGCGAAGAGCCTAATATCCGCTCGGGGAGGATCTTCATTATTTCCCGTGTATTGACCCATTTGCATGCCAGAACACCCCTCGGAACGAAGAGGGCTGGTTTGGGGGGTTTACGGGCTCAATTTGGTAAATTCCTTTTTTGCTCGGCCAGGTCGCGAAAGAGTCTAATATCCGGTTGGGGTGGGTTAGGGGTGGGGTTAGGGGTGGGGTTGGGGTTAGGGTTAGGGTTAATATCCGCTCGGGGTGAATCTTCGTTATTTCCCTTATATTGACCCATTTGCATGCTAGAACATCCCTGGGAGCGAAGAGGGTTCGTTTTGGGGGTTTTCGGGCTCAATATGGTAAATTCTTATTTCACTCAATTTTGGCCAATTCGGCCAAAAGCCTAATATCCGCTCGGGGTGGATCTTCTTTATTTCCCGTATATTGACCCATTTGGATGCTAGAACACCCTTCGGAGCGAAGAGGGCTGGTTTGGGGGGTTTTATGGCTCATTTTGGTAAATTCCTATTTTGCTCGGCCAGGTCGCGGAAGAGTCTAATATCCGGTCGGGGTGGGTTAGGAGTAGGGTTAAGGGTGGGGTTCGGGGTCGGGTTGGGGTTTTGGGTAGGGTAGGGTTAGGGCTGGGGTTGGGGTTTGGGTTGGGGTTGGGGTTAGGGTTAATATCCGCTCGGGGTGGATCTTCGTTATTTCCCGTATATTGACCCATTTGCATGCTAGAACACCCCTCGGAACGAAGAGGGATGGTTTGAGGGGTTTTCGGGCTCAATTTATTAAATTCCTATTTTGCTCAATTTTGGCCAATCCGGCCAGGTCGCTAAGAGCCTAATATCCGCTCTAGGAGGATCTTCATTATTTCCCGTGTATTGACCCATTTGCATGCCAGAACACCCCTCGGAACGAAGAGGGCTGGTTTGGGGGGTTTTCGGGCTCAATTTGGTAAATTCCATTTTTGCTCGGCCAGGTCGCGAAAGAGCCTACTATCCGGTCGGGGTGGTTAGGGGTAGGGTAGGGTTAGGGCTGGGGTTGGGGTTTGGGGTTTGGGTTAAGGGTTAATAGCCGCTCGGGGTGGATCTTCGTTATTTCCCGTATATTGACCCATTTGCATGCTAGAACACCCCTCGGAACGAAGAGGGATGGTTTGAGGGGTTTTCTGGCTCAATTTATTAAATTCCTATTTTGCTCAATTTTGGCCAACCCAGGACCAAAATCCAGTTAAAACCAATTAGGGCAAAACCAATTGAAACCAGTTGGCCAACTGGTTTCAATAGGGAAATTGGAACAACTGGTTCCAATTGAAAACCAGTTGCCAATTGGTTCCAGTTAAAAACCAATTGAAAACCAGTTGCCAATTGGTTCCAGTTAAAACCAATTGGGCAACTGGAACCAGTTGGCAATTGTTGTCAATTGGTTCCAGTTGTTCCAATTTCCCTATTAAAACCAATTGAATCCAATTGGAGGCAACTGGTTTCAATTGGTTCCAGTTGAAACCAATTGGAGGCAACTGGTTTCAACTGGAACCAGTTGAAACCAATTGGTTTCCAACTGGATCCAATTGGAACTTCCAGTTGGAACGAACTTAATTAGTTACAAATTAATTAGCATTTGCACTAACTATTTATCATGCCAACACAGAAGCAGTGTTATATGTCTATTAATACCAATGTAAAGGGCATTGATAAAATACAGACTTTCATGTGTATATATTTATATGGAAGATCTTCAAATATATGTACTTTTATTTGATGTAATTTGGTAACAGTTAGTGGTGTCCTAATTATCCTTTAATCTGTTTTAATTATAATCTATAACATTTATGAACATGGTTTTCACTGCTAAGTATTCTAAATACTAATCTTTAAAAAGTGTGGTACTTGAAATTGTAAAGAATTAAATAGATACATTGTTAATGATGATTAATCTCATAAAACATTAATCTGTGCACACTGGCAAATAATATGCAAATTAACTGGTTTCAATTGGATCCAGTTGGGTAACTGGAAAATTTCCAATTGGAAACCAATTGGAAATAATTTCCAGTTACCCAACTGGTTCCAATTAGAATTCATTTCCAGTTACCCATCTTTCCAGTTAGAAGTCATCTCAGTTACCCAATTGGTACCAGTTAGGATTTCCAGTTACACAACTGAATGGTTCAAGTTAGGATTTCCAGTTACCCAACTGGTTCCAGTTAGAAATCATTTCCAGTTGGAAGTCATTTCCAGTTACCCAACTGGTTCCAGTTAGGATTTCCAGTTGCCCAACTGGTTCCAGTTAGAAATCATTTCCAGTTGGAAGTCCTTTCCAGTTACCCAACTGGTTCCAGTTAGGATTTCCAGTTGCCCATGCAACTGGTTCCAGTTAGAAATCATTTCCAATTGGAAGTCATTTCCAGTTACCCAACTGGTTCCAGTTAGGATTTCCAGTTGCCCAACTGGTTCCAGTTGGGATTTCCAGTTACTCAACTGGTTCCAGTAAGAAATCATTTCCAATTGGAAGTCATTTCCAGTTACCCAACTGGTTCCAGTTAGGATTTCCAGTTGCCCAACTGGTTCCAGTTGGGATTTCCAGTTACTCAACTGGTTCCAGTTAGAAATCATTTCCAGTTGGAAGTCATTTCCAGTTACCCAACTGGTTCCAGTTAGGATTTCCAGTTGCCCAACTGGTTCCAGTTAGAAATCATTTCCAATTGGAAGTCATTTCCAGTTACCCAACTGGTTCCAGTTAGGATTTCCAGTTGCCCAACTGGTTCCAGTTGGGATTTCCAGTTACTCAACTGGTTCCAGTAAGAAATCATTTCCAATTGGAAGTCATTTCCAGTTACCCAACTGGTTCCAGTTAGGATTTCCAGTTGCCCAACTGGTTCCAGTTGGGATTTCCAGTTACTCAACTGGTTCCAGTTAGAAATCATTTCCAATTGGAAGTCATTTCCAGTTACCCAACTGGTTCCAGTTAGGATTTCCAGTTGCCCAACTGGTTTCAACTGGAAATTGTTAAATTCCAGTTAAAACCAATTGAAACCAGTTGAAACCAATTGAAACCAATTGAAACCAGTTGGAAATCCAACTGGTTTCAATTGGATTTTGGTCCTGGGAATCCGGCCAGGTCGCTAAGAGCCTAATATCCGCTCTAGGAGGATCTTCATTATTTCCCGTGTATTGACCCATTTGCATGCCAGAACACCCCTCGGAACGAAGAGGGCTGGTTTGGGGGGTTTACGGGCTCAATTTGGTAAATTCCTTTTTTGCTCGGCCAGGTCGCGAAAGAGTCTAATATCCGGTTGGGGTGGGTTAGGGGTGGGGTTAGGGGTTAGGGTTAGGGTTAATATCCGCTCGGGGTGAATCTTCGTTATTTCCCTTATATTGACCCATTTGCATGCTAGAACATCCCTGGGAGCGAAGAGGGTTCGTTTTGGGGGTTTTCGGGCTCAATATGGTAAATTCTTATTTTACTCAATTTTGGCCAATTCGGCCAAAAGCCTAATATCCGCTCGGGGTGGATCTTCTTTAATTCCCGTATATTGACCCATTTGGATGCTAGAACACCCTTCGGAGCAAAGAGGGCTGGTTTGGGGGGTTTTATGGCTCATTTTGGTAAATTCCTATTTTGCTCGGCCAGGTCGCGAAAGAGTCTAATATCCGGTCAGGGTGGGTTAGGGGTGAGGTTAGGGGTGTGGTTTGGGGTTGGGGTTGGGGTTTGGGGTTGGGGTTGGGGTTAGGGTTATGGTTAGGGTAAGAGTTAGGGTTAGGGTTAGGGCTAATATCTGCTCGGGGTGGATCTTCGTTATTTCCCTTATATTGACCCATTTGCATGCTAGAACACCCCTGGGAGCGAAGAGGGTTCGTTTTGGGGGTTTTCGGGCTCAATATGGTAAATTCTTATTTTACTCAATTTTGGCCAATTCGGCCAAAAGCCTAATATCCGCTCGGGGTGGATCTTCTTTCTTTCCCGTATATTCACCCATTTGGATGCTAGAACACCCTTCGGAACGAAAAGGGCTGGTTTGGGGGGTTTTTGGGCTCAATTTGGTAAATTCCTTTTTTGCTCAATTTCGGCCAGGTCGCTAAGAGCCTAATATCCGCTTGGGGAGGATCTTCATTATTTCCCGTGTATTGACCCATTTGCATGCCAGAACACCCCTCAGAACGAAGAGGGATGGTTTGGGGGGTTTTCGGGCTCAATTTGGTAAATTCCATTTTTGCTCGGCAAGGTCGCGAAAGAGCCTAATATCCGGTCGGGGTGGTTAGGGGTAGGGTAGGGTTAGGGCTGGGGTTGGGGTTTGGGGTTGGGGTTGGGGTTAGGGTTAATATCCGCTCGGGGTGGATCTTCGTTATTTCCCGTATATTGACCCATTCGCATGCTAGAACACCCCTCGGAACGAAGAGGGATGGTTTGAGGGGTTTTCGGGCTCAATTTATTAAATTCCTTTTTTGCTCAATTTTGGCCAATCCGGCCAGGTCGCTAAGAGCCTAATATCCGCTCGGGGAGGATCTTCATTATTACCCGTGTATTGACCCATTTGCATGCCAGAACACCCCTCGGAACGAAGAGGGCTGGTTTGGGGGGTTTACGGGCTCAATTTGGTAAATTCCTTTTTTGCTCGGCCAGGTCGCGAAAGAGTCTAATATCCGGTCGGGGTGGGTTAGGGGTGGGGATTGGGGTTGGGGTTTGGGGTTGGGGTTGGGGTTAGGGTTAGGGTTAGGGTAAGGGTTAGGGTTAGGGTTAGGGTTAATATCCGCTCGGGTTCGATCTTCGTTATTTCCCTTATATTGACCCATTTGCATGCTAGAACACCCCTGGGAGCGAAGAGGGTTCGTTTTGGGGGTTTTCGGGCTCAATATGGTAAATTCTTATTTTACTCAATTTTGGCCAATTCGGCCAAAAACCTAATATCCGCTCGAGGTGGATCTTCTTTAATTCCCGTATATTGACCCATTTGGATGCTAGAACACCCTTCAGAGCGAAGAGGGCTGGTTTGGGGGGTTTTATGGCTCAATTTGGTAAATTCCTATTTTGCTAAATTTTGGCCAATTAGGCCAGGTCGCGAAGAGCCTAATATCCGCTCGGGGAGGATCTTCATTATTTCCCGTGTATTGACCCATTTGCATGCCAGAACACCCCTCGGAACGAAGAGGGCTGGTTTGGGGGGTTTACGGGCTCAATTTGGTAAATTCCTTTTTTGCTCGGCCAGGTCGCGAAAGAGTCTAATATCCGGTTGGGGTGGGTTAGGGGTGGGGTTAGGGGTGGGGTTGGGGTTAGGGTTAGGGTTAATATCCGCTCGGGGTGAATCTTCGTTATTTCCCTTATATTGACCCATTTGCATGCTAGAACATCCCTGGGAGCGAAGAGGGTTCGTTTTGGGGGTTTTCGGGCTCAATATGGTAAATTCTTATTTCACTCAATTTTGGCCAATTCGGCCAAAAGCCTAATATCCGCTCGGGGTGGATCTTCTTTATTTCCCGTATATTGACCCATTTGGATGCTAGAACACCCTTCGGAGCGAAGAGGGCTGGTTTGGGGGGTTTTATGGCTCATTTTGGTAAATTCCTATTTTGCTCGGCCAGGTCGCGAAAGAGTCTTATATCCGGTCGGGGTGGGTTAGGAGTAGGGTTAAGGGTGGGGTTCGGGGTCGGGTTGGGGTTTTGGGTAGGGTAGGGTTAGGGCTGGGGTTGGGGTTTGGGTTGGGGTTGGGGTTAGGGTTAATATCCGCTCGGGGTGGATCTTCGTTATTTCCCGTATATTGACCCATTTGCATGCTAGAACACCCCTCGGAACGAAGAGGGATGGTTTGAGGGGTTTTCGGGCTCAATTTATTAAATTCCTATTTTGCTCAATTTTGGCCAATCCGGCCAGGTCGCTAAGAGCCTAATATCCGCTCGGGGAGGATCTTCATTATTTCCCGTGTATTGACCCATTTGCATGCCAGAACACCCCTCGGAACGAAGAGGGCTGGTTTGGGGGGTTTACGGGCTCAATTTGGTAAATTCCTTTTTTGCTCGGCCAGGTCGCGAAAGAGTCTAATATCCGGTTGGGGTGGGTTAGGGGTGGGGTTAGGGGTGGGGTTGGGGTTAGGGTTAGGGTTAATATCCGCTCGGGGTGAATCTTCGTTATTTCCCTTATATTGACCCATTTGCATGCTAGAACATCCCTATGAGCGAAGAGGGTTCGTTTTGGGGGTTTTCGGGCTCAATATGGTAAATTCTTATTTTACTCAATTTTGGCCAATTCGGCCAAAAGCCTAATATCCGCTCGGGGAGGATCTTCATTATTTCCCGTGTATTGACCCATTTGCATGCCAGAACACCCCTCGGAACGAAGAGGGATGGTTTGGGAGGTTTTCAGGCTCAATTTGGTAAATTCCTTTTTTGCTCGGCCAGGTCGCGAAAGAGCCTAATATCCAGTCGGTGGGGGTTAGGAGTAGGGTTAAGGGTGGGGTTCGGGGTGGGGTTGGGGTTCGGGGTTGGGGTTTGGGGTAGGGTAGGGTTAGGGCTGGGGTTGGGGTTTGGGGTTGGGGTTGGGGTTAGGGTTAATATCCGCTCGGGGTGGATCTTCGTTATTTCCCGTATATTGACCCATTTGCATGCTAGAACACCCCTCGGAACGAAGAGGGATGGTTTGAGGGGTTTTCGGGCTCAATTTATTAAATTCCTATTTTGCTCAATTTTGGCCAATCCGGCCAGGTCGCTAAGAGCCTAATATCCGCTTTAGGAGGATCTTCATTATTTCCCGTGTATTGACCCATTTGCATGCCAGAACACCCCTCGGAACGAAGAGGGCTGGTTTGGGGGGTTTTCGGGCTCAATATGGTAAATTCTTATTTTACTCAATTTTGGCCAATTCGGCCAAAAGCCTAATATCCGCTCGGGGAGGATCTTCATTATTTCCCGTGTATTGACCCATTTGCATGCCAGAACACCCCTCGGAACGAAGAGGGATGGTTTGGGTGGTTTTCGGGCTCAATTTGGTAAATTCCTTTTTTGCTCGGCCAGGTCGCGAAAGAGCCTAATATCCAGTCGGTGGGGGTTAGGAGTAGGGTTAAGGGTGGGGTTCGGGGTGGGGTTGGGGTTCGGGTTCGGGGTTGGGGTTCGGGGTAGGGTAGGGTTAGGGCTGGGGTTGGGGTTTGGGGTTGGGGTTGGGGTTAGGGTTAATATCCGCTCGGGGTGGATCTTCGTTATTTCCCGTATATTGACCCATTTGCATGCTAGAACACCCCTCGGAACGAAGAGGGATGGTTTGAGGGGTTTTCGGGCTCAATTTATTAAATTCCTATTTTGCTCAATTTTGGCCAATCCGGCCAGGTCGCTAAGAGCCTAATATCCGCTCGGGGAGGATCTTCATTATTTCCCGTGTATTGACCCATTTGCATGCCAGAACACCCCTCGGAACGAAGAGGGCTGGTTTGGGGGGTTTACGGGCTCAATTTGGTAAATTCCTTTTTTGCTCGGCCAGGTCGCGAAAGAGTCTAATATCCGGTCGGGGTGGGTTAGGGGTGGGGTTTGGGGTTGGGGTTTGGGGTTGGGGTTGGGGTTAGGGTTAGGGTTAGGGTAAGGGTTAGGGTTAGGGTTAGGGTTCGGGTTAGGGTTAATATCCGCTCGGGTAGGATCTTCGTTATTTCCCTTATATTGACCCATTTGCATGCTAGAACACCCCTGGGAGCGAAGAGGGTTCGTTTTGGGGGTTTTCGGGCTCAATATGGTAAATTCTTATTTTACTCAATTTTGGCCAATTCGGCCAAAAACCTAATATCCGCTCGGGGTGGATCTTCTTTAATTCCCGTATATTGACCCATTTAGATGCTAGAACACCCTTCGGAGCGAACAGGGCTGGTTTGGGGGGTTTTATGGCTCAATTTGGTAAATTCCTATTTTGCTAAATTTTGGCCAATTAGGCCAGGTCGCGAAGAGCCTAATATCCGCTCGGGGAGGACCTTCAATATTTCCCGTGTATTGACCCATTTGCATGCCAGAACACCCCTCGGAACGAAGAGGGATGGTTTGGGTGGTTTTCGGGCTCAATTTGGTAAATTCCTTTTTTGCTCGGCCAGGTCGCGAAAGAGCCTAATATCCAGTCGGTGGGGGTTAGGAGTAGGGTTAAGGGTGGGGTTCGGGGTGGGGTTGGGGTTCGGGGTTGGGGTTTGGGGTTGGGGTTGGGGTTGGGGTAAGGTTAGGGTAAGGGTTAGGGTAAGGGTTAGGATTAATATCCGCTCGGGGTGGATCTTCGTTATTTCCCGTATATTGACCCATTTGGATGCTAGAACACCACTCGGAGCGAAGAGGGCTGGTTTGGGGGGTTTTATGGCTCAATTTGGTAAATTCCTATTTTGCAAAATTTTGGCCAATTCGGACAGGTCGCGAAGAGCCTAATATCTTCGTTATTTCCCGTATATTGACCCATTTGGATGCTAGAACACCACTCGGAGCGAAGAGGGCTGGTTTGGGGGGTTTTCGGGCTCAATATGGTAAATTCTTATTTTACTCAATTTTGGCCAATTCGGCCAAAAGCCTAATATCCGCTCGGGATGGATCTTCTTTTTTTCCCGTATATTGACCCATTTGGATGCTAGAACACCCTTCGGAGCGAAGAGGGCTGGTTTGGGGGGTTTTATGGCTCATTTTGGTAAATTCCTATTTTGCTAAATTTTGGCCAATTCAGCCAGGTCGCTAAGACCCTAATATCCGATCGGGGAGGATCTTCATTATTTCCCGTGTATTGACCCATTTGCATGCCAGAACACCCCTCGGAATGAAGAGGGCTGGTTTGGGGGGTTTTCGGGCTCAATTTGGTAAATTCCATTTTTGCTCGGCCAGGTCGCGAAAGAGCCTAGTATCCCGTCGGGGTGGTTAGGGGTAGGGTAGGGTTAGGGCTGGGGTTGGGGTTTGGGGTTTGGATTAGGGTTAATATCCGCTCGGGGTGGATCTTCGTTATTTCCCGTATATTGACCCATTTGCATGCTAGAACACCCCTCGGAACGAAGAGGGATGGTTTGAGGGGTTTTCGGGCTCAATTTATTAAATTCCTATTTTGCTCAATTTTGGCCAATCCGGCCAGGTCGCTAAGAGCCTAATATCCGCTCTAGGAGGATCTTCATTATTTCCCGTGTATTGACCCATTTGCATGCCAGAACACCCCTCGGAACGAAGAGGGCTGGTTTGGGGGGTTTATGGGCTCAATTTGGTAAATTCCTTTTTTGCTCGGCCAGGTCGCGAAAGAGTCTAATATCCGGTTGGGGTGGGTTAGGGGTGGGGTTAGGGGTTAGGGTTAGGGTTAATATCCGCTCGGGGATGAATCTTCGTTATTTCCCTTATATTGACCCATTTGCATGCTAGAACATCCCTGGGAGCGAAGAGGGTTCGTTTTGGGGGTTTTCGGGCTCAATATGGTAAATTCTTATTTTACTCAATTTTGGCCAATTCGGCCAAAAGCCTAATATCCGCTCGGGGTGGATCTTCTTTATTTCCCGTATATTGACCCATTTGGATGCTAGAACACCCTTCGGAGCGAAGAGGGCTGGTTTGGGGGGTTTTATGGCTCATTTTGGTAAATTCCTATTTTGCAAAATTTTGGCCAATTCGGACAGGTCGCGAAGAGCCTAATATCTTCGTTATTTCCCGTATATTGACCCATTTGGATGCTAGAACACCACTCGGAGCGAAGAGGGCTGGTTTGGGGGGTTTTCGGGCTCAATATGGTAAATTCTTATTTTACTCAATTTTGGCCAATTCGGCCAAAAGCCTAATATCCGCTCGGGATGGATCTTCTTTTTTTCCCGTATATTGACCCATTTGGATGCTAGAACACCCTTCGGAGCGAAGAGGGCTGGTTTGGGGGGTTTTATGGCTCATTTTGGTAAATTCCTATTTTGCTAAATTTTGGCCAATTCAGCCAGGTCGCTAAGACCCTAATATCCGATCGGGGAGGATCTTCATTATTTCCCGTGTATTGACCCATTTGCATGCCAGAACACCCCTCGGAATGAAGAGGGCTGGTTTGGGGGGTTTTCGGGCTCAATTTGGTAAATTCCATTTTTGCTCGGCCAGGTCGCGAAAGAGCCTAGTATCCCGTCGGGGTGGTTAGGGGTAGGGTAGGGTTAGGGCTGGGGTTGGGGTTTGGGGTTTGGATTAGGGTTAATATCCGCTCGGGGTGGATCTTCGTTATTTCCCGTATATTGACCCATTTGCATGCTAGAACACCCCTCGGAACGAAGAGGGATGGTTTGAGGGGTTTTCGGGCTCAATTTATTAAATTCCTATTTTGCTCAATTTTGGCCAATCCGGCCAGGTCGCTAAGAGCCTAATATCCGCTCTAGGAGGATCTTCATTATTTCCCGTGTATTGACCCATTTGCATGCCAGAACACCCCTCGGAACGAAGAGGGCTGGTTTGGGGGGTTTATGGGCTCAATTTGGTAAATTCCTTTTTTGCTCGGCCAGGTCGCGAAAGAGTCTAATATCCGGTTGGGGTGGGTTAGGGGTGGGGTTAGGGGTTAGGGTTAGGGTTAATATCCGCTCGGGGATGAATCTTCGTTATTTCCCTTATATTGACCCATTTGCATGCTAGAACATCCCTGGGAGCGAAGAGGGTTCGTTTTGGGGGTTTTCGGGCTCAATATGGTAAATTCTTATTTTACTCAATTTTGGCCAATTCGGCCAAAAGCCTAATATCCGCTCGGGGTGGATCTTCTTTATTTCCCGTATATTGACCCATTTGGATGCTAGAACACCCTTCGGAGCGAAGAGGGCTGGTTTGGGGGGTTTTATGGCTCATTTTGGTAAATTCCTATTTTGGTCGGCCAGGTCGCGAAAGAGTCTAATATCCGGTCGGGGTGGGTTAGGGGTGAGGTTAGGGGTGTGGTTTATGGTTGGGGTTGGGGTTTGGGGTTGGGGTTGGGGTTAGGGTTATGGTTAGGGTAAGGGTTAGGGTTAGGGTTAGGGTTAGGGTTAATATCCGCTCGGGGTGGATCTTCGTTATTTCCCTTATATTGACCCATTTGCATGCTAGAACACCCCTGGGAGCGAAGAGGGTTCGTTTTGGGGGTTTTCGGGCTCAATATGGTAAATTCTTATTTTACTCAATTTTGGCCAATTCGGCCAAAAGCCTAATATCCGTTCGGGGTGGATCTTCTTTATTTCCCGTATATTCACCCATTTGGATGCTAGAACACCCTTCGGAACGAAAAGGGCTGGTTTGGGGGGTTTTTGGGCTCAATTTGGTAAATTCCTTTTTTGCTCAATTTCGGCCAATTCGGCCAGGTCGCTAAGAGCCTAATATCCGCTTGGGGAGGATCTTCATTATTTCCCGTGTATTGACCCATTTGCATGCCAGAACACCCCTCAGAACGAAGAGGGATGGTTTGGGGGGTTTTCGGGCTCAATTTGGTAAATTCCATTTTTGCTCGGCAAGGTCGCGAAAGAGCCTAATATCCGGTCGGGGTGGTTAGGGGTAGGGTAGGGTTAGGGCTGGGGTTGGGTTTGGGGTTGGGGTTGGGGTTAGGGTTAATATCCGCTCGGGGTGGATCTTCGTTATTTCCCGTATATTGACCCATTGGCATGCTAGAACACCCCTCGGAACGAAGAGGGATGGTTTGAGGGGTTTTCGGGCTCAATTTATTAAATTCCTATTTTGATCAATTTTGGCCAATCCGGCCAGGTCGCTAAGAGCCTAATATCCGCTCGGGGAGGATCTTCATTATTTCCCGTGTATTGACCCATTTGCATGCCAGAACACCCCTCGGAACGAAGAGGGCTGGTTTGGGGGGTTTACGGGCTCAATTTGGTAAATTCCTTTTTTGCTCGGCCAGGTCGCGAAAGAGTCTAATATCCGGTTGGGGTGGGTTAGGGGTGGGGTTAGGGGTGGGGTTGGGGTTAGGGTTAGGGTTAATATCCGCTCGGGGTGAATCTTCGTTATTTCCCTTATATTGACCCATTTGCATGCTAGAACATCCCTGGGAGCGAAGAGGGTTCGTTTTGGGGGTTTTCGGGCTCAATATGGTAAATTCTTATTTCACTCAATTTTGGCCAATTCGGCCAAAAGCCTAATATCCGCTCGGGGTGGATCTTCTTTATTTCCCGTATATTGACCCATTTGGATGCTAGAACACCCTTCGGAGCGAAGAGGGCTGGTTTGGGGGGTTTTATGGCTCATTTTGGTAAATTCCTATTTTGCTCGGCCAGGTCGCGAAAGAGTCTAATATCCGGTCGGGGTGGGTTAGGAGTAGGGTTAAGGGTGGGGTTCGGGGTCGGGTTGGGGTTTTGGGTAGGGTAGGGTTAGGGCTGGGGTTGGGGTTTGGGTTGGGGTTGGGGTTAGGGTTAATATCCGCTCGGGGTGGATCTTCGTTATTTCCCGTATATTGACCCATTTGCATGCTAGAACACCCCTCGGAACGAAGAGGGCTGGTTTGGGGGGTTTACGGGCTCAATTTGGTAAATTCCTTTTTTGCTCGGCCAGGTCGCGAAACAGTCTAATATCCGGTCGGGGTGGGTTAGGGGTGGGGTTGGGGTTAGGGTTAGGGTTAATATCCGCTCGGGGTGAATCTTCGTTATTTCCCTTATATTGACCCATTTGCATGCTAGAACACCCCTTGGAGCGAAGAGGGTTCGTTTTGGGTGTATTCGGGCTCAATATGGTAAATTCTTATTTTACTCAATTTTGGCCAATTCGGCCAAAAGCCTAATATCCGCTCGGGATGGATCTTCTTTTTTTCCCGTATATTGACCCATTTGGATGCTAGAACACCCTTCGGAGCGAAGAGGGCTGGTTTGGGGGGTTTTATGGCTCATTTTGGTAAGTTCCTATTTTGCTAAATTTTGGCCAATTCAGCCAGGTCGCTAAGACCCTAATATCCGCTTGGGGAGGATCTTCATTATTTCCCGTGTATTGACCCATTTGCATGCCAGAACACCCCTCAGAACGAAGAGGGATGGTTTGGGGGGTTTTCGGGCTCAATTTGGTAAATTCCATTTTTGCTCGGCAAGGTCGCGAAAGAGCCTAATATCCGGTCGGGGTGGTTAGGGGTAGGGTAGGGTTAGGGCTGGGGTTGGGTTTGGGGTTGGGGTTGGGGTTAGGGTTAATATCCGCTCGGGGTGGATCTTCGTTATTTCCCGTATATTGACCCATTGGCATGCTAGAACACCCCTCGGAACGAAGAGGGATGGTTTGAGGGGTTTTCGGGCTCAATTTATTAAATTCCTATTTTGATCAATTTTGGCCAATCCGGCCAGGTCGCTAAGAGCCTAATATCCGCTCGGGGAGGATCTTCATTATTTCCCGTGTATTGACCCATTTGCATGCCAGAACACCCCTCGGAACGAAGAGGGCTGGTTTTGGGGGTTTACGGGCTCAATTTGGTAAATTCCTTTTTTGCTCGGCCAGGTCGCGAAATAGTCTAATATCCGGTCGGGGTGGGTTAGGGGTGGGGTTGGGGTTAGGGTTAGGGTTAATATCCGCTCGGGGTGAATCTTCGTTATTTCCCTTATATTGACCCATTTGCATGCTAGAACACCCCTTGGAGCGAAGAGGGTTCGTTTTGGGTGTATTCGGGCTCAATATGGTAAATTCTTATTTTACTCAATTTTGGCCAATTCGGCCAAAAGCCTAATATCCGCTCGGGATGGATCTTCTTTTTTTCCCGTATATTGACCCATTTGGATGCTAGAACACCCTTCGGAGCGAAGAGGGCTGGTTTGGGGGGTTTTATGGCTCATTTTGGTAAATTCCTATTTTGCTAAATTTTGGCCAATTCAGCCAGGTCGCTAAGACCCTAATATCCGATCGGGGAGGATCTTCATTATTTCCCGTGTATTGACCCATTTGCATGCCAGAACACCCCTCGGAATGAAGAGGGCTGGTTTGGGGGGTTTTCGGGCTCAATTTGGTAAATTCCATTTTTGCTCGGCCAGGTCGCGAAAGAGCCTACTATCCGGTCGAGGTGGTTAGGGGTAGGGTAGGGTTAGGGCTGGGGTTGGGGTTTTGGGTTTGGGTTAGGGTTAATATCCGCTCGGGGTGGATCTTCGTTATTTCCCGTATATTGACCCATTTGCATGCTAGAACACCCCTCGGAACGAAGAGGGATGGTTTGAGGGGTTTTCGGGCTCAATTTATTAAATTCCTATTTTGCTCAATTTTGGCCAATCCGGCCAGGTCGCTAAGAGCCTAATATCCGCTCTAGGAGGATCTTCATTATTTCCCGTGTATTGACCCATTTGCATGCCAGAACACCCCTCGGAACGAAGAGGGCTGGTTTGGGGGGTTTTCGGGCTCAATTTGGTAAATTCCATTTTTGCTCGGCCAGGTCGCGAAAGAGCCTACTATCCGGTTGGGGTGGGTTAGGGTTAGGGTTAGGGTAAGGGTTAGGGTTAGGGTTAGGGTTAATATCCGCTCGGGTTCGATCTTCGTTATTTCCCTTATATTGACCCATTTGCATGCTAGAACACCCCTGGGAGCGAAGAGGGTTCGTTTTGGGGGTTTTCGGGCTCAATATGGTAAATTCTTATTTTACTCAATTTTGGCCAATTCGGCCAAAAACCTAATATCCGCTCGAGGTGGATCTTCTTTAATTCCCGTATATTGACCCATTTGGATGCTAGAACACCCTTCGGAGCGAAGAGGGCTGGTTTGGGGGGTTTTATGGCTCAATTTGGTAAATTCCTATTTTGCTAAATTTTGGCCAATTAGGCCAGGTCGCGAAGAGCCTAATATCCGCTCGGGGAGGATCTTCATTATTTCCCGTGTATTGACCCATTTGCATGCCAGAACACCCCTCGGAACGAAGAGGGCTGGTTTGGGGGGTTTACGGGCTCAATTTGGTAAATTCCTTTTTTGCTCGGCCAGGTCGCGAAAGAGTCTAATATCCGGTTGGGGTGGGTTAGGGGTGGGGTTAGGGGTGGGGTTGGGGTTAGGGTTAGGGTTAATATCCGCTCGGGGTGAATCTTCGTTATTTCCCTTATATTGACCCATTTGCATGCTAGAACATCCCTGGGAGCGAAGAGGGTTCGTTTTGGGGGTTTTCGGGCTCAATATGGTAAATTCTTATTTCACTCAATTTTGGCCAATTCGGCCAAAAGCCTAATATCCGCTCGGGGTGGATCTTCTTTATTTCCCGTATATTGACCCATTTGGATGCTAGAACACCCTTCGGAGCGAAGAGGGCTGGTTTGGGGGGTTTTATGGCTCATTTTGGTAAATTCCTATTTTGCTCGGCCAGGTCGCGAAAGAGTCTAATATCCGGTCGGGGTGGGTTAGGAGTAGGGTTAAGGGTGGGGTTCGGGGTCGGGTTGGGGTTTTGGGTAGGGTAGGGTTAGGGCTGGGGTTGGGGTTTGGGTTGGGGTTGGGGTTAGGGTTAATATCCGCTCGGGGTGGATCTTCGTTATTTCCCGTATATTGACCCATTTGCATGCTAGAACACCCCTCGGAACGAAGAGGGATGGTTTGAGGGGTTTTCGGGCTCAATTTATTAAATTCCTATTTTGCTCAATTTTGGCCAATCCGGCCAGGTCGCTAAGAGCCTAATATCCGCTCTAGGAGGATCTTCATTATTTCCCGTGTATTGACCCATTTGCATGCCAGAACACCCCTCGGAACGAAGAGGGCTGGTTTGGGGGGTTTTCGGGCTCAATTTGGTAAATTCCATTTTTGCTCGGTCAGGTCGCGAAAGAGCCTACTATCCGGTCGGGTGGTTAGGGGTAGGGTAGGGTTAGGGCTGGGGTTGGGGTTTGGGGTTTGGGTTAAGGGTTAATAGCCGCTCGGGGTGGATCTTCGTTATTTCCCGTATATTGACCCATTTGCATGCTAGAACACCCCTCGGAACGAAGAGGGATGGTTTGAGGGGTTTTCGGGCTCAATTTATTAAATTCCTATTTTGCTAAATTTTGGCCAATCCGGCCAGGTCGCTAAGAGCCTAATATCCGCTCGGGGAGGATCTTCATTATTTCCCGTGTATTGACCCATTTGCATGCCAGAACACCCCTCGGAACGAAGAGGGCTGGTTTGGGGGGTTTACGGGCTCAATTTGGTAAATTCCTTTTTTGCTCGGCCAGGTCGCGAAAGAGTCTAATATCCGGTTGGGGTGGGTTAGGGGTGGGGTTAGGGGTGGGGTTGGGGTTAGGGTTAGGGTTAATATCCGCTCGGGGTGAATCTTCGTTATTTCCCTTATATTGACCCATTTGCATGCTAGAACATCCCTGGGAGCGAAGAGGGTTCGTTTTGGGGGTTTTCGGGCTCAATATGGTAAATTCTTATTTCACTCAATTTTGGCCAATTCGGCCAAAAGCCTAATATCCGCTCGGGGTGGATCTTCTTTATTTCCCGTATATTGACCCATTTGGATGCTAGAACACCCTTCGGAGCGAAGAGGGCTGGTTTGGGGGGTTTTATGGCTCATTTTGGTAAATTCCTATTTTGCTCGGCCAGGTCGCGAAAGAGTCTAATATCCGGTCGGGGTGGGTTAGGAGTAGGGTTAAGGGTGGGGTTCGGGGTCGGGTTGGGGTTTTGGGTAGGGTAGGGTTAGGGCTGGGGTTGGGGTTTGGGTTGGGGTTGGGGTTAGGGTTAATATCCGCTCGGGGTGGATCTTCGTTATTTCCCGTATATTGACCCATTTGCATGCTAGAACACCCCTCGGAACGAAGAGGGATGGTTTGAGGGGTTTTCGGGCTCAATTTATTAAATTCCTATTTTGCTCAATTTTGGCCATTCCGGCCAGGTCGCTAAGAGCCTAATATCCGCTCTAGGAGGATCTTCATTATTTCCCGTGTATTGACCCATTTGCATGCCAGAACACCCCTCGGAACGAAGAGGGCTGGTTTGGGGGGTTTTCGGGCTCAATTTGGTAAATTCCATTTTTGCTCGGCCAGGTCGCGAAAGAGCCTACTATCCGGTCGGGGTGGTTAGGGGTAGGGTAGGGTTAGGGCTGGGGTTGGGGTTTGGGGTTTGGGTTAAGGGTTAATAGCCGCTCGGGGTGGATCTTCGTTATTTCCCGTATATTGACCCATTTGCATGCTAGAACACCCCTCGGAACGAAGAGGGATGGTTTGAGGGGTTTTCGGGCTCAATTTATTAAATTCCTATTTTGCTCAATTTTGGCCAATCCGGCCAGGTCGCTAAGAGCCTAATATCCGCTCTAGGAGGATCTTCATTATTTCCCGTGTATTGACCCATTTGCATGCCAGAACACCCCTCGGAACGAAGAGGGCTGGTTTGGGGGGTTTACGGGCTCAATTTGGTAAATTCCTTTTTTGCTCGGCCAGGTCGCGAAAGAGTCTAATATCCGGTTGGGGTGGGTTAGGGGTGGGGTTAGGGGTTAGGGTTAGGGTTAATATCCGCTCGGGGTGAATCTTCGTTATTTCCCTTATATTGACCCATTTGCATGCTAGAACATCCCTGGGAGCGAAGAGGGTTCGTTTTGGGGGTTTTCGGGCTCAATATGGTAAATTCTTATTTTACTCAATTTTGGCCAATTCGGCCAAAAGCCTAATATCCGCTCGGGGTGGATCTTCTTTATTTCCCGTATATTGACCCATTTGGATGCTAGAACACCCTTCGGAGCAAAGAGGGCTGGTTTGGGGGGTTTTATGGCTCATTTTGGTAAATTCCTATTTTGCTCGGCCAGGTCGCGAAAGAGTCTAATATCCGGTCGGGGTGGGTTAGGGGTGAGGTTAGGGGTGTGGTTTGGGGTTGGGATTGGGGTTTGGGGTTGGGGTTGGGGTTAGGGTTATGGTTAGGGTAAGAGTTAGGGTTAGGGTTAGGGTTAATATCTGCTCGGGGTGGATCTTCGTTATTTCCCTTATATTGACCCATTTGCATGCTAGAACACCCCTGGGAGCGAAGAGGGTTCGTTTTGGGGGTTTTCGGGCTCAATATGGTAAATTCTTATTTTACTCAATTTTGGCCAATTCGGCCAAAAGCCTAATATCCGCTCGGGGTGGATCTTCTTTCTTTCCCGTATATTCACCCATTTGGATGCTAGAACACCCTTCGGAACGAAAAGGGCTGGTTTGGGGGGTTTTTGGGCTCAATTTGGTAAATTCCTTTTTTGCTCAATTTCGGCCAGGTCGCTAAGAGCCTAATATCCGCTTGGGGAAGATCTTCATTATTTCCCGTGTATTGACCCATTTGCATGCCAGAACACCCCTCAGAACGAAGAGGGATGGTTTGGGGGGTTTTCGGGCTCAATTTGGTAAATTCCATTTTTGCTCGCCAAGGTCGCGAAAGAGCCTAATATCCGGTCGGGGTGGTTAGGGGTAGGGTAGGGTTAGGGCTGGGGTTGGGGTTTGGGGTTGGGGTTGGGGTTAGGGTTAATATCCGCTCGGGGTGGATCTTCGTTATTTCCCGTATATTCACCCATTCGCATGCTAGAACACCCCTCGGAACGAAGAGGGATGGTTTGAGGGGTTTTCGGGCTCAATTTATTAAATTCCTTTTTTGCTCAATTTTGGCCAATCCGGCCAGGTCGCTAAGAGCCTAATATCCGCTCGGGGAGGATCTTCATTATTACCCGTGTATTGACCCATTTGCATGCCAGAACACCCCTCGGAACGAAGAGGGCTGGTTTGGGGGGTTTACGGGCTCAATTTGGTAAATTCCTTTTTTGCTCGGCCAGGTCGCGAAAGAGTCTAATATCCGGTCGGGGTGGGTTAGGGGTGGGGATTGGGGTTGGGGTTTGGGGTTGGGGTTGGGGTTAGGGTTAGGGTTAGGGTAAGGGTTAGGGTTAGGGTTAGGGTTAATATCCGCTCGGGTTCGATCTTCGTTATTTCCCTTATATTGACCCATTTGCATGCTAGAACACCCCTGGGAGCGAAGAGGGTTCGTTTTGGGGGTTTTCGGGCTCAATATGGTAAATTCTTATTTTACTCAATTTTGGCCAATTCGGCCAAAAACCTAATATCCGCTCGAGGTGGATCTTCTTTAATTCCCGTATATTGACCCATTTGGATGCTAGAACACCCTTCGGAGCGAAGAGGGCTGGTTTGGGGGGTTTTATGGCTCAATTTGGTAAATTCCTATTTTGCTAAATTTTGGCCAATTAGGCCAGGTCGCGAAGAGCCTAATATCCGCTCGGGGAGGATCTTCATTATTTCCCGTGTATTGACCCATTTGCATGCCAGAACACCCCTCGGAACGAAGAGGGCTGGTTTGGGGGGTTTACGGGCTCAATTTGGTAAATTCCTTTTTTGCTCGGCCAGGTCGCGAAAGAGTCTAATATCCGGTTGGGGTGGGTTAGGGGTGGGGTTAGGGGTTAGGGTTAGGGTTAATATCCGCTCGGGGTGAATCTTCGTTATTTCCCTTATATTGACCCATTTGCATGCTAGAACATCCCTGGGAGCGAAGAGGGTTCGTTTTGGGGGTTTTCGGGCTCAATATGGTAAATTCTTATTTCACTCAATTTTGGCCAATTCGGCCAAAAGCCTAATATCCGCTCGGGGTGGATCTTCTTTATTTCCCGTATATTGACCCATTTGGATGCTAGAACACCCTTCGGAGCGAAGAGGGCTGGTTTGGGGGGTTTTATGGCTCATTTTGGTAAATTCCTATTTTGCTCGGCCAGGTCGCGAAAGAGTCTAATATCCGGTCGGGGTGGGTTAGGAGTAGGGTTAAGGGTGGGGTTCGGGGTCGGGTTGGGGTTTTGGGTAGGGTAGGGTTAGGGCTGGGGTTGGGGTTTGGGTTGGGGTTGGGGTTAGGGTTAATATCCGCTCGGGGTGGATCTTCGTTATTTCCCGTATATTGACCCATTTGCATGCTAGAACACCCCTCGGAACGAAGAGGGATGGTTTGGGGGGTTTTCGGGCTCAATTTGGTAAATTCCATTTTTGCTCGGCCAGGTCGCGAAAGAGCCTACTATCCGGTCGGGGTGGTTAGGGGTAGGGTAGGATTAGGGCTGGGGTTGGGGTTTGGGGTTTGGGTTAAGGGTTAATAGCCGCTCGGGGTGGATCTTCGTTATTTCCCGTATATTGACCCATTTGCATGCTAGAACACCCCTCGGAACGAAGAGGGATGGTTTGAGGGGTTTTCGGGCTCAATTTATTAAATTCCTATTTTGCTCAATTTTGGCCAATCCGGCCAGGTCGCTAAGAGCCTAATATCCGCTCTAGGAGGATCTTCATTATTTCCCGTGTATTGACCCATTTGCATGCCAGAACACCCCTCGGAACGAAGAGGGCTGGTTTGGGGGGTTTACGGGCTCAATTTGGTAAATTCCTTTTTTGCTCGGCCAGGTCGCGAAAGAGTCTAATATCCGGTTGGGGTGGGTTAGGGGTGGGGTTAGGGGTTAGGGTTAGGGTTAATATCCGCTCGGGGTGAATCTTCGTTATTTCCCTTATATTGACCCATTTGCATGCTAGAACATCCCTGGGAGCGAAGAGGGTTCGTTTTGGGGGTTTTCGGGCTCAATATGGTAAATTCTTATTTTACTCAATTTTGGCCAATTCGGCCAAAAGCCTAATATCCGCTCGGGGTGGATCTTCTTTATTTCCCGTATATTGACCCATTTGGATGCTAGAACACCCTTCGGAGCAAAGAGGGCTGGTTTGGGGGGTTTTATGGCTCATTTTGGTAAATTCCTATTTTGCTCGGCCAGGTCGCGAAAGAGTCTAATATCCGGTCGGGGTGGGTTAGGGGTGAGGTTAGGGGTGTGGTTTGGGGTTGGGGTTGGGGTTTGGGGTTGGGGTTGGGGTTAGGGTTATGGTTAGGGTAAGAGTTAGGGTTAGGGTTAGGGTTAATATCTGCTCGGGGTGGATCTTCGTTATTTCCCTTATATTGACCCATTTGCATGCTAGAACACCCCTGGGAGCGAAGAGGGTTCGTTTTGGGGGTTTTCGGGCTCAATATGGTAAATTCTTATTTTACTCAATTTTGGCCAATTCGGCCAAAAGCCTAATATCTGCTCGGGGTGGATCTTCTTTCTTTCCCGTATATTCACCCATTTGGATGCTAGAACACCCTTCGGAACGAAAAGGGCTGGTTTGGGGGGTTTTTGGGCTCAATTTGGTAAATTCCTTTTTTGCTCAATTTCGGCCAGGTCGCTAAGAGCCTAATATCCGCTTGGGGAGGATCTTCATTATTTCCCGTGTATTGACCCATTTGCATGCCAGAACACCCCTCAGAACGAAGAGGGATGGTTTGGGGGGTTTTCGGGCTCAATTTGGTCAATTCCATTTTTGCTCGGCAAGGTCGCGAAAGAGCCTAATATCCGGTCGGGGTGGTTAGGGGTAGGGTAGGGTTAGGGCTGGGGTTGGGGTTTGGGGTTGGGGTTGGGGTTAGGGTTAATATCCGCTCGGGGTGGATCTTCGTTATTTCCCGTATATTGACCCATTCGCATGCTAGAACACCCCTCGGAACGAAGAGGGATGGTTTGAGGGGTTTTCGGGCTCAATTTATTAAATTCCTTTTTTGCTCAATTTTGGCCAATCCGGCCAGGTCGCTAAGAGCCTAATATCCGCTCGGGGAGGATCTTCATTATTACCCGTGTATTGACCCATTTGCATGCCAGAACACCCCTCGGAACGAAGAGGGCTGGTTTGGGGGGTTTACGGGCTCAATTTGGTAAATTCCTTTTTTGCTCGGCCAGGTCGCGAAAGAGTCTAATATCCGGTCGGGGTGGGTTAGGGGTGGGGATTGGGGTTGGGGTTTGGGGTTGGGGTTGGGGTTAGGGTTAGGGTTAGGGTAAGGGTTAGGGTTAGGGTTAGGGTTAATATCCGCTCGGGTTCGATCTTCGTTATTTCCCTTATATTGACCCATTTGCATGCTAGAACACCCCTGGGAGCGAAGAGGGTTCGTTTTGGGGGTTTTCGGGCTCAATATGGTAAATTCTTATTTTACTCAATTTTGGCCAATTCGGCCAAAAACCTAATATCCGCTCGAGGTGGATCTTCTTTAATTCCCGTATATTGACCCATTTGGATGCTAGAACACCCTTCGGAGCGAAGAGGGCTGGTTTGGGAGGTTTTATGGCTCAATTTGGTAAATTCCTATTTTGCTAAATTTTGGCCAATTAGGCCAGGTCGCGAAGAGCCTAATATCCGCTCGGGGAGGATCTTCATTATTTCCCGTGTATTGACCCATTTGCATGCCAGAACACCCCTCGGAACGAAGAGGGCTGGTTTGGGGGGTTTACGGGCTCAATTTGGTAAATTCCTTTTTTGCTCGGCCAGGTCGCGAAAGAGTCTAATATCCGGTTGGGGTGGGTTAGGGGTGGGGTTAGGGGTGGGGTTGGGGTTAGGGTTAGGGTTAATATCCGCTCGGGGTGAATCTTCGTTATTTCCCTTATATTGACCCATTTGCATGCTAGAACATCCCTGGGAGCGAAGAGGGTTCGTTTTGGGGGTTTTCGGGCTCAATATGGTAAATTCTTATTTCACTCAATTTTGGCCAATTCGGCCAAAAGCCTAATATCCGCTCGGGGTGGATCTTCTTTATTTCCCGTATATTGACCCATTTGGATGCTAGAACACCCTTTGGAGCGAAGAGGGCTGGTTTGGGGGGTTTTATGGCTCATTTTGGTAAATTCCTATTTTGCTCGGCCAGGTCGCGGAAGAGTCTAATATCCGGTCGGGGTGGGTTAGGAGTAGGGTTAAGGGTGGGGTTCGGGGTCGGGTTGGGGTTTTGGGTAGGGTAGGGTTAGGGCTGGGGTTGGGGTTTGGGTTGGGGTTGGGGTTAGGGTTAATATCCGCTCGGGGTGGATCTTCGTTATTTCCCGTATATTGACCCATTTGCATGCTAGAACACCCCTCGGAACGAAGAGGGATGGTTTGAGGGGTTTTCGGGCTCAATTTATTAAATTCCTATTTTGCTCAATTTTGGCCAATCCGGCCAGGTCGCTAAGAGCCTAATATCCGCTCTAGGAGGATCTTCATTATTTCCCGTGTATTGACCCATTTGCATGCCAGAACACCCCTCGGAACGAAGAGGGCTGGTTTGGGGGGTTTTCGGGCTCAATTTGGTAAATTCCATTTTTGCTCGGCCAGGTCGCGAAAGAGCCTACTATCCGGTCGGGGTGGTTAGGGGTAGGGTAGGGTTAGGGCTGGGGTTGGGGTTTGGGGTTTGGGTTAAGGGTTAATAGCCGCTCGGGGTGGATCTTCGTTATTTCCCGTATATTGACCCATTTGCATGCTAGAACACCCCTCGGAACGAAGAGGGATGGTTTGAGGGGTTTTCGGGCTCAATTTATTAAATTCCTATTTTGCTCAATTTTGGCCAATCCGGCCAGGTCGCTAAGAGCCTAATATCCGCTCTAGGAGGATCTTCATTATTTCCCGTGTATTGACCCATTTGCATGCCAGAACACCCCTCGGAACGAAGAGGGCTGGTTTGGGGGGTTTACGGGCTCAATTTGGTAAATTCCTTTTTTGCTCGGCCAGGTCGCGAAAGAGTCTAATATCCGGTTGGGGTGGGTTAGGGGTGGGGTTAGGGGTTAGGGTTAGGGTTAATATCCGCTCGGGGTGAATCTTCGTTATTTCCCTTATATTGACCCATTTGCATGCTAGAACATCCCTGGGAGCGAAGAGGGTTCGTTTTGGGGGTTTTCGGGCTCAATATGGTAAATTCTTATTTTACTCAATTTTGGCCAATTCGGCCAAAAGCCTAATATCCGCTCGGGGTGGATCTTCTTTATTTCCCGTATATTGACCCATTTGGATGCTAGAACACCCTTCGGAGCAAAGAGGGCTGGTTTGGGGGGTTTTATGGCTCATTTTGGTAAATTCCTATTTTGCTCGGCCAGGTCGCGAAAGAGTCTAATATCCGGTCAGGGTGGGTTAGGGGTGAGGTTAGGGGTGTGGTTTGGGGTTGGGGTTGGGGTTTGGGGTTGGGGTTGGGGTTAGGGTTATGGTTAGGGTAAGAGTTAGGGTTAGGGTTAGGGCTAATATCTGCTCGGGGTGGATCTTCGTTATTTCCCTTATATTGACCCATTTGCATGCTAGAACACCCCTGGGAGCGAAGAGGGTTCGTTTTGGGGGTTTTCGGGCTCAATATGGTAAATTCTTATTTTACTCAATTTTGGCCAATTCGGCCAAAAGCCTAATATCCGCTCGGGGTGGATCTTCTTTCTTTCCCGTATATTCACCCATTTGGATGCTAGAACACCCTTCGGAACGAAAAGGGCTGGTTTGGGGGGTTTTTGGGCTCAATTTGGTAAATTCCTTTTTTGCTCAATTTCGGCCAGGTCGCTAAGAGCCTAATATCCGCTTGGGGAGGATCTTCATTATTTCCCGTGTATTGACCCATTTGCATGCCAGAACACCCCTCAGAACGAAGAGGGATGGTTTGGGGGGTTTTCGGGCTCAATTTGGTAAATTCCATTTTTGCTCGGCAAGGTCGCGAAAGAGCCTAATATCCGGTCGGGGTGGTTAGGGGTAGGGTAGGGTTAGGGCTGGGGTTGGGGTTTGGGGTTGGGGTTGGGGTTAGGGTTAATATCCGCTCGGGGTGGATCTTCGTTATTTCCCGTATATTGACCCATTCGCATGCTAGAACACCCCTCGGAACGAAGAGGGATGGTTTGAGGGGTTTTCGGGCTCAATTTATTAAATTCCTTTTTTGCTCAATTTTGGCCAATCCGGCCAGGTCGCTAAGAGCCTAATATCCGCTCGGGGAGGATCTTCATTATTACCCGTGTATTGACCCATTTGCATGCCAGAACACCCCTCGGAACGAAGAGGGCTGGTTTGGGGGGTTTACGGGCTCAATTTGGTAAATTCCTTTTTTGCTCGGCCAGGTCGCGAAAGAGTCTAATATCCGGTCGGGGTGGGTTAGGGGTGGGGATTGGGGTTGGGGTTTGGGGTTGGGGTTGGGGTTAGGGTTAGGGTTAGGGTAAGGGTTAGGGTTAGGGTTAGGGTTAATATCCGCTCGGGTTCGATCTTCGTTATTTCCCTTATATTGACCCATTTGCATGCTAGAACACCCCTGGGAGCGAAGAGGGTTCGTTTTGGGGGTTTTCGGGCTCAATATGGTAAATTCTTATTTTACTCAATTTTGGCCAATTCGGCCAAAAACCTAATATCCGCTCGAGGTGGATCTTCTTTAATTCCCGTATATTGACCCATTTGGATGCTAGAACACCCTTCAGAGCGAAGAGGGCTGGTTTGGGGGGTTTTATGGCTCAATTTGGTAAATTCCTATTTTGCTAAATTTTGGCCAATTAGGCCAGGTCGCGAAGAGCCTAATATCCGCTCAGGGAGGATCTTCATTATTTCCCGTGTATTGACCCATTTGCATGCCAGAACACCCCTCGGAACGAAGAGGGCTGGTTTGGGGGGTTTACGGGCTCAATTTGGTAAATTCCTTTTTTGCTCGGCCAGGTCGCGAAAGAGTCTAATATCCGGTTGGGGTGGGTTAGGGGTGGGGTTAGGGGTGGGGTTGGGGTTAGGGTTAGGGTTAATATCCGCTCGGGGTGAATCTTCGTTATTTCCCTTATATTGACCCATTTGCATGCTAGAACATCCCTGGGAGCGAAGAGGGTTCGTTTTGGGGGTTTTCGGGCTCAATATGGTAAATTCTTATTTCACTCAATTTTGGCCAATTCGGCCAAAAGCCTAATATCCGCTCGGGGTGGATCTTCTTTATTTCCCGTATATTGACCCATTTGGATGCTAGAACACCCTTCGGAGCGAAGAGGGCTGGTTTGGGGGGTTTTATGGCTCATTTTGGTAAATTCCTATTTTGCTCGGCCAGGTCGCGAAAGAGTCTAATATCCGGTCGGGGTGGGTTAGGAGTAGGGTTAAGGGTGGGGTTCGGGGTCGGGTTGGGGTTTTGGGTAGGGTAGGGTTAGGGCTGGGGTTGGGGTTTGGGTTGGGGTTGGGGTTAGGGTTAATATCCGCTCGGGGTGGATCTTCGTTATTTCCCGTATATTGACCCATTTGCATGCTAGAACACCCCTCGGAACGAAGAGGGATGGTTTGAGGGGTTTTCGGGCTCAATTTATTAAATTCCTATTTTGCTCAATTTTGGCCAATCCGGCCAGGTCGCTTAGAGCCTAATATCCGCTCGGGGAGGATCTTCATTATTTCCCGTGTATTGACCCATTTGCATACCAGAACACCCCTCGGAACGAAGAGGGCTGGTTTGGGGGGTTTACGGGCTCAATTCGGTAAATTCCTTTTTTGCTCGGCCAGGTCACGAAAGAGTCTAATATCCGGTCGGGGTGGGTTAGGGGTGGGGTTTGGGGTTGGGGTTTGGGGTTGGGGTTGGGGTTAGGGTTAGGGTTAGGGTAAGGGTTAGGGTTAGGGTTAGGGTTAATATCCGCTCGGGTAGGATCTTCGTTATTTCCCTTATATTGACCCATTTGCATGCTAGAACACCCCTAGGAGCGAAGAGGGTTCGTTTTGGGGGTTTTCGGGCTCAATATGGTAAATTCTTATTTTACTCAATTTTGGCCAATTCGGCCAAAAGCCTAATATCCGCTCGGGGTGGATCTTCTTTATTTCCCGTATATTGACCCATTTGGATGCTAGAACACCCTTCGGAGCGAAAAGGGCTGGTTTGGGGGGTTTTATGGCTCATTTTGGTAAATTCCTATTTTGCTCGGCCAGGTCGCGAAAGAGTCTAATATCCGGTCGGGGTGGGTTAGGGGTGAGGTTAGGGGTGTGGTTTGGGGTTGGGGTTGGGGTTTGGGGTTGGGGTTGGGGTTAGGGTTATGGTTAGAGTAAGGTTAGGGTTAGGGTTAGGGTTAGGGTTATGGGTTAGGGTTAGGGTTAGGGTTAGGGTTAGGGTTAGTATCCGCTCAAGGTGAATCTTCGTTATTTCCCTTATATTGACCCATTTGCATGCTAGAACATCCCTGGGAGCGAAGAGGGTTCGTTTTGGGGGTTTTCGGGCTCAATATGGTAAATTCTTATTTCACTCAATTTTGGCCAATTCGGCCAAAAGCCTAATATCCGCTCGGGGTGGATCTTCTTTATTTCCCGTATATTGACCCATTTGGATGCTAGAACACCCTTCGGAGCGAAGAGGGCTGGTTTGGGGGGTTTTATGGCTCATTTTGGTAAATTCCTATTTTGCTCGGCCAGGTCGCGAAAGAGTCTAATATCCGGTCGGGGTGGGTTAGGAGTAGGGTTAAGGGTGGGGTTCGGGGTCGGGTTGGGGTTTTGGGTAGGGTAGGGTTAGGGCTGGGGTTGGGGTTTGGGTTGGGGTTGGGGTTAGGGTTAATATCCGCTCGGGGTGGATCTTCGTTATTTCCCGTATATTGACCCATTTGCATGCTAGAACACCCCTCGGAACGAAGAGGGATGGTTTGAGGGGTTTTCGGGCTCAATTTATTAAATTCCTATTTTGCTCAATTTTGGCCAATCCGGCCAGGTCGCTTAGAGCCTAATATCCGCTCGGGGAGGATCTTCATTATTTCCCGTGTATTGACCCATTTGCATACCAGAACACCCCTCGGAACGAAGAGGGCTGGTTTGGGGGGTTTACGGGCTCAATTCGGTAAATTCCTTTTTTGCTCGGCCAGGTCACGAAAGAGTCTAATATCCGGTCGGGGTGGGTTAGGGGTGGGGTTTGGGGTTGGGGTTTGGGGTTGGGGTTGGGGTTAGGGTTAGGGTTAGGGTAAGGGTTAGGGTTAGGGTTAGGGTTAATATCCGCTCGGGTAGGATCTTCGTTATTTCCCTTATATTGACCCATTTGCATGCTAGAACACCCCTAGGAGCGAAGAGGGTTCGTTTTGGGGGTTTTCGGGCTCAATATGGTAAATTCTTATTTTACTCAATTTTGGCCAATTCGGCCAAAAGCCTAATATCCGCTCGGGGTGGATCTTCTTTATTTCCCGTATATTGACCCATTTGGATGCTAGAACACCCTTCGGAGCGAAAAGGGCTGGTTTGGGGGGTTTTATGGCTCATTTTGGTAAATTCCTATTTTGCTCGGCCAGGTCGCGAAAGAGTCTAATATCCGGTCGGGGTGGGTTAGGGGTGAGGTTAGGGGTGTGGTTTGGGGTTGGGGTTGGGGTTTGGGGTTGGGGTTGGGGTTAGGGTTATGGTTAGAGTAAGGTTAGGGTTAGGGTTAGGGTTAGGGTTATGGGTTAGGGTTAGGGTTAGGGTTAGGGTTAGGGTTAGTATCCGCTCAAGGTGGATCTTCGTTATTTCCCTTATATTGACCCATTTGCATGCTAGAACACTCCTGGGAGCGAAGAGGGTTCGTTTTGGGGGTTTTCGGGCTCAATATGGTAAATTCTTATTTCACTCAATTTTGGCCAATTCGGCCAAAAGCCTAATATCCGCTCGGGGTGGATCTTCTTTATTTCCCGTATATTGACCCATTTGGGTGCTAGAACACCCTTCAGAGCGAAGAGGGCTGGTTTGGGGGGTTTTATGGCTCATTTTGGTAAATTCCTATTTTGCTCGGCCAGGTCGCGAAAGAGTCTAATATCCGGTCGGGGTGGGTTAGGAGTAGGGTTAAGGGTGGGGTTCGGGGTGGGGTTGGGGTTTTGGGTAGGGTAGGGTTAGGGCTGGGGTTGGGGTTTGGGTTGGGGTTGGGGTTAGGGTTAATATCCGCTCGGGGTGGATCTTCGTTATTTCCCGTATATTGACCCATTTGCATGCTAGAACACCCCTCGGAACGAAGAGGGATGGTTTGAGGGGTTTTCGGGCTCAATTTATTAAATTCCTATTTTGCTCAATTTTGGCCAATCCGGCCAGGTCGCTAAGAGCCTAATATCCGCTCGGGGAGGATCTTCACTATTTCCCGTGTATTGACCCATTTGCATGCCAGAACACCCCTCGGAACGAAGAGGGCTGGTTTGGGGGGTTTACGGGCTCAATTCGGTAAATTCCTTTTTTGCTCGGCCAGGTCACGAAAGAGTCTAATATCCGGTCGGGGTGGGTTAGGGGTGGGGTTTGGGGTTGGGGTTTGGGGTTGGGGTTGGGGTTAGGGTTAGGGTTAGGGTAAGGGTTAGGGTTAGGGTTAGGGTTAATATCCGCTCGGGTAGGATCTTCGTTATTTCCCTTATATTGACCCATTTGCATGCTAGAACACCCCTGGGAGCGAAGAGGGTTCGTTTTGGGGGTTTTCGGGCTCAATATGGTAAATTCTTATTTTACTCAATTTTGGCCAATTCGGCCAAAAGCCTAATATCCTCTCGGGGTGGATCTTCTTTTTTTCCCGTATATTGACCCATTTGGATGCTAGAACACCCTTCGGAGCGAAGAGGGCTGGTTTGGGGGGTTTTATGGCTCATTTTGGTAAATTCCTATTTTGCTAAATTTTGGCCAATTCAGCCAGGTCGCTAAGACCCTAATATCCGATCGGGGAGGATCTTCATTATTTCCCGTGTATTGACCCATTTGCATGCCAGAACACCCCTCGGAATGAAGAGGGCTGGTTTGGGGGGTTTTCGGGCTCAATTTGGTAAATTCCATTTTTGCTCGGCCAGGTCGCGAAAGAGCCTAATATCCGGTCGGGGTGGTTAGGGGTAGGGTAGGGTTAGGGCTGGGGTTGGGGTTTGGGGTTCGGGTTTGGGTTAATATCCGCTCGGGGTGGATCTTCGTTATTTCCCGTATATTGACCCATTTGCATGCTAGAACACCCCTCGGAACGAAGAGGGATGGTTTGAGGGGTTTTCGGGCTCAATTTATTAAATTCCTATTTTGCTCAATTTTGGCCAATCCGGCCAGGTCGCTAAGAGCCTAATATCCGCTCTAGGAGGATCTTCATTATTTCCCGTGTATTGACCCATTTGCATGCCAGAACACCCCTCGGAACGAAGAGGGCTGGTTTGGGGGGTTTACGGGCTCAATTTGGTAAATTCCTTTTTTGCTCGGCCAGGTCGCGAAAGAGTCTAATATCCGGTTGGGGTGGGTTAGGGGTGGGGTTAGGGGTTAGGGTTAGGGTTAATATCCGCTCGGGGTGAATCTTCGTTATTTCCCTTATATTGACCCATTTGCATGCTAGAACACCCCTGGGAGCGAAGAGGGTTCGTTTTGGGGGTTTTCGGGCTCAATATGGTAAATTCTTATTTTACTCAATTTTGGCCAATTTGGCCAAAAGCCTAATATCCGCTCGGGGTGGATCTTCTTTATTTCCCGTATATTGACCCATTTGGATGCTAGAACACCCTTCGGAGCGAAAAGGGCTGGTTTGGGGGGTTTTATGGCTCATTTTGGTAAATTCCTATTTTGCTCGGACAGGTCGCGAAAGAGTCTAATATCCGGTCGGGGTGGGTTAGGGGTGAGGTTAGGGGTGTGGTTTGGGGTTGGGGTTGGGGTTTGGGGTTGGGGTTGGGGTTAGGGTTATGGTTAGGGTAAGGTTAGGGTTAGGGTTAGGGTTAGGGTTATGGGTTAGGGTTAGGGTTAGGGTTAGGGTTAGGGTTAATATCCGCTCAAGGTGGATCTTCGTTATTTCCCGTATATTGACCCATTTGCATGCTAGAACACCCCTCGGAACGAAGAGGGATGGTTTGAGGGGTTTTCGGGCTCAATTTATTAAATTCCTATTTTGCTCAATTTTGGCCAATCCGGCCAGGTCGCTAAGAGCCTAATATCCGCTCTAGGAGGATCTTCATTATTTCCCGTGTATTGACCCATTTGCATGCCAGAACACCCCTCGGAAGGAAGAGGGCTGGTTTGGGGGGTTTTCGGGCTCAATTTGGTAAATTCCATTTTTGCTCGGCCAGGTCGCGAAAGAGCCTACTATCCGGTCGGGGTGGTTAGGGGTAGGGTAGGGTTAGGGCTGGGGTTGGGGTTTGGGGTTTGGGTTAGGGTTAATATCCGCTCGGGGTGGATCTTCGTTATTTCCCGTATATTGACCCATTTGCATGCTAGAACACCCCTCGGAACGAAGAGGGATGGTTTGAGGGGTTTTCGGGCTCAATTTATTAAATTCCTATTTTGCTCAATTTTGGCCAATCCGGCCAGGTCGCTAAGAGCCTAATATCCGCTCTAGGAGGATCTTCATTATTTCCCGTGTATTGACCCATTTGCATGCCAGAACACCCCTCGGAACGAAGAGGGCTGGTTTGGGGGGTTTACGGGCTCAATTTGGTAAATTCCTTTTTTGCTCGGCCAGGTCGCGAAAGAGTCTAATATCCGGTTGGGGTGGGTTAGGGGTGGGGTTAGGGGTTAGGGTTAGGGTTAATATCCGCTCGGGGTGAATCTTCGTTATTTCCCTTATATTGACCCATTTGCATGCTAGAACATCCCTGGGAGCGAAGAGGGTTCGTTTTGGGGGTTTTCGGGCTCAATATGGTAAATTCTTATTTTACTCAATTTTGGCCAATTCGGCCAAAAGCCTAATATCCGCTCGGGGTGGATCTTCTTTATTTCCCATATATTGACCCATTTGGATGCTAGAACACCCTCCGGAGCGAAGAGGGCTGGTTTGGGGGGTTTTATGGCTCATTTTGGTAAATTCCTATTTTGCTCGGACAGGTCGCGAAAGAGTCTAATATCCGGTCGGGGTGGGTTAGGGGTGAGGTTAGGGGTGTGGTTTGGGGTTGGGGTTGGGGTTTGGGGTTGGGGTTGGGGTTAGGGTTATGGTTAGGGTAAGGTTAGGGTTAGGGTTAGGGTTAGGGTTATGGGTTAGGGTTAGGGTTAGGGTTAGGGTTAGGGTTAATATCCGCTCAAGGTGGATCTTCGTTATTTCCCGTATATTGACCCATTTGCATGCTAGAACACCCCTCGGAACGAAGAGGGATGGTTTGAGGGGTTTTCGGGCTCAATTTATTAAATTCCTATTTTGCTCAATTTTGGCCAATCCGGCCAGGTCGCTAAGAGCCTAATATCCGCTCTAGGAGGATCTTCATTATTTCCCGTGTATTGACCCATTTGCATGCCAGAACACCCCTCGGAACGAAGAGGGCTGGTTTGGGGGGTTTTCGGGCTCAATTTGGTAAATTCCATTTTTGCTCGGCCAGGTCGCGAAAGAGCCTACTATCCGGTCGGGGTGGTTAGGGGTAGGGTAGGGTTAGGGCTGGGGTTGGGGTTTGGGGTTTGGGTTAGGGTTAATATCCGCTCGGGGTGGATCTTCGTTATTTCCCGTATATTGACCCATTTGCATGCTAGAACACCCCTCGGAACGAAGAGGGATGGTTTGAGGGGTTTTCGGGCTCAATTTATTAAATTCCTATTTTGCTCAATTTTGGCCAATCCGGCCAGGTCGCTAAGAGCCTAATATCCGCTCTAGGAGGATCTTCATTATTTCCCGTGTATTGACCCATTTGCATGCCAGAACACCCCTCGGAACGAAGAGGGCTGGTTTGGGGGGTTTACGGGCTCAATTTGGTAAATTCCTTTTTTGCTCGGCCAGGTCGCGAAAGAGTCTAATATCCGGTTGGGGTGGGTTAGGGGTGGGGTTAGGGGTTAGGGTTAGGGTTAATATCCGCTCGGGGTGAATCTTCGTTATTTCCCTTATATTGACCCATTTGCATGCTAGAACATCCCTGGGAGCGAAGAGGGTTCGTTTTGGGGGTTTTCGGGCTCAATATGGTAAATTCTTATTTTACTCAATTTTGGCCAATTCGGCCAAAAGCCTAATATCCGCTCGGGGTGGATCTTCTTTATTTCCCGTATATTGACCCATTTGGATGCTAGAACACCCTCCGGAGCGAAGAGGGCTGGTTTGGGGGGTTTTATGGCTCATTTTGGTAAATTCCTATTTTGCTCGGCCTGGTCGCGAAAGAGTCTAATATCCGGTCGGGGTGGGTTAGGGGTGAGGTTAGGGGTGTGGTTTGGGGTTGGGGTTTGGGGTTGGGGTTGGGGTTAGGGTTATGGTTAGGGTAAGAGTTAGGGTTAGGGTTAGGGTTAATATCTGCTCGGGGTGGATCTTCGTTATTTCCCTTATATTGACCCATTTGCATGCTAGAACACCCCTGGGAGCGAAGAGGGTTCGTTTTGGGGGTTTTCGGGCTCAATATGGTAAATTCTTATTTTACTCAATTTTGGCCAATTCGGCCAAAAGCCTAATATCCGCTCGGGGTGGATCTTCTTTCTTTCCCGTATATTCACCCATTTGGATGCTAGAACACCCTTCGGAACGAAAAGGGCTGGTTTGGGGGGTTTTTGGGCTCAATTTGGTAAATTCCTTTTTTGCTCAATTTCGGCCAGGTCGCTAAGAGCCTAATATCCGCTTGGGGAGGATCTTCATTATTTCCCGTGTATTGACCCATTTGCATGCCAGAACACCCCTCGGAACGAAGAGGGCTGGTTTGGGGGGTTTACGGGCTCAATTTGGTAAATTCCTTTTTTGCTCGGCCAGGTCGCGAAAGAGTCTAATATCCGGTTGGGGTGGGTTAGGGGTGGGGTTAGGGGTTAGGGTTAGGGTTAATATCCGCTCGGGGTGAATCTTCGTTATTTCCCTTATATTGACCCATTTGCATGCTAGAACATCCCTGGGAGCGAAGAGGGTTCGTTTTGGGGGTTTTCGGGCTCAATATGGTAAATTCTTATTTTACTCAATTTTGGCCAATTCGGCCAAAAGCCTAATATCCGCTCGGGGTGGATCTTCTTTATTTCCCGTATATTGACCCATTTGGATGCTAGAACACCCTCCGGAGCGAAGAGGGCTGGTTTGGGGGGTTTTATGGCTCATTTTGGTAAATTCCTATTTTGCTCGGCCAGGTCGCGAAAGAGTCTAATATCCGGTCGGGGTGGGTTAGGGGTGAGGTTAGGGGTGTGGTTTGGGGTTGGGGTTTGGGGTTGGGGTTGGGGTTAGGGTTATGGTTAGGGTAAGAGTTAGGGTTAGGGTTAGGGTTAATATCTGCTCGGGGTGGATCTTCGTTATTTCCCTTATATTGACCCATTTGCATGCTAGAACACCCCTGGGAGCGAAGAGGGTTCGTTTTGGGGGTTTTCGGGCTCAATATGGTAAATTCTTATTTTACTCAATTTTGGCCAATTCGGCCAAAAGCCTAATATCCGCTCGGGGTGGATCTTCTTTCTTTCCCGTATATTCACCCATTTGGATGCTAGAACACCCTTCGGAACGAAAAGGGCTGGTTTGGGGGGTTTTTGGGCTCAATTTGGTAAATTCCTTTTTTGCTCAATTTCGGCCAGGTCGCTAAGAGCCTAATATCCGCTTGGGGAGGATCTTCATTATTTCCCGTGTATTGACCCATTTGGATGCTAGAACACCCGTCGGGGTGGGTTAGGAGTAGGGTTAAGGGTGGGGTTCGGGGTGGGGTTGGGGTTTTGGGTAGGGTAGGGTTAGGGCTGGGGTTGGGGTTTGGGTTGGGGTTGGGGTTAGGGTTAATATCCGCTCGGGGTGGATCTTCGTTATTTCCCGTATATTGACCCATTTGCATGCTAGAACACCCCTCGGAACGAAGAGGGATGGTTTGAGGGGTTTTCGGGCTCAATTTATTAAATTCCTATTTTGCTCAATTTTGGCCAATCCGGCCAGGTCGCTTAGAGCCTAATATCCGCTCGGGGAGGATCTTCATTATTTCCCGTGTATTGACCCATTTGCATGCCAGAACACCCCTCGGAACGAAGAGGGCTGGTTTGGGGGGTTTACGGGCTCAATTCGGTAAATTCCTTTTTTGCTCGGCCAGGTCACGAAAGAGTCTAATATCCGGTCGGGGTGGGTTAGGGGTGGGGTTTGGGGTTGGGGTTTGGGGTTGGGGTTGGGGTTAGGGTTAGGGTTAGGGTAAGGGTTAGGGTTAGGGTTAGGGTTAATATCCGCTCGGGTAGGATCTTCGTTATTTCCCTTATATTGACCCATTTGCATGCTAGAACACCCCTGGGAGCGAAGAGGGTTCGTTTTGGGGGTTTTCGGGCTCAATATGGTAAATTCTTATTTTACTCAATTTTGGCCAATTCGGCCAAAAGCCTAATATCCGCTCGGGGTGGATCTTCTTTATTTCCCGTATATTGACCCATTTGGATGCTAGAACACCCTTCGGAGCGAAAAGGGCTGGTTTGGGGGGTTTTATGGCTCATTTTGGTAAATTCCTATTTTGCTCGGCCAGGTCGCGAAAGAGTCTAATATCCGGTCGGGGTGGGTTAGGGGTGAGGTTAGGGGTGTGGTTTGGGGTTGGGGTTGGGGTTTGGGGTTGGGGTTGGGGTTAGGGTTATGGTTAGGGTAAGGTTAGGGTTAGGGTTAGGGTTATGGGTTAGGGTTAGGGTTAGGGTTAGGGTTAGGGTTAATATCCGCTCAAGGTGGATCTTCGTTATTTCCCTTATATTGACCCATTTGCATGCTAGAACACTCCTGGGAGCGAAGAGGGTTCGTTTTGGGGGTTTTCGGGCTCAATATGGTAAATTCTTATTTCACTCAATTTTGGCCAATTCGGCCAAAAGCCTAATATCCGCTCGGGGTGGATCTTCTTTATTTCCCGTATATTGACCCATTTGGATGCTAGAACACCCTTCGGAGCGAAGAGGGCTGGTTTGGGGGGTTTTCGGGCTCAATTTGGTAAATTCCATTTTTGCTCGGCAAGGTCGCGAAAGAGTCTAATATCCGGTCGGGGTGGGTTAGGAGTAGGGTTAAGGGTGGGGTTCGGGGTGGGGTTGGGGTTTTGGGTAGGGTAGGGTTAGGGCTGGGGTTGGGGTTTGGGTTGGGGTTGGGGTTAGGGTTAATATCCGCTCGGGGTGGATCTTCGTTATTTCCCGTATATTGACCCATTTGCATGCTAGAACACCCCTCGGAACGAAGAGGGATGGTTTGAGGGGTTTTCGGGCTCAATTTATTAAATTCCTATTTTGCTCAATTTTGGCCAATCCGGCCAGGTCGCTAAGAGCCTAATATCCGCTCGGAGAGGATCTTCACTATTTCCCGTGTATTGACCCATTTGCATGCCAGAACACCCCTCGGAACGAAGAGGGCTGGTTTAGGGGGTTTACGGGCTCAATTCGGTAAATTCCTTTTTTGCTCGGCCAGGTCACGAAAGAGTCTAATATCCGGTCGGGGTGGGTTAGGGGTGGGGTTTGGGGTTGGGGTTTGGGGTTGGGGTTGGGGTTAGGGTTAGGGTTAGGGTAAGGGTTAGGGTTAGGGTTAGGGTTAATATCCGCTCGGGTAGGATCTTCGTTATTTCCCTTATATTGACCCATTTGCATGCTAGAACACCCCTGGGAGCGAAGAGGGTTCGTTTTGGGGGTTTTCGGGCTCAATATGGTAAATTCTTATTTTACTCAATTTTGGCCAATTCGGCCAAAAGCCTAATATCCGCTCGGGGTGGATCTTCTTTTTTTCCCGTATATTGACCCATTTGGATGCTAGAACACCCTCCGGAGCGAAAAGGGCTGGTTTGGGGGGTTTTATGGCTCATTTTGGTAAATTCCTATTTTGCTCGGCCAGGTCGCGAAAGAGTCTAATATCCGGTCGGGGTGGGTTAGGGGTGAGGTTAGGGGTGTGGTTTGGGTTGGGGTTGGGGTTTGGGGTTGGGGTTGGGGTTAGGGTTATGGTTAGGGTAAGGTTAGGGTTAGGGTTAGGGTTAGGGTTATGGGTTAGGGTTAGGGTTAGGGTTAGGGTTAGGGTTAATATCCGCTCAAGGTGGATCTTCGTTATTTCCCGTATATTGACCCATTTGCATGCTAGAACACCCCTCGGAACGAAGAGGGATGGTTTGAGGGGTTTTCGGGCTCAATTTATTAAATTCCTATTTTGCTCAATTTTGGCCAATCCGGCCAGGTCGCTAAGAGCCTAATATCCGCTCTAGGAGGATCTTCATTATTTCCCGTGTATTGACCCATTTGCATGCCAGAACACCCCTCGGAACGAAGAGGGCTGGTTTGGGGGGTTTTCGGGCTCAATTTGGTAAATTCCATTTTTGCTCGGCCAGGTCGCGAAAGAGCCTACTATCCGGTCGGGGTGGTTAGGGGTAGGGTAGGGTTAGGGCTGGGGTTGGGGTTTGGGGTTTGGGTTAGGGTTAATATCCGCTCGGGGTGGATCTTCGTTATTTCCCGTATATTGACCCATTTGCATGCTAGAACACCCCTCGGAACGAAGAGGGATGGTTTGAGGGGTTTTCGGGCTCAATTTATTAAATTCCTATTTTGCTCAATTTTGGCCAATCCGGCCAGGTCGCTAAGAGCCTAATATCCGCTCTAGGAGGATCTTCATTATTTCCCGTGTATTGACCCATTTGCATGCCAGAACACCCCTCGGAACGAAGAGGGCTGGTTTGGGGGGTTTACGGGCTCAATTTGGTAAATTCCTTTTTTGCTCGGCCAGGTCGCGAAAGAGTCTATTATCCGGTTGGGGTGGGTTAGGGGTGGGGTTAGGGGTTAGGGTTAGGGTTAATATCCGCTCGGGGTGAATCTTCGTTATTTCCCTTATATTGACCCATTTGCATGCTAGAACATCCCTGGGAGCGAAGAGGGTTCGTTTTGGGGGTTTTCGGGCTCAATATGGTAAATTCTTATTTTACTCAATTTTGGCCAATTTGGCCAAAAGCCTAATATCCGCTCGGGGTGGATCTTCTTTATTTCCCGTATATTGACCCATTTGGATGCTAGAACACCCTTCGGAGCGAAAAGGGCTGGTTTGGGGGGTTTTATGGCTCATTTTGGTAAATTCCTATTTTGCTCGGCCAGGTCGCGAAAGAGTCTAATATCCGGTCGGGGTGGGTTAGGGGTGAGGTTAGGGGTGTGGTTTGGGGTTGGGGTTGGGGTTTGGGGTTGGGGTGGGGGTTAGGGTTATGGTTAGGGTAAGGTTAGGGTTAGGGTTAGGGTTAGGGTTATGGGTTAGGGTTAGGGTTAGGGTTAGGGTTAGGGTTAATATCCGCTCAAGGTGGATCTTCGTTATTTCCCGTATATTGACCCATTTGCATGCTAGAACACCCCTCGGAACGAAGAGGGATGGTTTGAGGGGTTTTCGGGATCAATTTATTAAATTCCTATTTTGCTCAATTTTGGCCAATCCGGCCAGGTCGCTAAGAGCCTAATATCCGCTCTAGGAGGATCTTCATTATTTCCCGTGTATTGACCCATTTGCATGCCAGAACACCCCTCGGAACGAAGAGGGCTGGTTTGGGGGGTTTTCGGGCTCAATTTGGTAAATTCCATTTTTGCTCGGCCAGGTCGCGAAAGAGCCTACTATCCGGTCGGGGTGGTTAGGGGTAGGGTAGGGTTAGGGCTGTGGTTGGGGTTTGGGGTTTGGGTTAGGGTTAATATCCGCTCGGGGTGGATCTTCGTTATTTCCCGTATATTGACCCATTTGCATGCTAGAAGACCCCTCGGAACGAAGAGGGATGGTTTGAGGAGTTTTCGGGCTCAATTTATTAAATTCCTATTTTGCTCAATTTTGGCCAATCCGGCCAGGTCGCTAAGAGCCTAATATCCGCTCTAGGAGGATCTTCATTATTTCCCGTGTATTGACCCATTTGCATGCCAGAACACCCCTCGGAACGAAGAGGGCTGGTTTGGGGGGTTTACGGGCTCAATTTGGTAAATTCCTTTTTTGCTCGGCCAGGTCGCGAAAGAGTCTAATATCCGGTTGGGGTGGGTTAGGGGTGGGGTTAGGGGTTAGGGTTAGGGTTAATATCCGCTCGGGGTGAATCTTCGTTATTTCCCTTATATTGACCCATTTGCATGCTAGAACATCTTTGGGAGCGAAGAGGGTTCGTTTTGGGGGTTTTCGGGCTCAATATGGTAAATTCTTATTTTACTCAATTTTGGCCAATTCGGCCAAAAGCCTAATATCCGCTCGGGGTGGATCTTCTTTATTTCCCGTATATTGACCCATTTGGATGCTAGAACACCCTCCGGAGCGAAGAGGGCTGGTTTGGGGGGTTTTATGGCTCATTTTGGTAAATTCCTATTTTGCTCGGCCAGGTCGCGAAAGAGTCTAATATCCGGTCGGGGTGGGTTAGGGGTGAGGTTAGGGGTGTGGTTTGGGGTTGGGGTTTGGGGTTGGGGTTGGGGTTAGGGTTATGGTTAGGGTAAGAGTTAGGGTTAGGGTTAGGGTTAATATCTGCTCGGGGTGGATCTTCGTTATTTCCCTTATATTGACCCATTTGCATGCTAGAACACCCCTGGGAGCGAAGAGGGTTCGTTTTGGGGGTTTTCGGGCTCAATATGGTAAATTCTTATTTTACTCAATTTTGGCCAATTCGGCCAAAAGCCTAATATCCGGTCGGGGTGGATCTTCTTTCTTTCCCGTATATTCACCCATTTGGATGCTAGAACACCCTTCGGAACGAAAAGGGCTGGTTTGGGGGGTTTTTGGGCTCAATTTGGTAAATTCCTTTTTTGCTCAATTTCGGCCAGGTCGCTAAGAGCCTAATATCCGCTTGGGGAGGATCTTCATTATTTCCCGTGTATTGACCCATTTGCATGCCAGAACACCCCTCAGAACGAAGAGGGATGGTTTGGGGGGTTTTTGGGCTCAATTTGGTAAATTCCATTTTTGCTCGGCAAGGTCGCGAAAGAGCCTAATATCCGGTCGGGGTGGTTAGGGGTAGGGTAGGGTTAGGGCTGGGGTTGGGGTTTGGGGTTGGGGTTGGGGTTAGGGTTAATATCCGCTCGGGGTGGATCTTCGTTATTTCCCGTATATTGACCCATTTGCATGCTAGAACACCCCTCGGAACGAAGAGGGATGGTTTTAGGGGTTTTCGGGCTCAATTTATTAAATTCCTATTTTGCTCAATTTTGGCCAATCCGGCCAGGTCGCTAAGAGCCTAATATCCGCTCGGGGAGGATCTTCATTATTACCCGTGTATTGACCCATTTGCATGCCAGAACACCCCTCGGAACGAAGAGGGCTGGTTTGGGGGGTTTACGGGCTCAATTTGGTAAATTCCTTTTTTGCTCGGCCAGGTCGCGAAAGAGTCTAATATCCGGTCGGGGTGGGTTAGGGGTGGGGATTGGGGTTGGGGTTTGGGGTTGGGGTTGGGGTTAGGGTTAGGGTTAGGGTAAGGGTTAGGGTTAGGGTTAGGGTTAATATCCGCTCGGGTTCGATCTTCGTTATTTCCCTTATATTGACCCATTTGCATTCTAGAACACCCCTGGGAGCGAAGAGGGTTCGTTTTGGGGGTTTTCGGGCTCAATATGGTAAATTCTTATTTTACTCAATTTTGGCCAATTCGGCCAAAAACCTAATATCCGCTCGAGGTGGATCTTCTTTAATTCCCGTATATTGACCCATTTGGATGCTAGAACACCCTTCGGAGCGAAGAGGGCTGGTTTGGGGGGTTTTATGGCTCAATTTGGTAAATTCCTATTTTGCTAAATTTTGGCCAATTAGGCCAGGTCGCGAAGAGCCTAATATCCGCTCGGGGAGGATCTTCATTATTTCCCGTGTATTGACCCATTTGCATGCCAGAACACCCCTCGGAACGAAGAGGGCTGGTTTGGGGGGTTTACGGGCTCAATTTGGTAAATTCCTTTTTTGCTCGGCCAGGTCGCGAAAGAGTCTAATATCCGGTTGGGGTGGGTTAGGGGTGGGGTTAGGGGTGGGGTTGGGGTTAGGGTTAGGGTTAATATCCGCTCGGGGTGAATCTTCGTTATTTCCCTTATATTGACCCATTTGCATGCTAGAACATCCCTGGGAGTGAAGAGGGTTCGTTTTGGGGGTTTTCGGGCTCAATATGGTAAATTCTTATTTCACTCAATTTTGGCCAATTCGGCCAAAAGCCTAATATCCGCTCGGGGTGGATCTTCTTTATTTCCCGTATATTGACCCATTTGGATGCTAGAACACCCTTTGGAGCGAAGAGGGCTGGTTTGGGGGGTTTTATGGCTCATTTTGGTAAATTCCTATTTTGCTCGGCCAGGTCGCGAAAGAGTCTAATATCCGGTCGGGGTGGGTTAGGAGTAGGGTTAAGGGTGGGGTTCGGGGTGGGGTTGGGGTTTTGGGTAGGGTAGGGTTAGGGCTGGGGTTGGGGTTTGGGTTGGGGTTGGGGTTAGGGTTAATATCCGCTCGGGGTGGATCTTCGTTATTTCCCGTATATTGACCCATTTGCATGCTAGAACACCCCTCGGAACGAAGAGGGATGGTTTGAGGGGTTTTCGGGCTCAATTTATTAAATTCCTATTTTGCTCAATTTTGGCCAATCCGGCCAGGTCGCTTAGAGCCTAATATCCGCTCGGGGAGGATCTTCATTATTTCCCGTGTATTGACCCATTTGCATGCCAGAACACCCCTCGGAACGAAGAGGGCTGGTTTGGGGGGTTTACGGGCTCAATTCGGTAAATTCCTTTTTTGCTCGGCCAGGTCACGAAAGAGTCTAATATCCGGTCGGGGTGGGTTAGGGGTGGGGTTTGGGGTTGGGGTTTGGGGTTGGGGTTGGGGTTAGGGTTAGGGTTAGGGTAAGGGTTAGGGTTAGGGTTAGGGTTAATATCCGCTCGGGTAGGATCTTCGTTATTTCCCTTATATTGACCCATTTGCATGCTAGAACACCCCTGGGAGCGAAGAGGGTTCGTTTTGGGGGTTTTCGGGCTCAATATGGTAAATTCTTATTTTACTCAATTTTGGCCAATTCGGCCAAAAGCCTAATATCCGCTCGGGGTGGATCTTCTTTATTTCCCGTATATTGACCCATTTGGATGCTAGAACACCCTTCGGAGCGAAAAGGGCTGGTTTGGGGGGTTTTATGGCTCATTTTGGTAAATTCCTATTTTGCTCGGCCAGGTCGCGAAAGAGTCTAATATCCGGTCGGGGTGGGTTAGGGGTGAGGTTAGGGGTGTGGTTTGGGGTTGGGGTTGGGGTTTGGGGTTGGGGTTGGGGTTAGGGTTATGGTTAGGGTAAGGTTAGGGTTAGGGTTAGGGTTAGGGTTATGGGTTAGGGTTAGGGTTAGGGTTAGGGTTAGGGTTAATATCCGCTCAAGGTGGATCTTCGTTATTTCCCTTATATTGACCCATTTGCATGCTAGAACACTCCTGGGAGCGAAGAGGGTTCGTTTTGGGGGTTTTCGGGCTCAATATGGTAAATTCTTATTTCACTCAATTTTGGCCAATTCGGCCAAAAGCCTAATATCCGCTCGGGGTGGATCTTCTTTATTTCCCGTATATTGACCCATTTGGATGCTAGAACACCCTTTGGAGCGAAGAGGGCTGGTTTGGGGGGTTTTATGGCTCATTTTGGTAAATTCCTATTTTGCTCGGCCAGGTCGCGAAAGAGTCTAATATCCGGTCGGGGTGGGTTAGGAGTAGGGTTAAGGGTGGGGTTCGGGGTGGGGTTGGGGTTTTGGGTAGGGTAGGGTTCAATTCAATTTTCAATTCTTTTTATTTCATTTCCATTCAAAAAACATAATACAAAGTAATATAAAGTAATACAAATCAAGTACAATTTTACAGAAGGGCATTCTTACTTCGTAAAAAAAACAAAACAGAAAAAAAACAGTATAATATAGAGCATAAATGGAAATGAGGGGGATCCACTAAAAAGCAAAGCTTGTAAAGTGTGGATCCCCCTTGGAAATGAAAAAAATATAGTAGACTTATTCTGATATGCGTACATAATTATATGTATTACAGGAAAGAAAAAGAGAACAAAAGAAATCATACGGATGCAAATATAATTACTGAACTAATGCAAAGCTTTTCACACAAAGAGGTCTTCGTAGTAAAGGATGTGTTGCGCAAGACAGAAGAAAGGAAAGAAAGAAAAAAAAACAGAAAGAGAGAGAGGGGATGACAAGACATAGAAGACAAGACAAAACAAAAGACAGGACAGTACAAGACAAGATAACTACTTTATAAAAGGAGGAATACTAAGAATGGGAAAGGGCTGACCACGAACCAGCTTGATCTGGTGAAATGACAAAAGATGATATAACTGGACAATATCAGATGAAAAAAGATAAAACAATAAAAGTGAAAAATGTAATGATTAAAATCAAGATAATGAAGTGTTAGTTCCGTTGCGAAGAATTATAGGAATTAAGCAGGATAAGTTTGAGTTTATGTTTGAATGAATTTAAGGAGACACTGTCTTTAATATTATTAGCTAGTGAGTTCCAGAATTTAGGACCGTTGAAAAGGAATGTATTTTTGGCCAGTAAAGTTCTGTAAAGTGGAATGTGAAGTTCGTCAGAGTGTCTCGTGGGGTAGTTATGATAAAATTGATTTTTAGGGAACATGGCATCAAAAATATGGGGAAGTGCATTATTATTATAACTATACATGAAGTGCCCTAACTGTAGTAAATACAGGTCTTTGACTTTCAACAGTTTACTTTCTAGAAAAAGTGGGTCCGTATGAGAACGGAAACATGTACTATAAATAACACGAAGTGCTTTCTTTTGCAAAAGCAACAATTTGTCTAATAAGTATTGATGGGTATCACCCCAAATAAGAATCCCGTAGTTTAAATAAGGCAAGATTAAGGATGAGTAGAGCATGATTAGTGATGTGGAGGGAATGCAAAATTTTAGCCTATTAATAATACCTATATTTCGTGAAATTATTTTGGATATATTTTCAATATGATTTTTCCAAGAAAGTTTACTGTCAACTGTTATACCAAGAAATTTGGTGTAAGGTACCATTTGTAATAAGGTATTATCAAACATAATGTTCATCGGTAACTTGTCTATGGAATTACTAAATAACATGTATTTTGTTTTGTTAAGGTTCAAAGATAATCGATTGGCTCTTATCCATTCAGTAACATTAATAAGTTCAGAATTGATAACATCAACTAAAGTTTGTGGATTCTGATGAGAAAAAAATAAGGTCGAATCATCTGCAAACAAGATAAGGGACAATATTTTGGATGATCTACAGAAATCATTTATATAAATTGTGAAAAGAAGTGGGCCTAATAAGCTACCCTGAGGGACTCCACAGTTAACATATTTTAAATTGGAGTTATGATCTTTAACAAACACGTATTGTTGTCTGTTGAATAAGTAACTCCTGAACCACTCCAAGGCCTTCCCTCGCACACCATAGTGAGACATTTTTTTAAGTAGGATTTCATGATTTATGGTATCGAAGGCCTTGGAGTAGTCCAGGAAAATACCCACAAGGTGACTAGATTTATCTAGAGCATTAACTACTTTGTTGACAGAATTCATCAGGGCATGAGTGGTGTTGTGCTTTTCGCGAAACCCAAATTGAACATCAGATAAAATATTATGCATTGACAAAAAATTTTCGGTTCTAACGTATACTATTCTTTCAAGGATCTTAGAGAATGTGGACAAAAGAGAGATAGGTCGGTAATTACCGACATCCAACTTATCACCTTTTTTAAATAAAGGGATTACCTTGGCTATCTTCATTTGATTTGGAACTGTACCATTTTCTAAGGAAAGGTTGAATATGTGCACTAGTGGGGAAACAATAGAATTTATTACGGATTTTAAAATAAAATTATTAATTTCATCAAAGCCAGGGCTTTTTTTATTTTTCAAACCACATACGATATCAATAACTTCTTGATTATATGTTGGAGCAAAAAATATTGAATTTGGGTTAGGCGGGCCGAGATAGTCCGAAAAACTTTTCGTCGCGGGAGGAATATCTTTAGCCAGATTTGCGCCAATGGAAGAGAAATGGTTATTAAAAATATTTGAAAGGTTGTCACCATCATCAACAATAACATTATTAAATCTAATTTTGGAAATACTTGATTTATTATTGGATAAATTCATGGTCTGTTTTAGGACTTTCCACGTGTTTTGCATGTCGTTTTTATATAGAGCCAACTGTCTCGCAAAGTAATTTTTCTTTTCAATGCGTAATATTTTAGTAAGTGTATTCTTATAAGATGTGTATTTTATTTTTGATTGTTCTGTACCTTTCATTTTGAATTTATAAAATAAGTTATTTTTTCTATTAATCGAACGTAAGATAGATGGCGATATCCATGGTGACTTAGATATCGTTTTGTATGTATTACGCTTATCTTTTTTTAACGGTATATGCAGGTCTAATTTCTCATTAATTATATTCATAAAAAGGTTAAAGGACGCATTAACATCTACAGAATTGTATACAACTGACCAGTCGACATTGTCCAAAGAAGCACCCAAACTGGCTGTATTTTCGTGCGTAGGTCTACGTCTTCGTTGTTGGGAGTGCATCGGTCTAGTTGGTCGTCTTAATGAAAAATGAGTTAGAATCGGGAAATGGTCCGTTATGTCAGAAAGTATTATAGAAGAATCGGGAGGAGGAAGAATGTTGCAGAAAATGTTGTCAATAAGTGTAGCAGTTTCATTAACTACACGAGTAGGTTTAGAAATCAGTGGCAAGAAGGAGGCCGAAAAAAAAGTTTCAAGAAAATCTTGAGATATATTGTTGTGTTTCAATAAATCAATGTTAAAATCACCTATAAATACTACATCCTTATTAACGAGAGCTGGATTATTTGTTGTTTCGGAAAGGTAAGTTAGAAAGTCATTCGTATTTGAGTTTGGGGGTCTATAAACTACACCAATGATCATATTTTTGCTACCAGGAATATTAATTTCAATAAATAGAGATTCTACAGTGGGGTTCATGGAGTTGAGATAATCACAAACCGTATACTCATAGTCATGTGAAATATAGAACGCTACCCCACCCCCAGGTCTGTCTTCTCGGTTATTCATTACGAAATCATATCCGCTTAGTGAAAATGGATGATTATAATCACACGATATCCATGTCTCAGTGAGGCCAATTAAAGAAAAGGGACATTTTTTAGAATTGGAAGTGTTATTCAAAAGTAACTGAAGTTCATCAAAATGTTTATTTAAACTTCTTATATTGGCATGCATTATGCAAAATGTATCGTCATTAAATTTTTTTGTAAGATTATTTACCTGATGTTGCGTAATATACTCAGAAGAAGGATTTTGCAATATATTATGATCCTGTTCAAAATCGAGATCTAATTCTTCCGAAGCTAAATTTATATTATTAGTAACCAAATTATCATAAAATGAAGGATTCATTGGGTTTCTAAGTACAGTATCCTGAGGTCTCAACTCGCTAAAGAGGTCATCATTTTCCAATGATGCAAATGGAAACTGGGGTGTATTGTTTATGCTAAGAAGTCAGTACATATCCGAAAGTGTTGTGTTATGTCCAATAAAGTGTCGGTCAAGGTCATATAAAGGGCAGTCAAGCAAAGTAGCAGAGCGAGGGGAGAAGGCGAAGAACACAAAACACATAAAGAACATGAAGGACGAGGAGGCGCAACACAAAGGATTCTTACACAAAACTGAGCACGTAGGGCAAAGACCTCTGAGTGTGAACGATGCAAAGTCAGTGAGAACGGAACGAATATAAACGAAACAGACATTGGCGGAGGACATAAAGTGAGAAGCTCCAAAATAAAATAATGTGTAGTGAGATACACCTAAATAGTAAATTCAAATATCAAGATATAATTTCAAATATGTATAGCGAATAAAGAATAAAGGAATACGACATAACATGGCATGACAATTGAACACATTTGAGCACAAGTCCTATTCGTATTCTAAGAATTGAACAAAATACCACTCACCAAATACTCGGAAATTGTTTTACAGGTGTGGCAAGAGCAAACAAAAATAAAGTCAATGAATTGAATGAAGGGGCCATGCCCAACATGTTGAAATATCAAATGGATAATACAAAAGGAAGATTGTCATTTCGGTGAAACCAGCCATTAAAAGTAATTATTAACAAAAGGCAGACAATGCCTTTTCAAGTAAATTGTTTAAACAAAATGTCGATTATTCAACTTGTAATCCATAGTAAAACTGACAATAAAAAGTGATGCAAGCATGCTTGGCATGATCAAGAGCAAGTAAACACGGATATATATATATTTTTTTATAATTGGGTAATGTTAATGTTACAAGAATATAGGAGTAAGTCAAGCATGGCATTAATCGAGACTGAAGACATTTGTAGTTAATGATTTGCATATCTTTGGCGCTCTTTTATGATCTTGCAAGATACTGAAACATGTGAGGTATATAACATGCATGGCTTGATAAAATAACGTAATTAAGCACAGATCCTTTATGTATTCTGAAAAACAATCAGGAATACCAATCACCAAATTCACAGTAGGTGTGGCAAGAGTAAACAAAAAGTTAGGAGTTAACCATGAACCCGTCGACGCAGGATCATTCATAGCTACTGGGGGCGCTGTGACAATGCTCAGCACCCCCAGCAACAACAGAATAATCCCCCGTGGACGAGACCATGGAGTTAACGAATTGAAGGAGAGGTCATGCCCAACATGTTCCAACACCAAATGGATAATATTAAAGGAAAATTGCCATTTGGTGAAGCAGCCATTGGAAGTTATCACAAAGGGCAGACATTACCATAATCAAGCATTTTTATTTTAACAAAGAGTTGATTAATCAACTGGAAATCGATAATAAAACAGACGAGTGTTGAATAATGAGGCAAGCATGCTTGACATGATCAAGAGCTAATAACACAGATCTTTACTCATAAAATTGGGTAATGTTAATGTTACAAGAATAAAGGAGTGAGTCAAGCATGGCATTAATCGAAACTGAAGACATTTGTAGTAAATGATTTGCATCTCTTTGGCGCTCTTTTATAATCTTGCAAGATACTAAGACACGTGAGGGATATGGCATGCATGGTATGATAAGTGACTTTAATTATTAAGCGCAAGTCCTTTTTGTATTCTGACAAACAATCAGGAATACCAATCACCAAATTCTCAGTAATTATTTTATAGATGTGGCAAGAGCTAACAAAAATTTAGGACTTAACGAATAAAAAGAAGGGGTCATGTCTAAATGTTCAAACACCAAATGGATAATATAAAAGGAAGAATGCCATTTGGTGAAGCCAGCCATTGGAAGTTATTACAAAGGGCAGACATTACCACAATCAAGCATTTTTTAAACAAAGAGTTGATTATTCAATTGGAAATCGATAGTAAAATAGACGAATGCTGAATAATGAGGCAAGCATGCTTGGCATGATCAAGAGCTAATAATACAGATCTTCACTCATACAATTGGGTAATGTTAATGTTACAAGAATAAAGGAGTAAGCCAGGTATGGCATTAATTGAAACTGAAGACATTTCTAATGTAATTAATGATTTGCATATCTATGGCGCTCTTTTATGATCTTGCAAGATACTAAAACATGTGAGGGATATGGCATGCGTGGCATGATAAGTGAATATAATTATTAAGCACAAGTCCTTTTTTGTATTCTGACAAACAATCAGGAATACCAATCACCAAATTCTCAGTAATTATTTTATAGGTGCGGCGAAAGCGAACAAAAGGTTGGGAGTTAACGAATTGAAAGAAACATGCCCAACATGTTCAAACACAAATAGATAATAGAAAAAAATGCCATTTTGGTAAGACCAATCATTAGAAGCTATTATCACAAAAGGGTAGACATTACTATAGAAAGCATTTCTTTTAAACAAAATGTCGATTATTCAACTTGAGATCGATAGTAGAACAGACAATAAATAGTGATGCGAGCATGTTTGGCAAGCATGACCACGGGCTCACAACTAAACACAGATTTTTATTCATTCTCTAATTAGGTAATATAGTTATTGCAAGGGCGAACAAGGAATGTTAAATAATGATGCAAGCATGCTTGGCATGATCAAGAGCTAATGACCACAGGACTTAACTAATTTTTATAATTGGGTAAAATTGGTATTGCAAATGAAGGTGAAAAAAGGAGGAAAGAAACAACGAAACAAAAACAGTCATTTCAAATTACTAAAGGGCATGCATGATAGAATCAACATTCAACTTGGAGTAAAGTGAAGGTGAAAAATATATGCAATGATACCAGGCTAGGTTACGGCCACACAAAGAGGAACTTACGTAAATAACTAGAGTAGATCACTATATAGATATTAATAATCTAGCACACTATTGTCTATTTATCCGTTTGAGGCAATGATATTTTATGTTTAATAAAAGGATGCTAAATACTAAAATAATAAAATAATGTATGCATGGTGTAAACTACTTCATTATGTTCATTAGGACAAAATATTAAGGTAGCAATATAAAATATGTGATACCAACCGGGGATATGATTAGCATAGGAAAAATGGTCAATAAAAGGGTGTTGAAAATAAAGATAAGGATTAAAATGAAAATAAAATAATAACAATTTAGTCAAGCACTGTAACAAATAACGTTACCATTTAGATAATGATATTGTTGGAAAAAAATAAATAAAATGAAATAAAAAGGGCATGCATGACATGAAAGAGGAACATACATGAAATTGTAACTGTTGCTTACCTCTAATCTACCGGTCACATAACCTACTATGGCTATTAGAGCTATGCACTAAATCTAATCTAAATGTAAAAGGGAAAATGAGATAAGTGTTCATGGAGAAAATATGAAATTCCAATAATAAAAAAATACAAAAATAAAAAATGGCATTAATAACCGGAAAGGGTAAAACAATTAAGGATCCAGTAAGAATGAGAAAATGCTGTTGTATTTACTAGCTACTCAGAATAATGCATGCATGTGTGAAAGTGTACAAAAGCCAGCACATTATTGCCTATCCATTTGAGGAATAATGATATTGTAATGTTGTATAAAAAAGAAGCAAATGCAAAACTAATAAAGATAATAATGTATGCTTGATATGAGCTGCTTCATTATTTGTGAGCCAACCAGGATATGATTAGCACAGTAAATAATGGTGAATAAAAGGGTGTAGTAATAAGAGAAAATAAGGATTAAAAAAAATAAATAGTCATGCATTATAATGATAATAATAATAATAATAATTAATAACAGTTACTGTATCATAAAACAACATTACCATTTGGATGATATTGGTGAAAAAAATTTATAAATAAATATGATGAAATAAAGGAAGCATGCATGACATGACCAGAGGAACATACATTAAATAATCAATATTACTTACATGTAGCTGTAAAGTACCAGTCTACATAACCTACTATGGCTTTCTGGACTAAGCACTATATCTTATCTAAATATAAAAGGGGAAATGCAATAATGTATTCATTAAAGACATGAAATTCCAATAATCTGTAAAATGAAATAACATTAATTATTGGAAAGGGTCAAAAAATCTAGAATCCAGTAAGAATAAAGAAATGCAGTTGTATTGACTAGCGAAACATGTACTGTAATCATAGCACTAGAGGTTTTTTAATTTACTAGTCAACATAACCTGCTATGGTTTTACGAGCTATGCCCAAATCCCAATAAGTCTAGTCAAATTATAAAAGGGAAATAATGTATTCATTTCAGAAAACATAAAATTCCAGCAGTTATGCATGAAAAATGAAAAAGACATCAATTATTACTGGAAAGGGTCGAACAATCTAGGATCAATAATAAAGAGAGAAAAATGCAGTTGTATTGACTGTATTAGGTAAACATGTATAGTAATCATGACAATATAAATTGTTTGAATTTGTTTCAATTTCGGCTTACATGATTACTCAAGTCTCAATACATAATGAAGGGGTCATTATACTCATCTTAATGGATGAAAAAAGGGACAAGTTCAATTTCATTATTGGAATAGGTCCATCATAAATCCTGTCCAATCGGTTTATCAAGTCAAAATCGTATCCGAGATTGGCTGGATAGTGATAGCAAAGATTTCTCTCATTTGGATGAAAAAAAATACAATACTTGTATTTCATTTTGATTCAATTCGCTACAATAATTTGTGATGCCAACCGGGATATGATTAGCATAGCAAATAAAGGTGAGTTAAAGGGTCACTTGTTGTAATAAATAAAAATAAGGATTAAAACAAAATAAATAGCCATGCATTGTAATAACAGTTGCCATACCATTTAACAACATTACCATTTGGATGATATTGAAGAAAAAAATGAATAAATATGATGAAATGAAGGAAGCATGCATGACATGACCAGAGGAACATACATTAAATAGTCAATATTACTTACATGTAACTGTAAAGTACCAGTCTACATAACCTACTATGGCTTTCTGGACTAAGCACAAAATCTTTATCTAAATATAAAAGGGGAAATGCAATAAGGTATTCATTAAAGAAGACATAAAATTCCAATGATTTGTAAAATGAAATGACATTAATTATTGGAGAGGGTCAAACGAATCTAGAATCAAGTAAAAAAAAAAATAATAATAAAGAAATGCAGTTGTATTGACTAGCTAAACATGCACTGTAACCATAGCAGTAGAGGTTATTGTTTCAATTTACTAGTCAACATAACCTACTATGGCTTAAAGTGCTATGCCCAAAAAGTCTAGTCAAATTGTAAAAGGGAAATGATGTATTCATTTCAGAAAACATAGAATTCCAATAATTATGCATGAAAACTGAAAATGACATCAATTATTACTGGAAAGGGTCGGACAATCAGGATCCAGTAATAATGAGAGAAAATGCAGTAGTATTGACTGTATTAGGTAAACATGTATAGTAAACATGACAACATAAATTGTTTAAATTTGTTTCAATTTCGGCTTGCATGATTACTCAAGTTTCAATTCATATCATAATGAAGCAATATGAAGGGGTCATTACACTCATCTTAATGGATGAAAAATGAGAAAAGTTTAATTTCATTATTAGAATAGGTCCATTATATAACCTGTCCAATCGGTTTATCAAGTCAAAATCGTATCCGAGATTGGCTGGATAGTGATAGCAAAGTTTTCTCTCATTTTGATGAAGAAAAACATAAAATAATAATTGTATTTCATTTTGCTTCGATTTGCTTTGTTTCATTTCGCTTCGATTTGCTTCAATAATTTGTGATGCCAACCAGAATATGATTAGCACAGCAAATAGTGGTGAAAAAAGGGTGTCATAATAAAAAATAATGATTAAAACAAAATAGTCATGCATTGTAATGATAAATAACAGTTACTGTACCATTAGATGACATTACCATTTGGATGATATTGGTGAAAAAAAAAAGGAAAAAAAATGAAATAAAGGAAGCATGCATGACATGACCAGAGGAACATACATTAAATAATCAATATTACTTACATGTAAGCTGTAAAGTACCAGTCTACATAACCTACTATGGCTTTCTGGACTTAGCACTATATCTTATCTAAATATAAAAGGGGAAATGCAATAATGTATTCATTAAAGAAGACATACAATTACCAACAATTTGTAAAATGAAATGACATTAATTATTGGAAAGGGTCAAACAATCTAGAATCCAATAAAAATAAAGAAATTCAGTTATATTGACTAGCTTAAACATGTACAAAAATCATAGCAATAGAGGTTATTGTTTCAATTTACCAGTCAACAAAACCTACTATGGCTATTCAGGGCTATGCCCAATAAGTCTAGTCAAATTGTAAAAGGGAAATAATGTAGGTCTATTCATTTAAGAAAACATAAGATTCAAGTAATTATGCATGAAAAAATGAGAATGCCATCAATTATTACTGGAAAGGGTCGAACAATCTAGGATCCAGTAATAATGAGAGTAAATGCAGTTACAAGTATTAACTGTATTACCATGGAGCTATATATGGTATTACATAGTAATCATGACAATATAAATTGTTTAAATTTGTTTCAATTTCGGCTTACATGATTACTCAAGTTTCAATTCATAATGAAGGGGTCATTTTAATGGATGAAAAATGGGACAATTATTTTTTAAGCAATTTTCAAATGGGGGTAAAACATGATGGGGTATATAATACCTGCATAGAAGAGGGATCGGCCTACTCCATTCTTCCTTGCAGAACTATGGGGATTGAATTTGACTCGGTCTCCAATGATTTCATAGATTCATAGTCATGATGTTGCATCTGATAAGTAATTCTAGTCGGTCCAAGTTGACCACTGTGAAGAAGGTGCATTTGGGTTTTTAGTCTGGAGCAGTACTTTGGTACCTTGAATCCTTATCCTGGTTTTCAACTGCTTGGTTCTGCGAATGTTGTATGCAACTGATGCTAGATGACCACGCTCGCGTTTCATAGATGGGGGTAGGTCAGTACGGACAGTTACACGGTCGCCATCCCTACGGTTGCCGTCAGTAGCCCGGGGTTGCCTTGGCTGCTCGAAGGCGCGAAGAATTCGGTCCCTGTCGTACATCGTTGCAAAGCGGACGATGATGGGATCAGGAGCTTGGGGGGCCGGGGTTCCGCTGGCTCCGTTGTGGGTCCTCTTCGTAGGTAGACGATGAGCATTGATGATTTGTATTTGGTCTGCCTCCTCAACGGGAATTTCCAGTAACTTGCCCAGTGCAGAAGAAGTGGTCTTGTAAATATCCTCATTGGTTTGCTTGGGGATGCCGTAGAACAACAAGTTTTGTTTTCGGTGGTGTATTTCTAGGTTCAGTAGCTTGTCGTCGAATTCAGCTCTAACTTTGGCAATAAAACGTTCAATACCAGGTAGTTTATCCGCTTCTAAGGTAGATATTCTCGCTGAAGTATCCGCTGAAGAAATTTCAAGGTCATGTACAGCGGACTTCACCATCCTGATGTCTGATTTAACAGCATTAAGATCCGAAATTACGTGATCCAATTTACTATCAATATCACGCTGGAAATCCGTGAACATTTTCCGCATTTCAAGTAGCAAGTAGTCATCTTTAGGGTCCTTGGGCATGTTGGGGTCTGAAGCGGGAGTAGAAGAAATGGAAGGGTCAGCTTGTTGGGCTGCCATGGCTCCGGGGGGTATGGCTGTAGGCTGGTTGGTCACGAGTTGGGGAGGCTTGTTGGAAACAGTTACGGGAACTGGCGAAGGTGTTTTGGCACGTTGATTACCACGGCTAGAGTCCTTTTGGGTGGAAGGTTTTCTCAAATTATAGTCACGACTATTCGAAGAATTCTGCATTTTGCAAACAAATGTAGTATTATGTAGAATATTTGTTCAAACTTGCAGTCAGAATTAGAAGTCAAAAGGCATCTCTCGAACTTTTAGGCGTATATTCCATGTGATAAAAACGTAGCAGAGCGGAGCTCACTTTAAACACGTCCGTTCATGGCGAAATCTGGCGAAAATCTTAGGGCTGGGGTTGGGGTTTGGGTTGGGGTTGGGGTTAGGGTTAATATCCGCTCGGGGTGGATCTTCGTTATTTCCCGTATATTGACCCATTTGCATGCTAGAACACCCCTCGGAACGAAGAGGGATGGTTTGAGGGGTTTTCGGGCTCAATTTATTAAATTCCTATTTTGCTCAATTTTGGCCAATCCGGCCAGGTCGCTTAGAGCCTAATATCCGCTCGGGGAGGATCTTCATTATTTCCCGTGTATTGACCCATTTGCATGCCAGAACACCCCTCGGAACGAAGAGGGCTGGTTTGGGGGGTTTACGGGCTCAATTCGGTAAATTCCTTTTTTGCTCGGCCAGGTCACGAAAGAGTCTAATATCCGGTCGGGGTGGGTTAGGGGTGGGGTTTGGGGTTGGGGTTTGGGGTTGGGGTTGGGGTTAGGGTTAGGGTTAGGGTAAGGGTTAGGGTTAGGGTTAGGGTTAATATCCGCTCGGGTAGGATCTTCGTTATTCTCCTTATATTGACCCATTTGCATGCTAGAACACCCCTGGGAGCGAAGAGGGTTCGTTTTGGGGGTTTTCGGGCTCAATATGGTAAATTCTTATTTTACTCAATTTTGGCCAATTCGGCCAAAAGCCTAATATCCGCTCGGGGTGGATCTTCTTTATTTCCCGTATATTGACCCATTTGGATGCTAGAACACCCTTCGGAGCGAAAAGGGCTGGTTTGGGGGGTTTTATGGCTCATTTTGGTAAATTCCTATTTTGCTCGGCCAGGTCGCGAAAGAGTCTAATATCCGGTCGGGGTGGGTTAGGGGTGAGGTTAGGGGTGTGGTTTGGGGTTGGGGTTGGGGTTTGGGGTTGGGGTTGGGGTTAGGGTTATGGTTAGGGTAAGGTTAGGGTTAGGGTTAGGGTTAGGGTTATGGGTTAGGGTTAGGGTTAGGGTTAGGGTTAGGGTTAATATCCGCTCAAGGTGGATCTTCGTTATTTCCCTTATATTGACCCATTTGCATGCTAGAACACTCCTGGGAGCGAAGAGGGTTCGTTTTGGGGGTTTTCGGGCTCAATATGGTAAATTCTTATTTCACTCAATTTTGGCCAATTCGGCCAAAAGCCTAATATCCGCTCGGGGTGGATCTTCTTTATTTCCCGTATATTGACCCATTTGGATGCTAGAACACCCTTCGGAGCGAAGAGGGCTGGTTTGGGGGGTTTACGGGCTCAATTCGGTAAATTCCTTTTTTGCTCGGCCAGGTCACGAAAGAGTCTAATATCCGGTCGGGGTGGGTTAGGGGTGGGGTTTGGGGTTGGGGTTTGGGGTTGGGGTTGGGGTTAGGGTTAGGGTTAGGGTAAGGGTTAGGGTTAGGGTTAGGGTTAATATCCGCTCGGGTAGGATCTTCGTTATTTCCCTTATATTGACCCATTTGCATGCTAGAACACCCCTGGAAGCGAAGAGGGTTCGTTTTGGGGGTTTTCGGGCTCAATATGGTAAATTCTTATTTTACTCAATTTTGGCCAATTTGGCCAAAAGCCTAATATCCGCTCGGGGTGGATCTTCTTTATTTCCCGTATATTGACCCATTTGGATGCTAGAACACCCTTCGGAGCGAAAAGGGCTGGTTTGGGGGGTTTTATGGCTCATTTTGGTAAATTCCTATTTTGCTCGGCCAGGTCGCGAAAGAGTCTAATATCCGGTCGGGGTGGGTTAGGGGTGAGGTTAGGGGTGTGGTTTGGGGTTGGGGTTTGGGGTTGGGGTTGGGGTTAGGGTTATGGTTAGGGTAAGAGTTAGGGTTAGGGTTAGGGTTAATATCTGCTCGGGGTGGATCTTCGTTATTTCCCTTATATTGACCCATTTGCATGCTAGAACACCCCTGGGAGCGAAGAGAGTTCGTTTTGGGGGTTTTCGGGCTCAATATGGTAAATTCTTATTTTACTCAATTTTGGCCAATTCGGCCAAAAGCCTAATATCCGCTCGGGGTGGATCTTCTTTCTTTCCCGTATATTCACCCATTTGGATGCTAGAACACCCTTCGGAACGAAAAGGGCTGGTTTGGGGGGTTTTTGGGCTCAATTTGGTAAATTCCTTTTTTGCTCAATTTCGGCCAGGTCGCTAAGAGCCTAATATCCGCTTGGGGAGGATCTTCATTATTTCCCGTGTATTGACCCATTTGCATGCCAGAACACCCCTCAGAACGAAGAGGGATGGTTTGGGGGGTTTTCGGGCTCAATTTGGTAAATTCCATTTTTGCTCGGCAAGGTCGCGAAAGAGCCTAATATCCGGTCGGGGTGGTTAGGGGTAGGGTAATGTTAGGGCTGGGGTTGGGGTTTGGGGTTGGGGTTGGGGTTAGGGTTAATATCCGCTCGGGGTGGATCTTCGTTATTTCCCGTATATTGACCCATTTGCATGCTAGAACACCCCTCGGAACGAAGAGGGATGGTTTGAGGGGTTTTCGGGCTCAATTTATTAAATTCCTATTTTGCTCAATTTTGGCCAATCCGGCCAGGTCGCTAAGAGCCTAATATCTGCTCGGGGAGGATCTTCATTATTACCCGTGTATTGACCCATTTGCATGCTAGAACACCCCTGGGAGCGAAGAGGGTTCGTTTTGGGGGTTTTCGGGCTCAATATGGTAAATTCTTATTTTACTCAATTTTGGCCAATTCGGCCAAAAGCCTAATATCCGCTCGGGGTGGATCTTCTTTATTTCCCGTATATTGACCCATTTGGATGCTAGAACACCCTTCGGAGCGAAAAGGGCTGGTTTGGGGGGTTTTATGGCTCATTTTGGTAAATTCCTATTTTGCTCGGCCAGGTCGCGAAAGAGTCTAATATCCGGTCGGGGTGGGTTAGGGGTGAGGTTAGGGGTGTGGTTTGGGGTTGGGGTTGGGGTTTGGGGTTGGGGTTGGGGTTAGGGTTATGGTTAGGGTAAGGTTAGGGTTAGGGTTAGGGTTAGGGTTATGGGTTAGGGTTAGGGTTAGGGTTAGGGTTAGGGTTAGGGTTAATATCCGCTCAAGGTGGATCTTCGTTATTTCCCTTATATTGACCCATTTGCATGCTAGAACACTCCTGGGAGCGAAGAGGGTTCGTTTTGGGGGTTTTCGGGCTCAATATGGTAAATTCTTATTTCACTCAATTTTGGCCAATTCGGCCAAAAGCCTAATATCCGCTCGGGGTGGATCTTCTTTATTTCCCGTATATTGACCCATTTGGATGCTAGAACACCCTTCGGAGCGAAGAGGGCTGGTTTGGGGGGTTTACGGGCTCAATTCGGTAAATTCCTTTTTTGCTCGGCCAGGTCACGAAAGAGTCTAATATCCGGTCGGGGTGGGTTAGGGGTGGGGTTTGGGGTTGGGGTTTGGGGTTGGGGTTGGGGTTAGGGTTAGGGTTAGGGTAAGGGTTAGGGTTAGGGTTAGGGTTAATATCCGCTCGGGTAGGATCTTCGTTATTTCCCTTATATTGACCCATTTGCATGCTAGAACACCCCTGGAAGCGAAGAGGGTTCGTTTTGGGGGTTTTCGGGCTCAATATGGTAAATTCTTATTTTACTCAATTTTGGCCAATTTGGCCAAAAGCCTAATATCCGCTCGGGGTGGATCTTCTTTATTTCCCGTATATTGACCCATTTGGATGCTAGAACACCCTTCGGAGCGAAAAGGGCTGGTTTGGGGGGTTTTATGGCTCATTTTGGTAAATTCCTATTTTGCTCGGCCAGGTCGCGAAAGAGTCTAATATCCGGTCGGGGTGGGTTAGGGGTGAGGTTAGGGGTGTGGTTTGGGGTTGGGGTTTGGGGTTGGGGTTGGGGTTAGGGTTATGGTTAGGGTAAGAGTTAGGGTTAGGGTTAGGGTTAATATCTGCTCGGGGTGGATCTTCGTTATTTCCCTTATATTGACCCATTTGCATGCTAGAACACCCCTGGGAGCGAAGAGAGTTCGTTTTGGGGGTTTTCGGGCTCAATATGGTAAATTCTTATTTTACTCAATTTTGGCCAATTCGGCCAAAAGCCTAATATCCGCTCGGGGTGGATCTTCTTTCTTTCCCGTATATTCACCCATTTGGATGCTAGAACACCCTTCGGAACGAAAAGGGCTGGTTTGGGGGGTTTTTGGGCTCAATTTGGTAAATTCCTTTTTTGCTCAATTTCGGCCAGGTCGCTAAGAGCCTAATATCCGCTTGGGGAGGATCTTCATTATTTCCCGTGTATTGACCCATTTGCATGCCAGAACACCCCTCAGAACGAAGAGGGATGGTTTGGGGGGTTTTCGGGCTCAATTTGGTAAATTCCATTTTTGCTCGGCAAGGTCGCGAAAGAGCCTAATATCCGGTCGGGGTGGTTAGGGGTAGGGTAATGTTAGGGCTGGGGTTGGGGTTTGGGGTTGGGGTTGGGGTTAGGGTTAATATCCGCTCGGGGTGGATCTTCGTTATTTCCCGTATATTGACCCATTTGCATGCTAGAACACCCCTCGGAACGAAGAGGGATGGTTTGAGGGGTTTTCGGGCTCAATTTATTAAATTCCTATTTTGCTCAATTTTGGCCAATCCGGCCAGGTCGCTAAGAGCCTAATATCCGCTCGGGGAGGATCTTCATTATTACCCGTGTATTGACCCATTTGCATGCCAGAACACCCCTCGGAACGAAGAGGGCTGGTTTGGGGGGTTTACGGGCTCAATTTGGTAAATTCCTTTTTTGCTCGGCCAGGTCGCGAAAGAGTCTAATATCCGGTCGGGGTGGGTTAGGGGTGGGGATTGGGCTTGGGGTTTGGGGTTGGGGTTGGGGTTAGGGTTAGGGTTAGGGTTAGGGTAAGGGTTAGGGTTAGGGTTAGGGTTAATATCCGCTCGGGTTCGATCTTCGTTATTTCCCTTATATTGACCCATTTGCATTCTAGAACACCCCTGGGAGCGAAGAGGGTTCGTTTTGGGGGTTTTCGGGCTCAATATGGTAAATTCTTATTTTACTCAATTTTGGCCAATTCGGCCAAAAACCTAATATCCGCTCGAGGTGGATCTTCTTTAATTCCCGTATATTGACCCATTTGGATGCTAGAACACCCTTCGGAGCGAAGAGGGCTGGTTTGGGGGGTTTTATGGCTCAATTTGGTAAATTCCTATTTTGCTAAATTTTGGCCAATTAGGCCAGGTCGCGAAGAGCCTAATATCCGCTCGGGGAGGATCTTCATTATTTCCCGTGTATTGACCCATTTGCATGCCAGAACACCCCTCGGAACGAAGAGGGTTGGTTTGGGGGGTTTACGGGCTCAATTTGGTAAATTCCTTTTTTGCTCGGCCAGGTCGCGAAAGAGTCTAATATCCGGTTGGGGTGGGTTAGGGGTGGGGTTAGGGGTGGGGTTGGGGTTAGGGTTAGGGTTAATATCCGCTCGGGGTGAATCTTCGTTATTTCCCTTATATTGACCCATTTGCATGCTAGAACATCCCTGGGAGCGAAGAGGGTTCGTTTTGGGGGTTTTCGGGCTCAATATGGTAAATTCTTATTTCACTCAATTTTGGCCAATTCGGCCAAAAGCCTAATATCCGCTCGGGGTGGATCTTCTTTATTTCCCGTATATTGACCCATTTGGATGCTAGAACACCCTTTGGAGCGAAGAGGGCTGGTTTGGGGGGTTTTATGGCTCATTTTGGTAAATTCCTATTTTGCTCGGCCAGGTCGCGAAAGAGTCTAATATCCGGTCGGGGTGGGTTAGGAGTAGGGTTAAGGGTGGGGTTCGGGGTGGGGTTGGGGTTTTGGGTAGGGTAGGGTTAGGGCTGGGGTTGGGGTTGGGGTTAGGGTTAATATCCGCTCGGGGTGGATCTTCGTTATTTCCCGTATATTGACCCATTTGCATGCTAGAACACCCCTCGGAACGAAGAGGGATGGTTTGAGGGGTTTTCGGGCTCAATTTATTAAATTCCTATTTTGCTCAATTTTGGCCAATCCGGCCAGGTCGCTTAGAGCCTAATATCCGCTCGGGGAGGATCTTCATTATTTCCCGTGTATTGACCCATTTGCATGCCAGAACACCCCTCGGAACGAAGAGGGCTGGTTTGGGGGGTTTACGGGCTCAATTCGGTAAATTCCTTTTTTGCTCGGCCAGGTCACGAAAGAGTCTAATATCCGGTCGGGGTGGGTTAGGGGTGGGGTTTGGGGTTGGGGTTTGGGGTTGGGGTTGGGGTTAGGGTTAGGGTTAGGGTTAGGGTTAGGGTTAGGGTTAATATCCGCTCGGGTAGGATCTTCGTTATTTCCCTTATATTGACCCATTTGCATGCTAGAACACCCCTGGGAGCGAAGAGGGTTCGTTTTGGGGGTTTTCGGGCTCAATATGGTAAATTCTTATTTTACTCAATTTTGGCCAATTCGGCCAAAAGCCTAATATCCGCTCGGGGTGGATCTTCTTTATTTCCCGTATATTGACCCATTTGGATGCTAGAACACCCTTCGGAGCGAAAAGGGCTGGTTTGGGGGGTTTTATGGCTCATTTTGGTAAATTCCTATTTTGCTCGGCCAGGTCGCGAAAGAGTCTAATATCCGGTCGGGGTGGGTTAGGGGTGAGGTTAGGGGTGTGGTTTGGGGTTGGGGTTGGGGTTTGGGGTTGGGGTTGGGGTTAGGGTTATGGTTAGGGTAAGGTTAGGGTTAGGGTTAGGGTTAGGGTTATGGGTTAGGGTTAGGGTTAGGGTTAGGGTTAGGGTTAATATCCGCTCAAGGTGGATCTTCGTTATTTCCCTTATATTGACCCATTTGCATGCTAGAACACTCCTGGGAGCGAAGAGGGTTCGTTTTGGGGGTTTTCGGGCTCAATATGGTAAATTCTTATTTCACTCAATTTTGGCCAATTCGGCCAAAAGCCTAATATCCGCTCGGGGTGGATCTTCTTTATTTCCCGTATATTGACCCATTTGGATGCTAGAACACCCTTCGGAGCGAAGAGGGCTGGTTTGGGGGGTTTTATGGCTCATTTTGGTAAATTCCTATTTTGCTCGGCCAGGTCGCGAAAGAGTCTAATATCCGGTCGGGGTGGGTTAGGAGTAGGGTTAAGGGTGGGGTTCGGGGTGGGGTTGGGGTTTTGGGTAGGGTAGGGTTAGGGCTGGGGTTGGGGTTTGGGTTGGGGTTGGGGTTAGGGTTAATATCCGCTCGGGGTGGATCTTCGTTATTTCCCGTGTATTGACCCATTTGCATGCCAGAACACCCCTCGGAATGAAGAGGGCTGGTTTGGGGGGTTTTCGGGCTCAATTTGGTAAATTCCTATTTTGCTAAATTTTGGCCAATTCAGCCAGGTCGCTAAGACCCTAATATCCGATCGGGGAGGATCTTCATTATTTCCCGTGTATTGACCCATTTGCATGCCAGAACACCCCTCGGAATGAAGAGGGCTGGTTTGGGGGGTTTTCGGGCTCAATTTGGTAAATTCCATTTTTGCTCGGCCAGGTCGCGAAAGAGCCTAATATCCGGTCGGGGTAGTTAGGGGTAGGGTAGGGTTAGGGCTGGGGTTGGGGTTTGGGGTTCGGGTTTGGGTTAATATCCGCTCGGGGTGGATCTTCGTTATTTCCCGTATATTGACCCATTTGCATGCTAGAACACCCCTCGGAACGAAGAGGGATGGTTTGAGGGGTTTTCGGGCTCAATTTATTAAATTCCTATTTTGCTCAATTTTGGCCAATCCGGCCAGGTCGCTAAGAGCCTAATATCCGCTCTAGGAGGATCTTCATTATTTCCCGTGTATTGACCCATTTGCATGCCAGAACACCCCTCGGAACGAAGAGGGCTGGTTTGGGGGGTTTACGGGCTCAATTTGGTAAATTCCTTTTTTGCTCGGCCAGGTCGCGAAAGAGTCTAATATCCGGTTGGGGTGGGTTAGGGGTGGGGTTAGGGGTTAGGGTTAGGGTTAATATCCGCTCGGGGTGAATCTTCGTTATTTCCCTTATATTGACCCATTTGCATGCTAGAACATCCCTGGGAGCGAAGAGGGTTCGTTTTGGGGGTTTTCGGGCTCAATATGGTAAATTCTTATTTTACTCAATTTTGGCCAATTTGGCCAAAAGCCTAATATCCGCTCGGGGTGGATCTTCTTTATTTCCCGTATATTGACCCATTTGGATGCTAGAACACCCTTCGGAGCGAAAAGGGCTGGTTTGGGGGGTTTTATGGCTCATTTTGGTAAATTCCTATTTTGCTCGGCCAGGTCGCGAAAGAGTCTAATATCCGGTCGGGGTGGGTTAGGGGTGAGGTTAGGGGTGTGGTTTGGGGTTGGGGTTGGGGTTTGGGGTTGGGGTTGGGGTTAGGGTTATGGTTAGGGTAAGGTTAGGGTTAGGGTTAGGGTTAGGGTTATGGGTTAGGGTTAGGGTTAGGGTTAGGGTTAGGGTTAATATCCGCTCAAGGTGGATCTTCGTTATTTCCCGTATATTGACCCATTTGCATGCTAGAACACCCCTCGGAACGAAGAGGGATGGTTTGAGGGGTTTTCGGGCTCAATTTATTAAATTCCTATTTTGCTCAATTTTGGCCAATCCGGCCAGGTCGCTAAGAGCCTAATATCCGCTCTAGGAGGATCTTCATTATTTCCCGTGTATTGACCCATTTGCATGCCAGAACACCCCTCGGAACGAAGAGGGCTGGTTTGGGGGGTTTTCGGGCTCAATTTGGTAAATTCCATTTTTGCTCGGCCAGGTCGCGAAAGAGCCTACTGTCCGGTCGGGGTGGTTAGGGGTAGGGTAGGGTTAGGGCTGGGGTTGGGGTTTGGGGTTTGGGTTAGGGTTAATATCCGCTCGGGGTGGATCTTCGTTATTTCCCGTATATTGACCCATTTGCATGCTAGAACACCCCTCGGAACGAAGAGGGATGGTTTGAGGGGTTTTCGGGCTCAATTTATTAAATTCCTATTTTGCTCAATTTTGGCCAATCCGGCCAGGTCGCTAAGAGCCTAATATCCGCTCTAGGAGGATCTTCATTATTTCCCGTGTATTGACCCATTTGCATGCCAGAACACCCCTCGGAACGAAGAGGGCTGGTTTGGGGGGTTTACGGGCTCAATTTGGTAAATTCCTTTTTTGCTCGGCCAGGTCGCGAAAGAGTTTAATATCCGGTTGGGGTGGGTTAGGGGTGGGGTTAGGGGTTAGGGTTAGGGTTAATATCCGCTCGGGGTGAATCTTCGTTATTTCCCTTATATTGACCCATTTGCATGCTAGAACATCCCTGGGAGCGAAGAGGGTTCGTTTTGGGGGTTTTCGGGCTCAATATGGTAAATTCTTATTTTACTCAATTTTGGCCAATTCGGCCAAAAGCCTAATATCCGCTCGGGGTGGATCTTCTTTATTTCCCGTATATTGACCCATTTGGATGCTAGAACACCCTCCGGAGCGAAGAGGGCTGGTTTGGGGGGTTTTATGGCTCATTTTGGTAAATTCCTATTTTGCTCGGCCAGGTCGCGAAAGAGTCTAATATCCGGTCGGGGTGGGTTAGGGGTGAGGTTAGGGGTGTGGTTTGGGGTTGGGGTTTGGGGTTGGGGTTGGGGTTAGGGTTAGGGTTAGGGTAAGGGTTAGGGTTAGGGTTAGGGTTATGGGTTAGGGTTAGGGTTAGGGTTAGGGTTAATATCCGCTCAAGGTGGATCTTCGTTATTTCCCGTATATTGACCCATTTGCATGCTAGAACACCCCTCGGAACGAAGAGGGATGGTTTGAGGGGTTTTCGGGCTCAATTTATTAAATTCCTATTTTGCTCAATTTTGGCCAATCCGGCCAGGTCGCTAAGAGCCTAATATCCGCTCTAGGAGGATCTTCATTATTTCCCGTGTATTGACCCATTTGCATGCCAGAACACCCCTCGGAACGAAGAGGGCTGGTTTGGGGGGTTTTCGGGCTCAATTTGGTAAATTCCATTTTTGCTCGGCCAGGTCGCGAAAGAGCCTACTATCCGGTCGGGGTGGTTAGGGGTAGGGTAGGGTTAGGGCTGGGGTTGGGGTTTGGGGTTTGGGTTAGGGTTAATATCCGCTCGGGGTGGATCTTCGTTATTTCCCGTATATTGACCCATTTGCATGCTAGAACACCCCTCGGAACGAAGAGGGATGGTTTGAGGGGTTTTCGGGCTCAATTTATTAAATTCCTATTTTGCTCAATTTTGGCCAATCCGGCCAGGTCGCTAAGAGCCTAATATCCGCTCTAGGAGGATCTTCATTATTTCCCGTGTATTGACCCATTTGCATGCCAGAACACCCCTCGGAACGAAGAGGGCTGGTTTGGGGGGTTTACGGGCTCAATTTGGTAAATTCCTTTTTTGCTCGGCCAGGTCGCGAAAGAGTCTAATATCCGGTTGGGGTGGGTTAGGGGTGGGGTTAGGGGTTAGGGTTAGGGTTAATATCCGCTCGGGGTGAATCTTCGTTATTTCCCTTATATTGACCCATTTGCATGCTAGAACATCCCTGGGAGCGAAGAGGGTTCGTTTTGGGGGTTTTCGGGCTCAATATGGTAAATTCTTATTTTACTCAATTTTGGCCAATTCGGCCAAAAGCCTAATATCCGCTCGGGGTGGATCTTCTTTATTTCCCGTATATTGACCCATTTGGATGCTAGAACACCCTCCGGAGCGAAGAGGGCTGGTTTGGGGGGTTTTATGGCTCATTTTGGTAAATTCCTATTTTGCTCGGCCAGGTCGCGAAAGAGTCTAATATCCGGTCGGGGTGGGTTAGGGGTGAGGTTAGGGGTGTGGTTTGGGGTTGGGGTTTGGGGTTGGGGTTGGGGTTAGGGTTATGGTTAGGGTAAGAGTTAGGGTTAGGGTTAGGGTTAATATCTGCTCGGGGTGGATCTTCGTTATTTCCCTTATATTGACCCATTTGCATGCTAGAACACCCCTGGGAGCGAAGAGGGTTCGTTTTGGGGGTTTTCGGGCTCAATATGGTAAATTCTTATTTTACTCAATTTTGGCCAATTCGGCCAAAAGCCTAATATCCGCTCGGGGTGGATCTTCTTTCTTTCCCGTATATTCACCCATTTGGATGCTAGAACACCCTTCGGAACGAAAAGGGCTGGTTTGGGGGGTTTTTGGGCTCAATTTGGTAAATTCCTTTTTTGCTCAATTTCGGCCAGGTCGCTAAGAGCCTAATATCCGCTTGGGGAGGATCTTCATTATTTCCCGTGTATTGACCCATTTGCATGCCAGAACACCCCTCAGAACGAAGAGGGATGGTTTGGGGGGTTTTCGGGCTCAATTTGGTAAATTCCATTTTTGCTCGGCAAGGTCGCGAAAGAGCCTAATATCCGGTCGGGGTGGTTAGGGGTAGGGTAGGGTTAGGGCTTGGGTTGGGGTTTGGGGTTCGGGTTGGGGTTAGGGTTAATATCCGCTCGGGGTGGATCTTCGTTATTTCCCGTATATTGACCCATTTGCATGCTAGAACACCCCTCGGAACGAAGAGGGATGGTTTGAGGGGTTTTCGGGCTCAATTTATTAAATTCCTATTTTGCTCAATTTTGGCCAATCCGGCCAGGTCGCTAAGAGCCTAATATCCGCTCGGGGAGGATCTTCATTATTACCCGTGTATTGACCCATTTGCATGCCAGAACACCCCTCGGAACGAAGAGGGCTGGTTTGGGGGGTTTACGGGCTCAATTTGGTAAATTCCTTTTTTGCTCGGCCAGGTCGCGAAAGAGTCTAATATCCGGTCGGGGTGGGTTAGGGGTGGGGATTGGGGTTGGGGTTTGGGGTTGGGGTTGGGGTTAGGGTTAGGGTTAGGGTAAGGGTTAGGGTTAGGGTTAATATCCGCTCGGGTTCGATCTTCGTTATTTCCCTTATATTGACCCATTTGCATTCTAGAACACCCCTGGGAGCGAAGAGGGTTCGTTTTGGGGGTTTTCGGGCTCAATATGGTAAATTCTTATTTTACTCAATTTTGGCCAATTCGGCCAAAAACCTAATATCCGCTCGAGGTGGATCTTCTTTAATTCCCGTATATTGACCCATTTGGATGCTAGAACACCCTTCGGAGCGAAGAGGGCTGGTTTGGGGGGTTTTATGGCTCAATTTGGTAAATTCCTATTTTGCTAAATTTTGGCCAATTAGGCCAGGTCGCGAAGAGCCTAATATCCGCTCGGGGAGGATCTTCATTATTTCCCGTGTATTGACCCATTTGCATGCCAGAACACCCCTCGGAACGAAGAGGGCTGGTTTGGGGGGTTTACGGGCTCAATTTGGTAAATTCCTTTTTTGCTCGGCCAGGTCGCGAAAGAGTCTAATATCCGGTTGGGGTGGGTTAGGGGTGGGGTTAGGGGTGGGGTTGGGGTTAGGGTTAGGGTTAATATCCGCTCGGGGTGAATCTTCGTTATTTCCCTTATATTGACCCATTTGCATGCTAGAACATCCCTGGGAGCGAAGAGGGTTCGTTTTGGGGGTTTTCGGGCTCAATATGGTAAATTCTTATTTCACTCAATTTTGGCCAATTCGGCCAAAAGCCTAATATCCGCTCGGGGTGGATCTTCTTTATTTCCCGTATATTGACCCATTTGGATGCTAGAACACCCTTTGGAGCGAAGAGGGCTGGTTTGGGGGGTTTTATGGCTCATTTTGGTAAATTCCTATTTTGCTCGGCCAGGTCGCGAAAGAGTCTAATATCCGGTCGGGGTGGGTTAGGAGTAGGGTTAAGGGTGGGGTTCGGGGTGGGGTTGGGGTTTTGGGTAGGGTAGGGTTAGGGCTGGGGTTGGGGTTTGGGTTGGGGTTGGGGTTAGGGTTAATATCCGCTCGGGGTGGATCTTCGTTATTTCCCGTATATTGACCCATTTGCATGCTAGAACACCCCTCGGAACGAAGAGGGATGGTTTAGTGAGGGGTTTTCGGGCTCAATTTATTAAATTCCTATTTTGCTCAATTTTGGCCAATCCGGCCAGGTCGCTTAGAGCCTAATATCCGCTCGGGGAGGATCTTCATTATTTCCCGTGTATTGACCCATTTGCATGCCAGAACACCCCTCGGAACGAAGAGGGCTGGTTTGGGGGGTTTACGGGCTCAATTCGGTAAATTCCTTTTTTGCTCGGCCAGGTCACGAAAGAGTCTAATATCCGGTCGGGGTGGGTTAGGGGTGGGGTTTGGGGTTGGGGTTTGGGGTTGGGGTTGGGGTTAGGGTTAGGGTTAGGGTAAGGGTTAGGGTTAGGGTTAGGGTTAATATCCGCTCGGGTAGGATCTTCGTTATTTCCCTTATATTGACCCATTTGCATGCTAGAACACCCCTGGGAGCGAAGAGGGTTCGTTTTGGGGGTTTTCGGGCTCAATATGGTAAATTCTTATTTTACTCAATTTTGGCCAATTCGGCCAAAAGCCTAATATCCGCTCGGGGTGGATCTTCTTTATTTCCCGTATATTGACCCATTTGGATGCTAGAACACCCTTCGGAGCGAAAAGGGCTGGTTTGGGGGGTTTTATGGCTCATTTTGGTAAATTCCTATTTTGCTCGGCCAGGTCGCGAAAGAGTCTAATATCCGGTCGGGGTGGGTTAGGGGTGAGGTTAGGGGTGTGGTTTGGGGTTGGGGTTGGGGTTTGGGGTTGGGGTTGGGGTTAGGGTTATGGTTAGGGTAAGGTTAGGGTTAGGGTTAGGGTTAGGGTTATGGGTTAGGGTTAGGGTTAGGGTTAGGGTTAGGGTTAATATCCACTCAAGGTGGATCTTCGTTATTTCCCTTATATTGACCCATTTGCATGCTAGAACACTCCTGGGAGCGAAGAGGGTTCGTTTTGGGGGTTTTCGGGCTCAATATGGTAAATTCTTATTTCACTCAATTTTGGCCAATTCGGCCAAAAGCCTTATATCCGCTCGGGGTGGATCTTCTTTATTTCCCGTATATTGACCCATTTGGATGCTAGAACACCCTTTGGAGCGAAGAGGGCTGGTTTGGGGGGTTTTATGGCTCATTTTGGTAAATTCCTATTTTGCTCGGCCAGGTCGCGAAAGAGTCTAATATCCGGTCGGGGTGGGTTAGGAGTAGGGTTAAGGGTGGGGTTCGGGGTGGGGTTGGGGTTTTGGGTAGGGTAGGGTTAGGGCTGGGGTTGGGGTTTGGGTTGGGGTTGGGGTTAGGGTTAATATCCGCTCGGGGTGGATCTTCGTTATTTCCCGTATATTGACCCATTTGCATGCTAGAACACCCCTCGGAACGAAGAGGGATGGTTTGAGGGGTTTTCGGGCTCAATTTATTAAATTCCTATTTTGCTCAATTTTGGCCAATCCGGCCAGGTCGCTTAGAGCCTAATATCCGCTCGGGGAGGATCTTCATTATTTCCCGTGTATTGACCCATTTGCATGCCAGAACACCCCTCGGAACGAAGAGGGCTGGTTTGGGGGGTTTACGGGCTCAATTCGGTAAATTCCTTTTTTGCTCGGCCAGGTCACGAAAGAGTCTAATATCCGGTCGGGGTGGGTTAGGGGTGGGGTTTGGGGTTGGGGTTTGGGGTTGGGGTTGGGGTTAGGGTTAGGGTTAGGGTAAGGGTTAGGGTTAGGGTTAGGGTTAATATCCGCTCGGGTAGGATCTTCGTTATTTCCCTTATATTGACCCATTTGCATGCTAGAACACCCCTGGGAGCGAAGAGGGTTCGTTTTGGGGGTTTTCGGGCTCAATATGGTAAATTCTTATTTTACTCAATTTTGGCCAATTCGGCCAAAAGCCTAATATCCGCTCGGGGTGGATCTTCTTTATTTCCCGTATATTGACCCATTTGGATGCTAGAACACCCTTCGGAGCGAAAAGGGCTGGTTTGGGGGGTTTTATGGCTCATTTTGGTAAATTCCTATTTTGCTCGGCCAGGTCGCGAAAGAGTCTAATATCCGGTCGGGGTGGGTTAGGGGTGAGGTTAGGGGTGTGGTTTGGGGTTGGGGTTGGGGTTTGGGGTTGGGGTTGGGGTTAGGGTTATGGTTAGGGTAAGGTTAGGGTTAGGGTTAGGGTTAGGGTTATGGGTTAGGGTTAGGGTTAGGGTTAGGGTTAGGGTTAGGGTTAATATCCGCTCAAGGTGGATCTTCGTTATTTCCCTTATATTGACCCATTTGCATGCTAGAACACTCCTGGGAGCGACGAGGGTTCGTTTTGGGGGTTTTCGGGCTCAATATGGTAAATTCTTATTTCACTCAATTTTGGCCAATTCGGCCAAAAGCCTAATATCCGCTCGGGGTGGATCTTCTTTATTTCCCGTATATTGACCCATTTGGATGCTAGAACACCCTTCGGAGCGAAGAGGGCTGGTTTGGGGGGTTTACGGGCTCAATTCGGTAAATTCCTTTTTTGCTCGGCCAGGTCACGAAAGAGTCTAATATCCGGTCGGGGTGGGTTAGGGGTGGGGTTTGGGGTTGGGGTTTGGGGTTGGGGTTGGGGTTAGGGTTAGGGTTAGGGTAAGGGTTAGGGTTAGGGTTAGGGTTAATATCCGCTCGGGTAGGATCTTCGTTATTTCCCTTATATTGACCCATTTGCATGCTAGAACACCCCTGGAAGCGAAGAGGGTTCGTTTTGGGGGTTTTCGGGCTCAATATGGTAAATTCTTATTTTACTCAATTTTGGCCAATTTGGCCAAAAGCCTAATATCCGCTCGGGGTGGATCTTCTTTATTTCCCGTATATTGACCCATTTGGATGCTAGAACACCCTTCGGAGCGAAAAGGGCTGGTTTGGGGGGTTTTATGGCTCATTTTGGTAAATTCCTATTTTGCTCGGCCAGGTCGCGAAAGAGTCTAATATCCGGTCGGGGTGGGTTAGGGGTGAGGTTAGGGGTGTGGTTTGGGGTTGGGGTTTGGGGTTGGGGTTGGGGTTAGGGTTATGGTTAGGGTAAGAGTTAGGGTTAGGGTTAGGGTTAATATCTGCTCGGGGTGGATCTTCGTTATTTCCCTTATATTGACCTATTTGCATGCTAGAACACCCCTGGGAGCGAAGAGGGTTCGTTTTGGGGGTTTTCGGGCTCAATATGGTAAATTCTTATTTTACTCAATTTTGGCCAATTCGGCCAAAAGCCTAATATCCGCTCGGGGTGGATCTTCTTTCTTTCCCGTATATTCACCCATTTGGATGCTAGAACACCCTTCGGAACGAAAAGGGCTGGTTTGGGGGGTTTTTGGGCTCAATTTGGTAAATTCCTCTTTTGCTCAATTTCGGCCAGGTCGCTAAGAGCCTAATATCCGCTTGGGGAGGATCTTCATTATTTCCCGTGTATTGACCCATTTGCATGCCAGAACACCCCTCAGAACGAAGAGGGATGGTTTGGGGGGTTTTCGGGCTCAATTTGGTAAATTCCATTTTTGCTCGGCAAGGTCGCGAAAGAGCCTAATATCCGGTCGGGGTGGTTAGGGGTAGGGTAATGTTAGGGCTGGGGTTGGGGTTTGGGGTTGGGGTTGGGGTTAGGGTTAATATCCGCTCGGGGTGGATCTTCGTTATTTCCCGTATATTGACCCATTTGCATGCTAGAACACCCCTCGGAACGAAGAGGGATGGTTTGAGGGGTTTTCGGGCTCAATTTATTAAATTCCTATTTTGCTCAATTTTGGCCAATCCGGCCAGGTCGCTAAGAGCCTAATATCCGCTCGGGGAGGATCTTCATTATTACCCGTGTATTGACCCATTTGCATGCCAGAACACCCCTCGGAACGAAGAGGGCTGGTTTGGGGGGTTTACGGGCTCAATTTGGTAAATTCCTTTTTTGCTCGGCCAGGTCGCGAAAGAGTCTAATATCCGGTCGGGGTGGGTTAGGGGTGGGGATTGGGCTTGGGGTTTGGGGTTGGGGTTGGGGTTAGGGTTAGGGTTAGGGTAAGGGTTAGGGTTAGGGTTAGGGTTAATATCCGCTCGGGTTCGATCTTCGTTATTTCCCTTATATTGACCCATTTGCATTCTAGAACACCCCTGGGAGCGAAGAGGGTTCGTTTTGGGGGTTTTCGGGCTCAATATGGTAAATTCTTATTTTACTCAATTTTGGCCAATTCGGCCAAAAACCTAATATCCGCTCGAGGTGGATCTTCTTTAATTCCCGTATATTGACCCATTTGGATGCTAGAACACCCTTCGGAGCGAAGAGGGCTGGTTTGGGGGGTTTTATGGCTCAATTTGGTAAATTCCTATTTTGCTAAATTTTGGCCAATTAGGCCAGGTCGCGAAGAGCCTAATATCCGCTCGGGGAGGATCTTCATTATTTCCCGTGTATTGACCCATTTGCATGCCAGAACACCCCTCGGAACGAAGAGGGTTGGTTTGGGGGGTTTACGGGCTCAATTTGGTAAATTCCTTTTTTGCTCGGCCAGGTCGCGAAAGAGTCTAATATCCGGTTGGGGTGGGTTAGGGGTGGGGTTAGGGGTGGGGTTGGGGTTAGGGTTAGGGTTAATATCCGCTCGGGGTGAATCTTCGTTATTTCCCTTATATTGACCCATTTGCATGCTAGAACATCCCTGGGAGCGAAGAGGGTTCGTTTTGGGGGTTTTCGGGCTCAATATGGTAAATTCTTATTTCACTCAATTTTGGCCAATTCGGCCAAAAGCCTAATATCCGCTCGGGGTGGATCTTCTTTATTTCCCGTATATTGACCCATTTGGATGCTAGAACACCCTTTGGAGCGAAGAGGGCTGGTTTGGGGGGTTTTATGGCTCATTTTGGTAAATTCCTATTTTGCTCGGCCAGGTCGCGAAAGAGTCTAATATCCGGTCGGGGTGGGTTAGGAGTAGGGTTAAGGGTGGGGTTCGGGGTGGGGTTGGGGTTTTGGGTAGGGTAGGGTTAGGGCTGGGGTTGGGGTTGGGGTTAGGGTTAATATCCGCTCGGGGTGGATCTTCGTTATTTCCCGTATATTGACCCATTTGCATGCTAGAACACCCCTCGGAACGAAGAGGGATGGTTTGAGGGGTTTTCGGGCTCAATTTATTAAATTCCTATTTTGCTCAATTTTGGCCAATCCGGCCAGGTCGCTTAGAGCCTAATATCCGCTCGGGGAGGATCTTCATTATTTCCCGTGTATTGACCCATTTGCATGCCAGAACACCCCTCGGAACGAAGAGGGCTGGTTTGGGGGGTTTACGGGCTCAATTCGGTAAATTCCTTTTTTGCTCGGCCAGGTCACGAAAGAGTCTAATATCCGGTCGGGGTGGGTTAGGGGTGGGGTTTGGGGTTGGGGTTTGGGGTTGGGGTTGGGGTTAGGGTTAGGGTTAGGGTAAGGGTTAGGGTTAGGGTTAGGGTTAATATCCGCTCGGGTAGGATCTTCGTTATTTCCCTTATATTGACCCATTTGCATGCTAGAACACCCCTGGGAGCGAAGAGGGTTCGTTTTGGGGGTTTTCGGGCTCAATATGGTAAATTCTTATTTTACTCAATTTTGGCCAATTCGGCCAAAAGCCTAATATCCGCTCGGGGTGGATCTTCTTTATTTCCCGTATATTGACCCATTTGGATGCTAGAACACCCTTCGGAGCGAAAAGGGCTGGTTTGGGGGGTTTTATGGCTCATTTTGGTAAATTCCTATTTTGCTCGGCCAGGTCGCGAAAGAGTCTAATATCCGGTCGGGGTGGGTTAGGGGTGAGGTTAGGGGTGTGGTTTGGGGTTGGGGTTGGGGTTTGGGGTTGGGGTTGGGGTTAGGGTTATGGTTAGGGTAAGGTTAGGGTTAGGGTTAGGGTTAGGGTTATGGGTTAGGGTTAGGGTTAGGGTTAGGGTTAGGGTTAGGGTTAATATCTGCTCAAGGTGGATCTTCGTTATTTCCCTTATATTGACCCATTTGCATGCTAGAACACTCCTGGGAGCGAAGAGGGTTCGTTTTGGGGGTTTTCGGGCTCAATATGGTAAATTCTTATTTCACTCAATTTTGGCCAATTCGGCCAAAAGCCTAATATCCGCTCGGGGTGGATCTTCTTTATTTCCCGTATATTGACCCATTTGGATGCTAGAACACCCTTCGGAGCGAAGAGGGCTGGTTTGGGGGGTTTTATGGCTCATTTTGGTAAATTCCTATTTTGCTCGGCCAGGTCGCGAAAGAGTCTAATATCCGGTCGGGGTGGGTTAGGAGTAGGGTTAAGGGTGGGGTTCGGGGTGGGGTTGGGGTTTTGGGTAGGGTAGGGTTAGGGCTGGGGTTGGGGTTGGGGTTGGGGTTGGGGTTAGGGTTAATATCCGCTCGGGGTGGATCTTCGTTATTTCCCGTGTATTGACCCATTTGCATGCCAGAACACCCCTCGGAATGAAGAGGGCTGGTTTGGGGGGTTTTCGGGCTCAATTTGGTAAATTCCTATTTTGCTAAATTTTGGCCAATTCAGCCAGGTCGCTAAGACCCTAATATCCGATCGGGGAGGATCTTCATTATTTCCCGTGTATTGACCCATTTGCATGCCAGAACACCCCTCGGAATGAAGAGGGCTGGTTTGGGGGGTTTTCGGGCTCAATTTGGTAAATTCCATTTTTGCTCGGCCAGGTCGCGAAAGAGCCTAATATCCGGTCGGGGTGGTTAGGGGTAGGGTAGGGTTAGGGCTGGGGTTGGGGTTTGGGGTTCGGGTTTGGGTTAATATCCGCTCGGGGTGGATCTTCGTTATTTCCCGTATATTGACCCATTTGCATGCTAGAACACCCCTCGGAATGAAGAGGGATGGTTTGAGGGGTTTTCGGGCTCAATTTATTAAATTCCTATTTTGCTCAATTTTGGCCAATCCGGCCAGGTCGCTAAGAGCCTAATATCCGCTCTAGGAGGATCTTCATTATTTCCCGTGTATTGACCCATTTGCATGCCAGAACACCCCTCGGAACGAAGAGGGCTGGTTTGGGGGGTTTACGGGCTCAATTTGGTAAATTCCTTTTTTGCTCGGCCAGGTCGCGAAAGAGTCTAATATCCGGTTGGGGTGGGTTAGGGGTGGGGTTAGGGGTTAGGGTTAGGGTTAATATCCGCTCGGGGTGAATCTTCGTTATTTCCCTTATATTGACCCATTTGCATGCTAGAACATCCCTGGGAGCGAAGAGGGTTCGTTTTGGGGGTTTTCGGGCTCAATATGGTAAATTCTTATTTTACTCAATTTTGGCCAATTTGGCCAAAAGCCTAATATCCGCTCGGGGTGGATCTTCTTTATTTCCCGTATATTGACCCATTTGGATGCTAGAACACCCTTCGGAGCGAAAAGGGCTGGTTTGGGGGGTTTTATGGCTCATTTTGGTAAATTCCTATTTTGCTCGGCCAGGTCGCGAAAGAGTCTAATATCCGGTCGGGGTGGGTTAGGGGTGAGGTTAGGGGTGTGGTTTGGGGTTGGGGTTGGGGTTTGGGGTTGGGGTTGGGGTTAGGGTTATGGTTAGGGTAAGGTTAGGGTTAGGGTTAGGGTTAGGGTTATGGGTTAGGGTTAGGGTTAGGGTTAGGGTTAATATCCGCTCAAGGTGGATCTTCGTTATTTCCCGTATATTGACCCATTTGCATGCTAGAACACCCCTCGGAACGAAGAGGGATGGTTTGAGGGGTTTTCGGGCTCAATTTATTAAATTCCTATTTTGCTCAATTTTGGCCAATCCGGCCAGGTCGCTAAGAGCCTAATATCCGCTCTAGGAGGATCTTCATTATTTCCCGTGTATTGACCCATTTGCATGCCAGAACACCCCTCGGAACGAAGAGGGCTGGTTTGGGGGGTTTTCGGGCTCAATTTGGTAAATTCCATTTTTGCTCGGCCAGGTCGCGAAAGAGCCTACTGTCCGGTCGGGGTGGTTAGGGGTAGGGTAGGGTTAGGGCTGGGGTTGGGGTTTGGGGTTTGGGTTAGGGTTAATATCCGCTCGGGGTGGATCTTCGTTATTTCCCGTATATTGACCCATTTGCATGCTAGAACACCCCTCGGAACGAAGAGGGATGGTTTGAGGGGTTTTCGGGCTCAATTTATTAAATTCCTATTTTGCTCAATTTTGGCCAATCCGGCCAGGTCGCTAAGAGCCTAATATCCGCTCTAGGAGGATCTTCATTATTTCCCGTGTATTGACCCATTTGCATGCCAGAACACCCCTAGGAACGAAGAGGGCTGGTTTGGGGGGTTTACGGGCTCAATTTGGTAAATTCCTTTTTTGCTCGGCCAGGTCGCGAAAGAGTCTAATATCCGGTTGGGGTGGGTTAGGGGTGGGGTTAGGGGTTAGGGTTAGGGTTAATATCCGCTCGGGGTGAATCTTCGTTATTTCCCTTATATTGACCCATTTGCATGCTAGAACATCCCTGGGAGCGAAGAGGGTTCGTTTTGGGGGTTTTCGGGCTCAATATGGTAAATTCTTATTTTACTCAATTTTGGCCAATTCGGCCAAAAGCCTAATATCCTGCGGGGTGGATCTTCTTTATTTCCCGTATATTTACCCATTTGGATGCTAGAACACCCTCCGGAGCGAAGAGGGCTGGTTTGGGGGGTTTTATGGCTCATTTTGGTAAATTCCTATTTTGCTCGGCCAGGTCGCGAAAGAGTCTAATATCCGGTCGGGGTGGGTTAGGGGTGAGGTTAGGGGTGTGGTTTGGGGTTGGGGTTTGGGGTTGGGGTTGGGGTTAGGGTTATGGTTAGGGTAAGAGTTAGGGTTAGGGTTAGGGTTAATATCTGCTCGGGGTGGATCTTCGTTATTTCCCTTATATTGACCCATTTGCATGCTAGAACACCCCTGGGAGCGAAGAGGGTTCGTTTTGGGGGTTTTCGGGCTCAATATGGTAAATTCTTATTTTACTCAATTTTGGCCAATTCGGCCAAAAGCCTAATATCCGCTCGGGGTGGATCTTCTTTCTTTCCCGTATATTCACCCATTTGGATGCTAGAACACCCTTCGGAACGAAAAGGGCTGGTTTGGGGGGTTTTTGGGCTCAATTTGGTAAATTCCTTTTTTGCTCAATTTCGGCCAGGTCGCTAAGAGCCTAATATCCGCTTGGGGAGGATCTTCATTATTTCCCGTGTATTGACCCATTTGCATGCCAGAACACCCCTCAGAACGAAGAGGGATGGTTTGGGGGGTTTTCGGGCTCAATTTGGTAAATTCCATTTTTGCTCGGCAAGGTCGCGAAAGAGCCTAATATCCGGTCGGGGTGGTTAGGGGTAGGGTAGGGTTAGGGCTGGGGTTGGGGTTTGGGGTTGGGGTTGGGGTTAGGGTTAATATCCGCTCGGGGTGGATCTTCGTTATTTCCCGTATATTGACCCATTTGCATGCTAGAACACCCCTCGGAACGAAGAGGGATGGTTTGAGGGGTTTTCGGGCTCAATTTATTAAATTCCTATTTTGCTCAATTTTGGCCAATCCGGCCAGGTCGCTAAGAGCCTAATATCCGCTCGGGGAGGATCTTCATTATTACCCGTGTATTGACCCATTTGCATGCCAGAACACCCCTCGGAACGAAGAGGGCTGGTTTGGGGGGTTTACGGGCTCAATTTGGTAAATTCCTTTTTTGCTCGGCCAGGTCGCGAAAGAGTCTAATATCCGGTCGGGGTGGGTTAGGGGTGGGGATTGGGGTTGGGGTTTGGGGTTGGGGTTTGGGGTTGGGGTTGGGGTTAGGGTTAGGGTTAGGGTTAGGGTAAGGGTTAGGGTTAGGGTTAGGGTTAATATCCGCTCGGGTTCGATCTTCGTTATTTCCCTTATATTGACCCATTTGCATTCTAGAACACCCCTGGGAGCGAAGAGGGTTCGTTTTGGGGGTTTTCGGGCTCAATATGGTAAATTCTTATTTTACTCAATTTTGGCCAATTCGGCCAAAAACCTAATATCCGCTCGAGGTGGATCTTCTTTAATTCCCGTATATTGACCCATTTGGATGCTAGAACACCCTTCGGAGTGAAGAGGGCTGGTTTGGGGGGTTTTATGGCTCAATTTGGTAAATTCCTATTTTGCTAAATTTTGGCCAATTAGGCCAGGTCGCGAAGAGCCTAATATCCGCTCGGGGAGGATCTTCATTATTTCCCGTGTATTGACCCATTTGCATGCCAGAACACCCCTCGGAACGAAGAGGGCTGGTTTGGGGGGTTTACGGGCTCAATTTGGTAAATTCCTTTTTTGCTCGGCCAGGTCGCGAAAGAGTCTAATATCCGGTTGGGGTGGGTTAGGGGTGGGGTTAGGGGTGGGGTTGGGGTTAGGGTTAGGGTTAATATCCGCTCGGGGTGAATCTTCGTTATTTCCCTTATATTGACCCATTTGCATGCTAGAACATCCCTGGGAGCGAAGAGGGTTCGTTTTGGGGGTTTTCGGGCTCAATATGGTAAATTCTTATTTCACTCAATTTTGGCCAATTCGGCCAAAAGCCTAATATCCGCTCGGGGTGGATCTTCTTTATTTCCCGTATATTGACCCATTTGGATGCTAGAACACCCTTTGGAGCGAAGAGGGCTGGTTTGGGGGGTTTTATGGCTCATTTTGGTAAATTCCTATTTTGCTCGGCCAGGTCGCGAAAGAGTCTAATATCCGGTCGGGGTGGGTTAGGAGTAGGGTTAAGGGTGGGGTTCGGGGTGGGGTTGGGGTTTTGGGTAGGGTAGGGTTAGGGCTGGGGTTGGGGTTTGGGTTGGGGTTGGGGTTAGGGTTAATATCCGCTCGGGGTGGATCTTCGTTATTTCCCGTATATTGACCCATTTGCATGCTAGAACACCCCTCGGAACGAAGAGGGATGGTTTGAGGGGTTTTCGGGCTCAATTTATTAAATTCCTATTTTGCTCAATTTTGGCCAATCCGGCCAGGTCGCTAAGAGCCTAATATCCGCTCGGGGAGGATCTTCATTATTTCCCGTGTATTGACCCATTTGCATGCCAGAACACCCCTCGGAACGAAGAGGGCTGGTTTGGGGGGTTTACGGGCTCAATTCGGTAAATTCCTTTTTTGCTCGGCCAGGTCACGAAAGAGTCTAATATCCGGTCGGGGTGGGTTAGGGGTGGGGTTTGGGGTTGGGGTTTGGGGTTGGGGTTGGGGTTAGGGTTAGGGTTAGGGTAAGGGTTAGGGTTAGGGTTAGGGTTAATATCCGCTCGGGTAGGATCTTCGTTATTTCCCTTATATTGACCCATTTGCATGCTAGAACACCCCTGGGAGCGAAGAGGGTTCGTTTTGGGGGTTTTCGGGCTCAATATGGTAAATTCTTATTTTACTCAATTTTGGCCAATTCGGCCAAAAGCCTAATATCCGCTCGGGGTGGATCTTCTTTATTTCCCGTATATTGACCCATTTGGATGCTAGAACACCCTTCGGAGCGAAAAGGGCTGGTTTGGGGGGTTTTATGGCTCATTTTGGTAAATTCCTATTTTGCTCGGCCAGGTCGCGAAAGAGTCTAATATCCGGTCGGGGTGGGTTAGGGGTGAGGTTAGGGGTTTGGTTTGGGGTTGGGGTTGGGGTTTGGGGTTGGGGTTGGGGTTAGGGTTATGGTTAGGGTAAGGTTAGGGTTAGGGTTAGGGTTAGGGTTATGGGTTAGGGTTAGGGTTAGGGTTAGGGTTAATATCCGCTCAAGGTGGATCTTCGTTATTTCCCTTATATTGACCCATTTGCATGCTAGAACACTCCTGGGAGCGAAGAGGGTTCGTTTTGGGGGTTTTCGGGCTCAATATGGTAAATTCTTATTTTACTCAATTTTGGCCAATTCGGCCAAAAACCTAATATCCGCTCGAGGTGGATCTTCTTTAATTCCCGTATATTGACCCATTTGGATGCTAGAACACCCTTCGGAGCGAAGAGGGCTGGTTTGGGGGGTTTTATGGCTCATTTTGGTAAATTCCTATTTTGCTAAATTTTGGCCAATTCAGCCAGGTCGCTAAGACCCTAATATCCGATCGGGGAGGATCTTCATTATTTCCCGTGTATTGACCCATTTGCATGCCAGAACACCCCTCGGAACGAAGAGGGCTGGTTTGGGGGGTTTACGGGCTCAATTTGGTAAATTCCTTTTTTGCTCGGCCAGGTCGCGAAAGAGTCTAATATCCGGTTGGGGTGGGTTAGGGGTGGGGTTAGGGGTGGGGTTGGGGTTAGGGTTAGGGTTAATATCCGCTCGGGGTGAATCTTCGTTATTTCCCTTATATTGACCCATTTGCATGCTAGAACATCCCTGGGAGCGAAGAGGGTTCGTTTTGGGGGTTTTCGGGCTCAATATGGTAAATTCTTATTTCACTCAATTTTGGCCAATTCGGCCAAAAGCCTAATATCCGCTCGGGGTGGATCTTCTTTATTTCCCGTATATTGACCCATTTGGATGCTAGAACACCCTTTGGAGCGAAGAGGGCTGGTTTGGGGGGTTTTATGGCTCATTTTGGTAAATTCCTATTTTGCTCGTCCAGGTCGCGAAAGAGTCTAATATCCGGTCGGGGTGGGTTAGGAGTAGGGTTAAGGGTGGGGTTCGGGGTGGGGTTGGGGTTTTGGGTAGGGTAGGGTTAGGGCTGGGGTTGGGGTTTGGGTTGGGGTTGGGGTTAGGGTTAATATCCGCTCGGGGTGGATCTTCGTTATTTCCCGTATATTGACCCATTTGCATGCTAGAACACCCCTCGGAACGAAGAGGGATGGTTTGAGGGGTTTTCGGGCTCAATTTATTAAATTCCTATTTTGCTCAATTTTGGCCAATCCGGCCAGGTCGCTAAGAGCCTAATATCCGCTCGGGGAGGATCTTCATTATTTCCCGTGTATTGACCCATTTGCATGCCAGAACACCCCTCGGAACGAAGAGGGCTGGTTTGGGGGGTTTACGGGCTCAATTCGGTAAATTCCTTTTTTGCTCGGCCAGGTCACGAAAGAGTCTAATATCCGGTCGGGGTGGGTTAGGGGTGGGGTTTGGGGTTGGGGTTTGGGGTTGGGGTTGGGGTTAGGGTTAGGGTTAGGGTAAGGGTTAGGGTTAGGGTTAGGGTTAATATCCGCTCGGGTAGGATCTTCGTTATTTCCCTTATATTGACCCATTTGCATGCTAGAACACCCCTGGGAGCGAAGAGGGTTCGTTTTGGGGGTTTTCGGGCTCAATATGGTAAATTCTTATTTTACTCAATTTTGGCCAATTCGGCCAAAAGCCTAATATCCGCTCGGGGTGGATCTTCTTTATTTCCCGTATATTGACCCATTTGGATGCTAGAACACCCTTCGGAGCGAAAAGGGCTGGTTTGGGGGGTTTTATGGCTCATTTTGGTAAATTCCTATTTTGCTCGGCCAGGTCGCGAAAGAGTCTAATATCCGGTCGGGGTGGGTTAGGGGTGAGGTTAGGGGTGTGGTTTGGGGTTGGGGTTGGGGTTGGGGTTGGGGTTAGGGTTATGGTTAGGGTAAGGTTAGGGTTAGGGTTAGGGTTAGGGTTATGGGTTAGGGTTAGGGTTAGGGTTAGGGTTAGGGTTAATATCCGCTCAAGGTGGATCTTCGTTATTTCCCTTATATTGACCCATTTGCATGCTAGAACACTCCTGGGAGCGAAGAGGGTTCGTTTTGGGGGTTTTCGGGCTCAATATGGTAAATATTTATTTTACTCAATTTTGGCCAATTCGGCCAAAAACCTAATATCCGCTCGAGGTGGATCTTCTTTAATTCCCGTATATTGACCCATTTGGATGCTAGAACACCCTTCGGAGCGAAGAGGGCTGGTTTGGGGGGTTTTATGGCTCATTTTGGTAAATTCCTATTTTGCTAAATTTTGGCCAATTCAGCCAGGTCGCTAAGACCCTAATATCCGATCGGGGAGGATCTTCATTATTTCCCGTGTATTGACCCATTTGCATGCCAGAACACCCCTCGGAACGAAGAGGGCTGGTTTGGGGGGTTTACGGGCTCAATTCGGTAAATTCCTTTTTTGCTCGGCCAGGTCACGAAAGAGTCTAATATCCGGTCGGGGTGGGTTAGGGGTGGGGTTTGGGGTTGGGGTTTGGGGTTGGGGTTGGGGTTAGGGTTAGGGTTAGGGTAAGGGTTAGGGTTAGGGTTAGGGTTAATATCCGCTCGGGTAGGATCTTCGTTATTTCCCTTATATTGACCCATTTGCATGCTAGAACACCCCTGGGAGCGAAGAGGGTTCGTTTTGGGGGTTTTCGGGCTCAATATGGTAAATTCTTATTTTACTCAATTTTGGCCAATTCGGCCAAAAGCCTAATATCCGCTCGGGGTGGATCTTCTTTATTTCCCGTATATTGACCCATTTGGATGCTAGAACACCCTTCGGAGCGAAAAGGGCTGGTTTGGGGGGTTTTATGGCTCATTTTGGTAAATTCCTATTTTGCTCGGCCAGGTCGCGAAAGAGTCTAATATCCGGTCGGGGTGGGTTAGGGGTGAGGTTAGGGGTGTGGTTTGGGGTTGGGGTTGGGGTTTGGGGTTGGGGTTGGGGTTAGGGTTATGGTTAGGGTAAGGTTAGGGTTAGGGTTAGGGTTAGGGTTATGGGTTAGGGTTAGGGTTAGGGTTAGGGTTAGGGTTAATATCCGCTCAAGGTGGATCTTCGTTATTTCCCTTATATTGACCCATTTGCATGCTAGAACACTCCTGGGAGCGAAGAGGGTTCGTTTTGGGGGTTTTCGGGCTCAATATGGTAAATATTTATTTTACTCAATTTTGGCCAATTCGGCCAAAAACCTAATATCCGCTCGAGGTGGATCTTCTTTAATTCCCGTATATTGACCCATTTGGATGCTAGAACACCCTTCGGAGCGAAGAGGGCTGGTTTGGGGGGTTTTATGGCTCATTTTGGTAAATTCCTATTTTGCTAAATTTTGGCCAATTCAGCCAGGTCGCTAAGACCCTAATATCCGATCGGGGAGGATCTTCATTATTTCCCGTGTATTGACCCATTTGCATGCCAGAACACCCCTCGGAATGAAGAGGGCTGGTTTGGGGGGTTTTCGGGCTCAATTTGGTAAATTCCATTTTTGCTCGGCCAGGTCGCGAAAGAGCCTACTATCCGGTCGGGGTGGTTAGGGGTAGGGTAGGGTTAGGGCTGGGGTTGGGGTTTGGGGTTTGGGTTAGGGTTAATATCCGCTCGGGGTGGATCTTCGTTATTTCCCGTATATTGACCCATTTGCATGCTAGAACACCCCTCGGAACGAAGAGGGATGGTTTGAGGGGTTTTCGGGCTCAATTTATTAAATTCCTATTTTGCTCAATTTTGGCCAATCCGGCCAGGTCGCTAAGAGCCTAATATCCGCTCTAGGAGGATCTTCATTATTTCCCGTGTATTGACCCATTTGCATGCCAGAACACCCCTCGGAACGAAGAGGGCTGGTTTGGGGGGTTTTCGGGCTCAATTTGGTAAATTCCATTTTTGCTCGGCCAGGTCGCGAAAGAGCCTACTATCCGGTCGGGGTGGTTAGGGGTAGGGTAGGGTTAGGGCTGGGGTTGGGGTTTGGGGTTTGGGTTAGGGTTAATATCCGCTCGGGGTGGATCTTCGTTATTTCCCGTATATTGACCCATTTGCATGCTAGAACACCCCTCGGAACGAAGAGGGATGGTTTGAGGGGTTTTCGGGCTCAATTTATTAAATTCCTATTTTGCTCAATTTTGGCCAATCCGGCCAGGTCGCTAAGAGCCTAATATCCGCTCTAGGAGGATCTTCATTATTTCCCGTGTATTGACCCATTTGCATGCCAGAACACCCCTCGGAACGAAGAGGGCTGGTTTGGGGGGTTTACGGGCTCAATTTGGTAAATTCCTTTTTTGCTCGGCCAGGTCGCGAAAGAGTCTAATATCCGGTTGGGGTGGGTTAGGGGTGGGGTTAGGGGTTAGGGTTAGGGTTAATATCCGCTCGGGGTGAATCTTCGTTATTTCCCTTATATTGACCCATTTGCATGCTAGAACATCCCTGGGAGCGAAGAGGGTTCGTTTTGGGGGTTTTCGGGCTCAATATGGTAAATTCTTATTTTACTCAATTTTGGCCAATTCGGCCAAAAGCCTAATATCCGCTCGGGGTGGATCTTCTTTATTTCCCGTATATTGACCCATTTGGATGCTAGAACACCCTCCGGAGCGAAGAGGGCTGGTTTGGGGGGTTTTATGGCTCATTTTGGTAAATTTCTATTTTGCTCGGCCAGGTCGCGAAAGAGTCTAATATCCGGTCGGGGTGGGTTAGGGGTGAGGTTAGGGGTTTGGGGTTTGGGTTAGGGTTAATATCCGCTCGGGGTGGATCTTCGTTATTTCCCGTATATTGACCCATTTGCATGCTAGAACACCCCTCGGAACGAAGAGGGATGGTTTGAGGGGTTTTCGGGCTCAATTTATTAAATTCCTATTTTGCTCAATTTTGGCCAATCCGGCCAGGTCGCTAAGAGCCTAATATCCGCTCTAGGAGGATCTTCATTATTTCCCGTGTATTGACCCATTTGCATGCCAGAACACCCCTCGGAACGAAGAGGGCTGGTTTGGGGGGTTTTCGGGCTCAATTTGGTAAATTCCATTTTTGCTCGGCCAGGTCGCGAAAGAGCCTACTATCCGGTCGGGGTGGTTAGGGGTAGGGTAGGGTTAGGGCTGGGGTTGGGGTTTGGGGTTTGGGTTAGGGTTAATATCCGCTCGGGGTGGATCTTCGTTATTTCCCGTATATTGACCCATTTGCATGCTAGAACACCCCTCGGAACGAAGAGGGATGGTTTGAGGGGTTTTCGGGCTCAATTTATTAAATTCCTATTTTGCTCAATTTTGGCCAATCCGGCCAGGTCGCTAAGAGCCTAATATCCGCTCTAGGAGGATCTTCATTATTTCCCGTGTATTGACCCATTTGCATGCCAGAACACCCCTCGGAACGAAGAGGGCTGGTTTGGGGGGTTTACGGGCTCAATTTGGTAAATTCCTTTTTTGCTCGGCCAGGTCGCGAAAGAGTCTAATATCCGGTTGGGGTGGGTTAGGGGTGGGGTTAGGGGTTAGGGTTAGGGTTAATATCCGCTCGGGGTGAATCTTCGTTATTTCCCTTATATTGACCCATTTGCATGCTAGAACATCCCTGGGAGCGAAGAGGGTTCGTTTTGGGGGTTTTCGGGCTCAATATGGTAAATTCTTATTTTACTCAATTTTGGCCAATTCGGCCAAAAGCCTAATATCCGCTCGGGGTGGATCTTCTTTATTTCCCGTATATTGACCCATTTGGATGCTAGAACACCCTCCGGAGCGAAGAGGGCTGGTTTGGGGGGTTTTATGGCTCATTTTGGTAAATTCCTATTTTGCTCGGCCAGGTCGCGAAAGAGTCTAATATCCGGTCGGGGTGGGTTAGGGGTGAGGTTAGGGGTGTGGTTTGGGGTTGGGGTTGGGGTTTGGGGTTGGGGTTGGGGTTAGGGTTATGGTTAGGGTAAGAGTTAGGGTTAGGGTTAGGGTTAATATCTGCTCGGGGTGGATCTTCGTTATTTCCCTTATATTGACCCATTTGCATGCTAGAACACCCCTGGGAGCGAAGAGGGTTCGTTTTGGGGGTTTTCGGGCTCAATATGGTAAATTCTTATTTTACTCAATTTTGGCCATTCGGCCAAAAGCCTAATATCCGCTCGGGGTGGATCTTCTTTCTTTCCCGTATATTCACCCATTTGGATGCTAGAACACCCTTCGGAACGAAAAGGGCTGGTTTGGGGGGTTTTTGGGCTCAATTTGGTAAATTCCTTTTTTGCTCAATTTCGGCCAGGTCGCTAAGAGCCTAATATCCGCTTGGGGAGGATCTTCATTATTTCCCGTGTATTGACCCATTTGCATGCCAGAACACCCCTCAGAACGAAGAGGGATGGTTTGGGGGGTTTTCGGGCTCAATTTGGTAAATTCCATTTTTGCTCGGCAAGGTCGCGAAAGAGCCTAATATTCGGTCGGGGTGGTTAGGGGTAGGGTAGGGTTAGGGCTGGGGTTGGGGTTTGGGGTTGGGGTTGGGGTTAGGGTTAATATCCGCTCGGGGTGGATCTTCGTTATTTCCCGTATATTGACCCATTTGCATGCTAGAACACCCCTCGGAACGAAGAGGGATGGTTTGAGGGGTTTTCGGGCTCAATTTATTAAATTCCTATTTTGCTCAATTTTGGCCAATCCGGCCAGGTCGCTAAGAGCCTAATATCCGCTCGGGGAGGATCTTCATTATTACCCGTGTATTGACCCATTTGCATGCCAGAACACCCCTCGGAACGAAGAGGGCTGGTTTGGGGGGTTTACGGGCTCAATTTGGTAAATTCCTTTTTTGCTCGGCCAGGTCGCGAAAGAGTCTAATATCCGGTCGGGGTGGGTTAGGGGTGGGGATTGGGGTTGGGGTTTGGGGTTTTGGTTGGGGTTAGGGTTAGGGTTAGGGTAAGGGTTAGGGTTAGGGTTAGGGTTAATATCCGCTCGGGTTCGATCTTCGTTATTTCCCTTATATTGACCCATTTGCATTCTAGAACACCCCTGGGAGCGAAGAGGGTTCGTTTTGGGGGTTTTCGGGCTCAATATGGTAAATTCTTATTTTACTCAATTTTGGCCAATTCGGCCAAAAACCTAATATCCGCTCGAGATGGATCTTCTTTAATTCCCGTATATTGACCCATTTGGATGCTAGAACACCCTTCGGAGCGAAGAGGGCTGGTTTGGGGGGTTTTATGGCTCAATTTGGTAAATTCCTATTTTGCTAAATTTTGGCCAATTAGGCCAGGTCGCGAAGAGCCTAATATCCGCTCGGGGAGGATCTTCATTATTTCCCGTGTATTGACCCATTTGCATGCCAGAACACCCCTCGGAACGAAGAGGGCTGGTTTGGGGGGTTTACGGGCTCAATTTGGTAAATTCCTTTTTTGCTCGGCCAGGTCGCGAAAGAGTCTAATATCCGGTTGGGGTGGGTTAGGGGAGGGGTTAGGGGTGGGGTTGGGGTTAGGGTTAGGGTTAATATCCGCTCGGGGTGAATCTTCGTTATTTCCCTTATATTGACCCATTTGCATGCTAGAACATCCCTGGGAGCGAAGAGGGTTCGTTTTGGGGGTTTTCGGGCTCAATATGGTAAATTCTTATTTCACTCAATTTTGGCCAATTCGGCCAAAAGCCTAATATCCGCTCGGGGTGGATCTTCTTTATTTCCCGTATATTGACCCATTTGGATGCTAGAACACCCTTTGGAGCGAAGAGGGCTGGTTTGGGGGGTTTTATGGCTCATTTTGGTAAATTCCTATTTTGCTCGGCCAGGTCGCGAAAGAGTCTAATATCCGGTCGGGGTGGGTTAGGAGTAGGGTTAAGGGTGGGGTTCGGGGTGGGGTTGGGGTTTTGGGTAGGGTAGGGTTAGGGCTGGGGTTGGGGTTTGGGTTGGGGTTGGGGTTAGGGTTAATATCCGCTCGGGGTGGATCTTCGTTATTTCCCGTATATTGACCCATTTGCATGCTAGAACACCCCTCGGAACGAAGAGGGATGGTTTGAGGGGTTTTCGGGCTCAATTTATTAAATTCCTATTTTGCTCAATTTTGGCCAATCCGGCCAGGTCGCTTAGAGCCTAATATCCGCTCGGGGAGGATCTTCATTATTTCCCGTGTATTGACCCATTTGCATGCCAGAACACCCCTCGGAACGAAGAGGGCTGGTTTGGGGGGTTTACGGGCTCAATTCGGTAAATTCCTTTTTTGCTCGGCCAGGTCACGAAAGAGTCTAATATCCGGTCGGGGTGGGTTAGGGGTGGGGTTTGGGGTTGGGGTTTGGGGTTGGGGTTGGGGTTAGGGTTAGGGTTAGGGTAAGGGTTAGGGTTAGGGTTAGGGTTAATATCCGCTCGGGTAGGATCTTCGTTATTTCCCTTATATTGACCCATTTGCATGCTAGAACACCCCTGGGAGCGAAGAGGGTTCGTTTTGGGGGTTTTCGGGCTCAATATGGTAAATTCTTATTTTACTCAATTTTGGCCAATTCGGCCAAAAGCCTAATATCCGCTCGGGGTGGATCTTCTTTATTTCCCGTATATTGACCCATTTGGATGCTAGAACACCCTTCGGAGCGAAAAGGGCTGGTTTGGGGGGTTTTATGGCTCATTTTGGTAAATTCCTATTTTGCTCGGCCAGGTCGCGAAAGAGTCTAATATCCGGTCGGGGTGGGTTAGGGGTGAGGTTAGGGGTGTGGTTTGGGGTTGGGGTTGGGGTTTGGGGTTGGGGTTGGGGTTAGGGTTATGGTTAGGGTAAGAGTTAGGGTTAGGGTTAGGGTTAATATCTGCTCGGGGTGGATCTTCGTTATTTCCCTTATATTGACCCATTTGCATGCTAGAACACCCCTGGGAGCGAAGAGGGTTCGTTTTGGGGGTTTTCGGGCTCAATATGGTAAATTCTTATTTTACTCAATTTTGGCCATTCGGCCAAAAGCCTAATATCCGCTCGGGGTGGATCTTCTTTCTTTCCCGTATATTCACCCATTTGGATGCTAGAACACCCTTCGGAACGAAAAGGGCTGGTTTGGGGGGTTTTTGGGCTCAATTTGGTAAATTCCTATTTTGCTCGGCCAGGTCGCGAAAGAGTCTAATATCCGGTCGGGGTGGGTTAGGGGTGAGGTTAGGGGTTTGGTTTGGGGTTGGGGTTGGGGTTTGGGGTTGGGGTTGGGGTTAGGGTTATGGTTAGGGTAAGGTTAGGGTTAGGGTTAGGGTTAGGGTTAATATCCGCTCAAGGTGGATCTTCGTTATTTCCCTTATATTGACCCATTTGCATGCTAGAACACTCCTGGGAGCGAAGAGGGTTCGTTTTGGGGGTTTTCGGGCTCAATATGGTAAATTCTTATTTTACTCAATTTTGGCCAATTCGGCCAAAAACCTAATATCCGCTCGAGGTGGATCTTCTTTAATTCCCGTATATTGACCCATTTGGATGCTAGAACACCCTTCGGAGCGAAGAGGGCTGGTTTGGGGGGTTTTATGGCTCATTTTGGTAAATTCCTATTTTGCTAAATTTTGGCCAATTCAGCCAGGTCGCTAAGACCCTAATATCCGATCGGGGAGGATCTTCATTATTTCCCGTGTATTGACCCATTTGCATGCCAGAACACCCCTCGGAACGAAGAGGGCTGGTTTGGGGGGTTTACGGGCTCAATTTGGTAAATTCCTTTTTTGCTCGGCCAGGTCGCGAAAGAGTCTAATATCCGGTTGGGGTGGGTTAGGGGTGGGGTTAGGGGTGGGGTTGGGGTTAGGGTTAGGGTTAATATCCGCTCGGGGTGAATCTTCGTTATTTCCCTTATATTGACCCATTTGCATGCTAGAACATCCCTGGGAGCGAAGAGGGTTCGTTTTGGGGGTTTTCGGGCTCAATATGGTAAATTCTTATTTCACTCAATTTTGGCCAATTCGGCCAAAAGCCTAATATCCGCTCGGGGTGGATCTTCTTTATTTCCCGTATATTGACCCATTTGGATGCTAGAACACCCTTTGGAGCGAAGAGGGCTGGTTTGGGGGGTTTTATGGCTCATTTTGGTAAATTCCTATTTTGCTCGTCCAGGTCGCGAAAGAGTCTAATATCCGGTCGGGGTGGGTTAGGAGTAGGGTTAAGGGTGGGGTTCGGGGTGGGGTTGGGGTTTTGGGTAGGGTAGGGTTAGGGCTGGGGTTGGGGTTTGGGTTGGGGTTGGGGTTAGGGTTAATATCCGCTCGGGGTGGATCTTCGTTATTTCCCGTATATTGACCCATTTGCATGCTAGAACACCCCTCGGAACGAAGAGGGATGGTTTGAGGGGTTTTCGGGCTCAATTTATTAAATTCCTATTTTGCTCAATTTTGGCCAATCCGGCCAGGTCGCTAAGAGCCTAATATCCGCTCGGGGAGGATCTTCATTATTTCCCGTGTATTGACCCATTTGCATGCCAGAACACCCCTCGGAACGAAGAGGGCTGGTTTGGGGGGTTTACGGGCTCAATTCGGTAAATTCCTTTTTTGCTCGGCCAGGTCACGAAAGAGTCTAATATCCGGTCGGGGTGGGTTAGGGGTGGGGTTTGGGGTTGGGGTTTGGGGTTGGGGTTGGGGTTAGGGTTAGGGTTAGGGTTAGGGTTAGGGTTAGGGTTAGGGTTAATATCCGCTCGGGTAGGATCTTCGTTATTTCCCTTATATTGACCCATTTGCATGCTAGAACACCCCTGGGAGCGAAGAGGGTTCGTTTTGGGGGTTTTCGGGCTCAATATGGTAAATTCTTATTTTACTCAATTTTGGCCAATTCGGCCAAAAGCCTGATATCCGCTCGGGGTGGATCTTCTTTATTTCCCGTATATTGACCCATTTGGATGCTAGAACACCCTTCGGAGCGAAAAGGGCTGGTTTGGGGGGTTTTATGGCTCATTTTGGTAAATTCCTATTTTGCTCGGCCAGGTCGCGAAAGAGTCTAATATCCGGTCGGGGTGGGTTAGGGGTGAGGTTAGGGGTGTGGTTTGGGGTTGGGGTTTGGGTTTGGGGTTGGGGTTGGGGTTAGGGTTATGGTTAGGGTAAGGTTAGGGTTAGGGTTAGGGTTAGGGTTATGGGTTAGGGTTAGGGTTAGGGTTAGGGTTAATATCCGTTCAAGGTGGATCTTCGTTATTTCCCTTATATTGACCCATTTGCATGCTAGAACACTCCTGGGAGCGAAGAGGGTTCGTTTTGGGGGTTTTCGGGCTCAATATGGTAAATATTTATTTTACTCAATTTTGGCCAATTCGGCCAAAAACCTAATATCCGCTCGAGGTGGATCTTCTTTAATTCCCGTATATTGACCCATTTGGATGCTAGAACACCCTTCGGAGCGAAGAGGGCTGGTTTGGGGGGTTTTATGGCTCATTTTGGTAAATTCCTATTTTGCTAAATTTTGGCCAATTCAGCCAGGTCGCTAAGACCCTAATATCCGATCGGGGAGGATCTTCATTATTTCCCGTGTATTGACCCATTTGCATGCCAGAACACCCCTCGGAATGAAGAGGGCTGGTTTGGGGGGTTTTCGGGCTCAATTTGGTAAATTCCATTTTTGCTCGGCCAGGTCGCGAAAGAGACTACTATCCGGTCGGGGTGGTTAGGGGTAGGGTAGGGTTAGGGCTGGGGTTGGGGTTTGGGGTTTGGGTTAGGGTTAATATCCGCTCGGGGTGGATCTTCGTTATTTCCCGTATATTGACCCATTTGCATGCTAGAACACCCCTCGGAACGAAGAGGGATGGTTTGAGGGGTTTTCGGGCTCAATTTATTAAATTCCTATTTTGCTCAATTTTGGCCAATCCGGCCAGGTCGCTAAGAGCCTAATATCCGCTCTAGGAGGATCTTCATTATTTCCCGTGTATTGACCCATTTGCATGCCAGAACACCCCTCGGAACGAAGAGGGCTGGTTTGGGGGGTTTTCGGGCTCAATTTGGTAAATTCCATTTTTGCTCGGCCAGGTCGCGAAAGAGCCTACTATCCGGTCGGGGTGGTTAGGGGTAGGGTAGGGTTAGGGCTGGGGTTGGGGTTTGGGGTTTGGGTTAGGGTTAATATCCGCTCGGGGTGGATCTTCGTTATTTCCCGTATATTGACCCATTTGCATGCTAGAACACCCCTCGGAACGAAGAGGGATGGTTTGAGGGGTTTTCGGGCTCAATTTATTAAATTCCTATTTTGCTCAATTTTGGCCAATCCGGCCAGGTCGCTAAGAGCCTAATATCCGCTCTAGGAGGATCTTCATTATTTCCCGTGTATTGACCCATTTGCATGCCAGAACACCCCTCGGAACGAAGAGGGCTGGTTTGGGGGGTTTACGGGCTCAATTTGGTAAATTCCTTTTTTGCTCGGCCAGGTCGCGAAAGAGTCTAATATCCGGTTGGGGTGGGTTAGGGGTGGGGTTAGGGGTTAGGGTTAGGGTTAATATCCGCTCGGGGTGAATCTTCGTTATTTCCCTTATATTGACCCATTTGCATGCTAGAACATCCCTGGGAGCGAAGAGGGTTCGTTTTGGGGGTTTTCGGGCTCAATATGGTAAATTCTTATTTTACTCAATTTTGGCCAATTCGGCCAAAAGCCTAATATCCGCTCGGGGTGGATCTTCTTTATTTCCCGTATATTGACCCATTTGGATGCTAGAACACCCTCCGGAGCGAAGAGGGCTGGTTTGGGGGGTTTTATGGCTCATTTTGGTAAATTCCTATTTTGCTCGGCCAGGTCGCGAAAGAGTCTAATATCCGGTCGGGGTGGGTTAGGGGTGAGGTTAGGGGTTTGGGGTTTGGGTTAGGGTTAATATCCGCTCGGGGTGGATCTTCGTTATTTCCCGTATATTGACCCATTTGCATGCTAGAACACCCCTCGGAACGAAGAGGGATGGTTTGAGGGGTTTTCGGGCTCAATTTATTAAATTCCTATTTTGCTCAATTTTGGCCAATCCGGCCAGGTCGCTAAGAGCCTAATATCCGCTCTAGGAGGATCTTCATTATTTCCCGTGTATTGACCCATTTGCATGCCAGAACACCCCTCGGAACGAAGAGGGCTGGTTTGGGGGGTTTTCGGGCTCAATTTGGTAAATTCCATTTTTGCTCGGCCAGGTCGCGAAAGAGCCTACTATCCGGTCGGGGTGGTTAGGGGTAGGGTAGGGTTAGGGCTGGGGTTGGGGTTTGGGGTTTGGGTTAGGGTTAATATCCGCTCGGGGTGGATCTTCGTTATTTCCCGTATATTGACCCATTTGCATGCTAGAACACCCCTCGGAACGAAGAGGGATGGTTTGAGGGGTTTTCGGGCTCAATTTATTAAATTCCTATTTTGCTCAATTTTGGCCAATCCGGCCAGGTCGCTAAGAGCCTAATATCCGCTCTAGGAGGATCTTCATTATTTCCCGTGTATTGACCCATTTGCATGCCAGAACACCCCTCGGAACGAAGAGGGCTGGTTTGGGGGGTTTACGGGCTCAATTTGGTAAATTCCTTTTTTGCTCGGCCAGGTCGCGAAAGAGTCTAATATCCGGTTGGGGTGGGTTAGGGGTGGGGTTAGGGGTTAGGGTTAGGGTTAATATCCGCTCGGGGTGAATCTTCGTTATTTCCCTTATATTGACCCATTTGCATGCTAGAACATCCCTGGGAGCGAAGAGGGTTCGTTTTGGGGGTTTTCGGGCTCAATATGGTAAATTCTTATTTTACTCAATTTTGGCCAATTCGGCCAAAAGCCTAATATCCGCTCGGGGTGGATCTTCTTTATTTCCCGTATATTGACCCATTTGGATGCTAGAACACCCTCCGGAGCGAAGAGGGCTGGTTTGGGGGGTTTTATGGCTCATTTTGGTAAATTCCTATTTTGCTCGGCCAGGTCGCGAAAGAGTCTAATATCCGGTCGGGGTGGGTTAGGGGTGAGGTTAGGGGTGTGGTTTGGGGTTGGGGTTGGGGTTTGGGGTTGGGGTTGGGGTTAGGGTTATGGTTAGGGTAAGAGTTAGGGTTAGGGTTAGGGTTAATATCTGCTCGGGGTGGATCTTCGTTATTTCCCTTATATTGACCCATTTGCATTCTAGAACACCCCTGGGAGCGAAGAGGGTTCGTTTTGGGGGTTTTCGGGCTCAATATGGTAAATTCTTATTTTACTCAATTTTGGCCAATTCGGCAAAAAACCTAATATCCGCTCGAGGTGGATCTTCTTTAATTCCCGTATATTGACCCATTTGGATGCTAGAACACCCTTCGGAGCGAAGAGGGCTGGTTTGGGGGGTTTTATGGCTCAATTTGGTAAATTCCTATTTTGCTAAATTTTGGCCAATTAGGCCAGGTCGCGAAGAGCCTAATATCCGCTCGGGGAGGATCTTCATTATTTCCCGTGTATTGACCCATTTGCATGCCAGAACACCCCTCGGAACGAAGAGGGTTGGTTTGGGGGTTTACGGGCTCAATTTGGTAAATTCCTTTTTTGCTCGGCCAGGTCGCGAAAGAGTCTAATATCCGGTTGGGGTGGGTTAGGGGTGGGGTTAGGGGTGGGGTTGGGGTTAGGGTTAGGGTTAATATCCGCTCGGGGTGAATCTTCGTTATTTCCCTTATATTGACCCATTTGCATGCTAGAACATCCCTGGGAGCGAAGAGGGTTCGTTTTGGGGGTTTTCGGGCTCAATATGGTAAATTCTTATTTCACTCAATTTTGGCCAATTCGGCCAAAAGCCTAATATCCGCTCGGGGTGGATCTTCTTTATTTCCCGTATATTGACCCATTTGGATGCTAGAACACCCTTTGGAGCGAAGAGGGCTGGTTTGGGGGGTTTTATGGCTCATTTTGGTAAATTCCTATTTTGCTCGGCCAGGTCGCGAAAGAGTCTAATATCCGGTCGGGGTGGGTTAGGAGTAGGGTTAAGGGTGGGGTTCGGGGTGGGGTTGGGGTTTTGGGTAGGGTAGGGTTAGGGCTGGGGTTGGGGTTGGGGTTAGGGTTAATATCCGCTCGGGGTGGATCTTCGTTATTTCCCGTATATTGACCCATTTGCATGCTAGAACACCCCTCGGAACGAAGAGGGATGGTTTGAGGGGTTTTCGGGCTCAATTTATTAAATTCCTATTTTGCTCAATTTTGGCCAATCCGGCCAGGTCGCTTAGAGCCTAATATCCGCTCGGGGAGGATCTTCATTATTTCCCGTGTATTGACCCATTTGCATGCCAGAACACCCCTCGTAACGAAGAGGGCTGGTTTGGGGGGTTTACGGGCTCAATTCGGTAAATTCCTTTTTTGCTCGGCCAGGTCACGAAAGAGTCTAATATCCGGTCGGGGTGGGTTAGGGGTGGGGTTTGGGGTTGGGGTTTGGGGTTGGGGTTGGGGTTAGGGTTAGGGTTAGGGTAAGGGTTAGGGTTAGGGTTAGGGTTAATATCCGCTCGGGTAGGATCTTCGTTATTTCCCTTATATTGACCCATTTGCATGCTAGAACACCCCTGGGAGCGAAGAGGGTTCGTTTTGGGGGTTTTCGGGCTCAATATGGTAAATTCTTATTTTACTCAATTTTGGCCAATTCGGCCAAAAGCCTAATATCCGCTCGGGGTGGATCTTCTTTATTTCCCGTATATTGACCCATTTGGATGCTAGAACACCCTTCGGAGCGAAAAGGGCTGGTTTGGGGGGTTTTATGGCTCATTTTGGTAAATTCCTATTTTGCTCGGCCAGGTCGCGAAAGAGTCTAATATCCGGTCGGGGTGGGTTAGGGGTGAGGTTAGGGGTGTGGTTTGGGGTTGGGGTTGGGGTTTGGGGTTGGGGTTGGGGTTAGGGTTATGGTTAGGGTAAGGTTAGGGTTAGGGTTAGGGTTAGGGTTATGGGTTAGGGTTAGGGTTAGGGTTAGGGTTAGGGTTAATATCCGCTCAAGGTGGATCTTCGTTATTTCCCTTATATTGACCCATTTGCATGCTAGAACACTCCTGGGAGCGAAGAGGGTTCGTTTTGGGGGTTTTCGGGCTCAATATGGTAAATTCTTATTTCACTCAATTTTGGCCAATTCGGCCAAAAGCCTAATATCCGCTCGGGGTGGATCTTCTTTATTTCCCGTATATTGACCCATTTGGATGCTAGAACACCCTTCGGAGCGAAGAGGGCTGGTTTGGGGGGTTTTATGGCTCATTTTGGTAAATTCCTATTTTGCTCGGCCAGGTCGCGAAAGAGTCTAATATCCGGTCGGGGTGGGTTAGGAGTAGGGTTAAGGGTGGGGTTCGGGGTGGGGTTGGGGTTTTGGGTAGGGTAGGGTTAGGGCTGGGGTTGGGGTTTGGGTTGGGGTTGGGGTTAGGGTTAATATCCGCTCGGGGTGGATCTTCGTTATTTCCCGTATATTGACCCATTTGCATGCTAGAACACCCCTCGGAACGAAGAGGGATGGTTTGAGGGGTTTTCGGGCTCAATTTATTAAATTCCTATTTTGCTCAATTTTGGCCAATCCGGCCAGGTCGCTAAGAGCCTAATATCCGCTCGGGGAGGATCTTCACTATTTCCCGTGTATTGACCCATTTGCATGCCAGAACACCCCTCGGAACGAAGAGGGCTGGTTTGGGGGGTTTACGGGCTCAATTCGGTAAATTCCTTTTTTGCTCGGCCAGGTCACGAAAGAGTCTAATATCCGGTCGGGGTGGGTTAGGGGTGGGGTTTGGGGTTGGAGTTTGGGGTTGGGGTTGGGGTTAGGGTTAGGGTTAGGGTAAGGGTTAGGGTTAGGGTTAGGGTTAATATCCGCTCGGGTAGGATCTTCGTTATTTCCCTTATATTGACCCATTTGCATGCTAGAACACCCCTGGAAGCGAAGAGGGTTCGTTTTGGGGGTTTTCGGGCTCAATATGGTAAATTCTTATTTTACTCAATTTTGGCCAATTTGGCCAAAAGCCTAATATCCGCTCGGGGTGGATCTTCTTTATTTCCCGTATATTGACCCATTTGGATGCTAGAACACCCTTCGGAGCGAAAAGGGCTGGTTTGGGGGGTTTTATGGCTCATTTTGGTAAATTCCTATTTTGCTCGGCCAGGTCGCGAAAGAGTCTAATATCCGGTCGGGGTGGGTTAGGGGTGAGGTTAGGGGTGTGGTTTGGGGTTGGGGTTTGGGGTTGGGGTTGGGGTTAGGGTTATGGTTAGGGTAAGAGTTAGGGTTAGGGTTAGGGTTAATATCTGCTCGGGGTGGATCTTCGTTATTTCCCTTATATTGACCCATTTGCATGCTAGAACACCCCTGGGAGCGAAGAGGGTTCGTTTTGGGGGTTTTCGGGCTCAATATGGTAAATTCTTATTTTACTCAATTTTGGCCAATTCGGCCAAAAGCCTAATATCCGCTCGGGGTGGATCTTCTTTCTTTCCCGTATATTCACCCATTTGGATGCTAGAACACCCTTCGGAACGAAAAGGGCTGGTTTGGGGGGTTTTTGGGCTCAATTTGGTAAATTCCTTTTTTGCTCAATTTCGGCCAGGTCGCTAAGAGCCTAATATCCGCTTGGGGAGGATCTTCATTATTTCCCGTGTATTGACCCATTTGCATGCCAGAACACCCCTCAGAACGAAGAGGGATGGTTTGGGGGGTTTTCGGGCTCAATTTGGTAAATTCCATTTTTGCTCGGCAAGGTCGCGAAAGAGCCTAATATCCGGTCGGGGTGGTTAGGGGTAGGGTAATGTTAGGGCTGGGGTTGGGGTTTGGGGTTGGGGTTGGGGTTAGGGTTAATATCCGCTCGGGGTGGATCTTCGTTATTTCCCGTATATTGACCCATTTGCATGCTAGAACACCCCTCGGAACGAAGAGGGATGGTTTGAGGGGTTTTCGGGCTCAATTTATTAAATTCCTATTTTGCTCAATTTTGGCCAATCCGGCCAGGTCGCTAAGAGCCTAATATCCGCTCGGGGAGGATCTTCATTATTACCCGTGTATTGACCCATTTGCATGCCAGAACACCCCTCGGAACGAAGAGGGCTGGTTTGGGGGGTTTACGGGCTCAATTCGGTAAATTCCTTTTTTGCTCGGCCAGGTCACGAAAGAGTCTAATATCCGGTCGGGGTGGGTTAGGGGTGGGGTTTGGGGTTGGGGTTTGGGGTTGGGGTTGGGGTTAGGGTTAGGGTTAGGGTAAGGGTTAGGGTTAGGGTTAGGGTTAATATCCGCTCGGGTAGGATCTTCGTTATTTCCCTTATATTGACCCATTTGCATGCTAGAACACCCCTGGGAGCGAAGAGGGTTCGTTTTGGGGGTTTTCGGGCTCAATATGGTAAATTCTTATTTTACTCAATTTTGGCCAATTCGGCCAAAAGCCTAATATCCGCTCGGGGTGGATCTTCTTTTTTTCCCGTATATTGACCCATTTGGATGCTAGAACACCCTTCGGGGCGAAGAGGGCTGGTTTGGGGGGTTTTATGGCTCATTTTGGTAAATTCCTATTTTGCTAAATTTTGGCCAATTCAGCCAGGTCGCTAAGACCCTAATATCCGATCGGGGAGGATCTTCATTATTTCCCGTGTATTGACCCATTTGCATGCCAGAACACCCCTCGGAATGAAGAGGGCTGGTTTGGGGGGTTTTCGGGCTCAATTTGGTAAATTCCATTTTTGCTCGGCCAGGTCGCGAAAGAGCCTACTATCCGGTCGGGGTGGTTAGGGGTAGGGTAGGGTTAGGGCTGGGGTTGGGGTTTGGGGTTTGGGTTAGGGTTAATATCCGCTCGGGGTGGATCTTCGTTATTTCCCGTATATTGACCCATTTGCATGCTAGAACACCCCTCGGAACGAAGAGGGATGGTTTGAGGGGTTTTCGGGCTCAATTTATTAAATTCCTATTTTGCTCAATTTTGGCCAATCCGGCCAGGTCGCTAAGAGCCTAATATCCGCTCTAGGAGGATCTTCATTATTTCCCGTGTATTGACCCATTTGCATGCCAGAACACCCCTCGGAACGAAGAGGGCTGGTTTGGGGGGTTTACGGGCTCAATTTGGTAAATTCCTTTTTTGCTCGGCCAGGTCGCGAAAGAGTCTAATATCCGGTTGGGGTGGGTTAGGGGTGGGGTTAGGGGTTAGGGTTAGGGTTAATATCCGCTCGGGGTGAATCTTCGTTATTTCCCTTATATTGACCCATTTGCATGCTAGAACACCCCTGGGAGCGAAGAGGGTTCGTTTTGGGGGTTTTCGGGCTCAATATGGTAAATTCTTATTTTACTCAATTTTGGCCAATTCGGCCAAAAGCCTAATATCCGCTCGGGGTGGATCTTCTTTATTTCCCGTATATTGACCCATTTGGATGCTAGAACACCCTCCGGAGCGAAGAGGGCTGGTTTGGGGGGTTTTATGGCTCATTTTGGTAAATTCCTATTTTGCTCGGCCAGGTCGCGAAAGAGTCTAATATCCGGTCGGGGTGGGTTAGGGGTGAGGTTAGGGGTGTGGTTTGGGGTTGGGGTTTGGGGTTGGGGTTTGGGTTAGGGTTATGGTTAGGGTAAGAGTTAGGGTTAGGGTTAGGGTTAATATCTGCTCGGGGTGGATCTTCGTTATTTCCCTTATATTGACCCATTTGCATGCTAGAACACCCCTGGGAGCGAAGAGGGTTCGTTTTGGGGGTTTTCGGGCTCAATATGGTAAATTCTTATTTTACTCAATTTTGGCCAATGCGGCCAAAAGCCTAATATCCGCTCGGGGTGGATCTTCTTTCTTTCCCGTATATTCACCCATTTGGATGCTAGAACACCCTTCGGAACGAAAAGGGCTGGTTTGGGGGGTTTTTGGGCTCAATTTGGTAAATTCCTTTTTTGCTCAATTTCGGCCAGGTCGCTAAGAGCCTAATATCCGCTTGGGGAGGATCTTCATTATTTCCCGTGTATTGACCCATTTGCATGCCAGAACACCCCTCAGAACGAAGAGGGATGGTTTGGGGGGTTTTCGGGCTCAATTTGGTAAATTCCATTTTTGCTCGGCAAGGTCGCGAAAGAGCCTAATATCCGGTCGGGGTGGTTAGGGGTAGGGTACGGTTAGGGCTGGGGTTGGGGTTTGGGGTTGGGGTTGGGGTTAGGGTTAATATCCGCTCGGGGTGGATCTTCGTTATTTCCCGTATATTGACCCATTTGCATGCTAGAACACCCCTCGGAACGAAGAGGGATGGTTTGAGGGGTTTTCGGGCTCAATTTATTAAATTCCTATTTTGCTCAATTTTGGCCAATCCGGCCAGGTCGCTAAGAGCCTAATATCCGCTCGGGGAGGATCTTCATTATTACCCGTGTATTGACCCATTTGCATGCCAGAACACCCCTCGGAACGAAGAGGGCTGGTTTGGGGGGTTTACGGGCTCAATTTGGTAAATTCCTTTTTTGCTCGGCCAGGTCGCGAAAGAGTCTAATATCCGGTCGGGGTGGGTTAGGGGTGGGGATTGGGGTTGGGGTTTGGGGTTGGGGTTGGGGTTAGGGTTAGGGTTAGGGTAAGGGTTAGGGTTAGGGTTAGGGTTAATATCCGCTCGGGTTCGATCTTCGTTATTTCCCTTATATTGACCCATTTGCATTCTAGAACACCCCTGGGAGCGAAGAGGGTTCGTTTTGGGGGTTTTCGGGCTCAATATGGTAAATTCTTATTTTACTCAATTTTGGCCAATTCGGCCAAAAACCTAATATCCGCTCGAGGTGGATCTTCTTTAATTCCCGTATATTGACCCATTTGGATGCTAGAACACCCTTCGGAGTGAAGAGGGCTGGTTTGGGGGGTTTTATGGCTCAATTTGGTAAATTCCTATTTTGCTAAATTTTGGCCAATTAGGCCAGGTCGCGAAGAGCCTAATATCCGCTCGGGGAGGATCTTCATTATTTCCCGTGTATTGACCCATTTGCATGCCAGAACACCCCTCGGAACGAAGAGGGCTGGTTTGGGGGGTTTACGGGCTCAATTTGGTAAATTCCTTTTTTGCTCGGCCAGGTCGCGAAAGAGTCTAATATCCGGTTGGGGTGGGTTAGGGGTGGGGTTAGGGGTGGGGTTGGGGTTAGGGTTAGGGTTAATATCCGCTCGGGGTGAATCTTCGTTATTTCCCTTATATTGACCCATTTGCATGCTAGAACATCCCTGGGAGCGAAGAGGGTTCGTTTTGGGGGTTTTCGGGCTCAATATGGTAAATTCTTATTTCACTCAATTTTGGCCAATTCGGCCAAAAGCCTAATATCCGCTCGGGGTGGATCTTCTTTATTTCCCGTATATTGACCCATTTGGATGCTAGAACACCCTTTGGAGCGAAGAGGGCTGGTTTGGGGGGTTTTATGGCTCATTTTGGTAAATTCCTATTTTGCTCGGCCAGGTCGCGAAAGAGTCTAATATCCGGTCGGGGTGGGTTAGGAGTAGGGTTAAGGGTGGGGTTCGGGGTGGGGTTGGGGTTTTGGGTAGGGTAGGGTTAGGGCTGGGGTTGGGGTTTGGGTTGGGGTTGGGGTTAGGGTTAATATCCGCTCGGGGTGGATCTTCGTTATTTCCCGTATATTGACCCATTTGCATGCTAGAACACCCCTCGGAACGAAGAGGGATGGTTTGAGGGGTTTTCGGGCTCAATTTATTAAATTCCTATTTTGCTCAATTTTGGCCAATCCGGCCAGGTCGCTAAGAGCCTAATATCCGCTCGGGGAGGATCTTCATTATTTCCCGTGTATTGACCCATTTGCATGCCAGAACACCCCTCGGAACGAAGAGGGCTGGTTTGGGGGGTTTACGGGCTCAATTCGGTAAATTCCTTTTTTGCTCGGCCAGGTCACGAAAGAGTCTAATATCCGGTCGGGGTGGGTTAGGGGTGGGGTTTGGGGTTGGGGTTTGGGGTTGGGGTTGGGGTTAGGGTTAGGGTTAGGGTAAGGGTTAGGGTTAGGGTTAGGGTTAATATCCGCTCGGGTAGGATCTTCGTTATTTCCCTTATATTGACCCATTTGCATGCTAGAACACCCCTGGGAGCGAAGAGGGTTCGTTTTGGGGGTTTTCGGGCTCAATATGGTAAATTCTTATTTTACTCAATTTTGGCCAATTCGGCCAAAAGCCTAATATCCGCTCGGGGTGGATCTTCTTTATTTCCCGTATATTGACCCATTTGGATGCTAGAACACCCTTCGGAGCGAAAAGGGCTGGTTTGGGGGGTTTTATGGCTCATTTTGGTAAATTCCTATTTTGCTCGGCCAGGTCGCGAAAGAGTCTAATATCCGGTCGGGGTGGGTTAGGGGTGAGGTTAGGGGTTTGGTTTGGGGTTGGGGTTGGGGTTTGGGGTTGGGGTTGGGGTTAGGGTTATGGTTAGGGTAAGGTTAGGGTTAGGGTTAGGGTTAGGGTTATGGGTTAGGGTTAGGGTTAGGGTTAGGGTTAATATCCGCTCAAGGTGGATCTTCGTTATTTCCCTTATATTGACCCATTTGCATGCTAGAACACTCCTGGGAGCGAAGAGGGTTCGTTTTGGGGGTTTTCGGGCTCAATATGGTAAATTCTTATTTTACTCAATTTTGGCCAATTCGGCCAAAAACCTAATATCCGCTCGAGGTGGATCTTCTTTAATTCCCGTATATTGACCCATTTGGATGCTAGAACACCCTTCGGAGCGAAGAGGGCTGGTTTGGGGGGTTTTATGGCTCATTTTGGTAAATTCCTATTTTGCTAAATTTTGGCCAATTCAGCCAGGTCGCTAAGACCCTAATATCCGATCGGGGAGGATCTTCATTATTTCCCGTGTATTGACCCATTTGCATGCCAGAACACCCCTCGGAACGAAGAGGGCTGGTTTGGGGGGTTTACGGGCTCAATTTGGTAAATTCCTTTTTTGCTCGGCCAGGTCGCGAAAGAGTCTAATATCCGGTTGGGGTGGGTTAGGGGTGGGGTTAGGGGTGGGGTTGGGGTTAGGGTTAGGGTTAATATCCGCTCGGGGTGAATCTTCGTTATTTCCCTTATATTGACCCATTTGCATGCTAGAACATCCCTGGGAGCGAAGAGGGTTCGTTTTGGGGGTTTTCGGGCTCAATATGGTAAATTCTTATTTCACTCAATTTTGGCCAATTCGGCCAAAAGCCTAATATCCGCTCGGGGTGGATCTTCTTTATTTCCCGTATATTGACCCATTTGGATGCTAGAACACCCTTTGGAGCGAAGAGGGCTGGTTTGGGGGGTTTTATGGCTCATTTTGGTAAATTCCTATTTTGCTCGTCCAGGTCGCGAAAGAGTCTAATATCCGGTCGGGGTGGGTTAGGAGTAGGGTTAAGGGTGGGGTTCGGGTTGGGGTTGGGGTTTTGGGTAGGGTAGGGTTAGGGCTGGGGTTGGGGTTTGGGTTGGGGTTCGGGTTAGGGTTAATATCCGCTCGGGGTGGATCTTCGTTATTTCCCGTATATTGACCCATTTGCATGCTAGAACACCCCTCGGAACGAAGAGGGATGGTTTGAGGGGTTTTCGGGCTCAATTTATTAAATTCCTATTTTGCTCAATTTTGGCCAATCCGGCCAGGTCGCTAAGAGCCTAATATCCGCTCGGGGAGGATCTTCATTATTTCCCGTATATTGACCCATTTGGATGCTAGAACACCCTTCGGAACGAAGAGGGCTGGTTTGGGGGGTTTTATGGCTCAATTCGGTAAATTCCTTTTTTGCTCGGCCAGGTCACGAAAGAGTCTAATATCCGGTCGGGGTGGGTTAGGGGTGGGGTTTGGGGTTGGGGTTTGGGGTTGGGGTTGGGGTTTGGGGTTGGGGTTGGGGTTAGGGTTATGGTTAGGGTAAGGTTAGGGTTAGGGTTAGGGTTAGGGTTAGGGTTATGGGTTAGGGTTAGGGTTAGGGTTAGGGTTAGGGTTAATATCCGCTCAAGGTGGATCTTCGTTATTTCCCTTATATTGACCCATTTGCATGCTAGAACACTCCTGGGAGCGAAGAGGGTTCGTTTTGGGGGTTTTCGGGCTCAATATGGTAAATATTTATTTTACTCAATTTTGGCCAATTCGGCCAAAAACCTAATATCCGCTCGAGGTGGATCTTCTTTAATTCCCGTATATTGACCCATTTGGATGCTAGAACACCCTTCGGAGCGAAGAGGGCTGGTTTGGGGGGTTTTATGGCTCATTTTGGTAAATTCCTATTTTGCTAAATTTTGGCCAATTCAGCCAGGTCGCTAAGACCCTAATATCCGATCGGGGAGGATCTTCATTATTTCCCGTGTATTGACCCATTTGCATGCCAGAACACCCCTCGGAATGAAGAGGGCTGGTTTGGGGGGTTTTCGGGCTCAATTTGGTAAATTCCATTTTTGCTCGGCCAGGTCGCGAAAGAGCCTACTATCCGGTCGGGGTGGTTAGGGGTAGGGTAGGGTTAGGGCTGGGGTTGGGGTTTGGGGTTTGGGTTAGGGTTAATATCCGCTCGGGGTGGATCTTCGTTATTTCCCGTATATTGACCCATTTGCATGCTAGAACACCCCTCGGAACGAAGAGGGATGGTTTGAGGGGTTTTCGGGCTCAATTTATTAAATTCCTATTTTGCTCAATTTTGGCCAATCCGGCCAGGTCGCTAAGAGCCTAATATCCGCTCTAGGAGGATCTTCATTATTTCCCGTGTATTGACCCATTTGCATGCCAGAACACCCCTCGGAACGAAGAGGGCTGGTTTGGGGGGTTTTCGGGCTCAATTCGGTAAATTCCTTTTTTGCTCGGCCAGGTCACGAAAGAGTCTAATATCCGGTCGGGGTGGGTTAGGGGTGGGGTTTGGGGTTGGGGTTTGGGGTTGGGGTTGGGGTTAGGGTTAGGGTTAGGGTAAGGGTTAGGGTTAGGGTTAGGGTTAATATCCGCTCGGGTAGGATCTTCGTTATTTCCCTTATATTGACCCATTTGCATGCTAGAACACCCCTGGGAGCGAAGAGGGTTCGTTTTGGGGGTTTTCGGGCTCAATATGGTAAATTCTTATTTCACTCAATTTTGGCCAATTCGGCCAAAAGCCTAATATCCGCTCGGGGTGGATCTTCTTTATTTCCCGTATATTGACCCATTTGGATGCTAGAACACCCTTCGGAGCGAAAAGGGCCGGTTTGGGGGGTTTTATGGCTCATTTTGGTAAATTCCTATTTTGCTCGGCCAGGTCGCGAAAGAGTCTAATATCCGGTCGGGGTGGGTTAGGGGTGAGGTTAGGGGTGTGGTTTGGGGTTGGGGTTGGGGTTTGGGGTTGGGGTTGGGGTTAGGGTTATGGTTAGGGTAAGGTTAGGGTTAGGGTTAGGGTTAGGGTTATGGGTTAGGGATAGGGTTAGGGTTAGGGTTAGGGTTAATATCCGCTCAAGGTGGATCTTCGTTATTTCCCTTATATTGACCCATTTGCATGCTAGAACACTCCTGGGAGCGAAGAGGGTTCGTTTTGGGGGTTTTCGGGCTCAATATGGTAAATTCTTATTTCACTCAATTTTGGCCAATTCGGCCAAAAGCCTAATATCCGCTCGGGGTGGATCTTCTTTATTTCCCGTATATTGACCCATTTGGATGCTAGAACACCCTTCGGAGCGAAGAGGGCTGGTTTGGGGGGTTTTATGGCTCATTTTGGTAAATTCCTATTTTGCTCGGCCAGGTCGCGAAAGAGTCTAATATCCGGTCGGGGTGGGTTAGGAGTAGGGTTAAGGGTGGGGTTCGGGGTGGGGTTGGGGTTTTGGGTAGGGTAGGGTTAGGGCTGGGGTTGGGGTTTGGGTTGGGGTTGGGGTTAGGGTTAATATCCGCTCGGGGTGGATCTTCGTTATTTCCCGTATATTGACCCATTTGCATGCTAGAACACCCCTCGGAACGAAGAGGGATGGTTTGAGGGGTTTTCGGGCTCAATTTATTAAATTCCTATTTTGCTCAATTTTGGCCAATCCGGCCAGGTCGCTAAGAGCCTAATATCCGCTCGGGGAGGATCTTCACTATTTCCCGTGTATTGACCCATTTGCATGCCAGAACACCCCTCGGAACGAAGAGGGCTGGTTTGGGGGGTTTACGGGCTTAATTCGGTAAATTCCTTTTTTGCTCGGCCAGGTCACGAAAGAGTCTAATATCCGGTCGGGGTGGGTTAGGGGTGGGGTTTGGGGTTGGGGTTTGGGGTTGGGGTTGGGGTTAGGGTTAGGGTTAGGGTAAGGGTTAGGGTTAGGGTTAGGGTTAATATCCGCTCGGGTAGGATCTTCGTTATTTCCCTTATATTGACCCATTTGCATGCTAGAACACCCCTGGGAGCGAAGAGGGTTCGTTTTGGGGGTTTTCGGGCTCAATATGGTAAATTCTTATTTTACTCAATTTTGGCCAATTCGGCCAAAAGCCTAATATCCGCTCGGGGTGGATCTTCTTTTTTTCCCGTATATTGACCCATTTGGATGCTAGAACACCCTTCGGAGCGAAGAGGGCTGGTTTGGGGGGTTTTATGGCTCATTTTGGTAAATTCCTATTTTGCTAAATTTTGGCCAATTCAGCCAGGTCGCTAAGACCCTAATATCCGATCGGGGAGGATCTTCATTATTTCCCGTGTATTGACCCATTTGCATGCCAGAACACCCCTCGGAATGAAGAGGGCTGGTTTGGGGGGTTTTCGGGCTCAATTTGGTAAATTCCATTTTTGCTCGGCCAGGTCGCGAAAGAGCCTAATATCCGGTCGGGGTGGTTAGGGGTAGGGTAGGGTTAGGGCTGGGGTTGGGGTTTGGGGTTCGGGTTTGGGTTAATATCCGCTCGGGGTGGATCTTCGTTATTTCCCGTATATTGACCCATTTGCATGCTAGAACACCCCTCGGAACGAAGAGGGATGGTTTGAGGGGTTTTCGGGCTCAATTTATTAAATTCCTATTTTGCTCAATTTTGGCCAATCCGGCCAGGTCGCTAAGAGCCTAATATCCGCTCTAGGAGGATCTTCATTATTTCCCGTGTATTGACCCATTTGCATGCCAGAACACCCCTCGGAACGAAGAGGGCTGGTTTGGGGGGTTTACGGGCTCAATTTGGTAAATTCCTTTTTTGCTCGGCCAGGTCGCGAAAGAGTCTAATATCCGGTTGGGGTGGGTTAGGGGTGGGGTTAGGGGTTAGGGTTAGGGTTAATATCCGCTCGGGGTGAATCTTCGTTATTTCCCTTATATTGACCCATTTGCATGCTAGAACATCCCTGGGAGCGAAGAGGGTTCGTTTTGGGGGTTTTCGGGCTCAATATGGTAAATTCTTATTTTACTCAATTTTGGCCAATTTGGCCAAAAGCCTAATATCCGCTCGGGGTGGATCTTCTTTATTTCCCGTATATTGACCCATTTGGATGCTAGAACACCCTTCGGAGCGAAAAGGGCTGGTTTGGGGGGTTTTATGGCTCATTTTGGTAAATTCCTATTTTGCTCGGCCAGGTCGCGAAAGAGTCTAATATCCGGTCGGGGTGGGTTAGGGGTGAGGTTAGGGGTGTGGTTTGGGGTTGGGGTTGGGGTTTGGGGTTGGGGTTGGGGTTAGGGTTATGGTTAGGGTAAGGTTAGGGTTAGGGTTAGGGTTAGGGTTATGGGTTAGGGTTAGGGTTAGGGTTAGGGTTAGGGTTAATATCCGCTCAAGGTGGATCTTCGTTATTTCCCGTATATTGACCCATTTGCATGCTAGAACACCCCTCGGAACGAAGAGGGATGGTTTGAGGGGTTTTCGGGCTAAATTTATTAAATTCCTATTTTGCTCAATTTTGGCCAATCCGGCCAGGTCGCTAAGAGCCTAATATCCGCTCTAGGAGGATCTTCATTATTTCCCGTGTATTGACCCATTTGCATGCCAGAACACCCCTCGGAACGAAGAGGGCTGGTTTGGGGGGTTTTCGGGCTCAATTTGGTAAATTCCATTTTTGCTCGGCCAGGTCGCGAAAGAGCCTACTATCCGGTCGGGGTGGTTAGGGGTAGGGTAGGGTTAGGGCTGGGGTTGGGGTTTGGGGTTTGGGTTAGGGTTAATATCCGCTCGGGGTGGATCTTCGTTATTTCCCGTATATTGACCCATTTGCATGCTAGAACACCCCTCGGAACGAAGAGGGATGGTTTGAGGGGTTTTCGGGCTCAATTTATTAAATTCCTATTTTGCTCAATTTTGGCCAATCCGGCCAGGTCGCTAAGAGCCTAATATCCGCTCTAGGAGGATCTTCATTATTTCCCGTGTATTGACCCATTTGCATGCCAGAACACCCCTCGGAACGAAGAGGGCTGGTTTGGGGGGTTTACGGGCTCAATTTGGTAAATTCCTTTTTTGCTCGGCCAGGTCGCGAAAGAGTCTAATATCCGGTTGGGGTGGGTTAGGGGTGGGGTTAGGGGTTAGGGTTAGGGTTAATATCCGCTCGGGGTGAATCTTCGTTATTTCCCTTATATTGACCCATTTGCATGCTAGAACATCCCTGGGAGCGAAGAGGGTTCGTTTTGGGGGTTTTCGGGCTCAATATGGTAAATTCTTATTTTACTCAATTTTGGCCAATTCGGCCAAAAGCCTAATATCCGCTCGGGGTGGATCTTCTTTATTTCCCGTATATTGACCCATTTGGATGCTAGAACACCCTCCGGAGCGAAGAGGGCTGGTTTGGGGGGTTTTATGGCTCATTTTGGTAAATTCCTATTTTGCTCGGCCAGGTCGCGAAAGAGTCTAATATCCGGTCGGGGTGGGTTAGGGGTGAGGTTAGGGGTGTGGTTTGGGGTTGGGGTTTGGGGTTGGGGTTGGGGTTAGGGTTATGGTTAGGGTAAGGTTAGGGTTAGGGTTAGGGTTATGGGTTAGGGATAGGGTTAGGGTTAGGGTTAGGGTTAATATCCGCTCAAGGTGGATCTTCGTTATTTCCCTTATATTGACCCATTTGCATGCTAGAACACTCCTGGGAGCGAAGAGGGTTCGTTTTGGGGGTTTTCGGGCTCAATATGGTAAATTCTTATTTCACTCAATTTTGGCCAATTCGGCCAAAAGCCTAATATCCGCTCGGGGTGGATCTTCTTTATTTCCCGTATATTGACCCATTTGGATGCTAGAACACCCTTCGGAGCGAAGAGGGCTGGTTTGGGGGGTTTTATGGCTCATTTTGGTAAATTCCTATTTTGCCCTGCCAGGTCGCGAAAGAGTCTAATATCCGGTCGGGGTGGGTTAGGAGTAGGGTTAAGGGTGGGGTTCGGGGTGGGGTTGGGGTTTTGGGTAGGGTAGGGTTAGGGCTGGGGTTGGGGTTTGGGTTGGGGTTGGGGTTAGGGTTAATATCCGCTCGGGGTGGATCTTCGTTATTTCCCGTATATTGACCCATTTGCATGCTAGAACACCCCTCGGAACGAAGAGGGATGGTTTGAGGGGTTTTCGGGCTCAATTTATTAAATTCCTATTTTGCTCAATTTTGGCCAATCCGGCCAGGTCGCTAAGAGCCTAATATCCGCTCGGGGAGGATCTTCACTATTTCCCGTGTATTGACCCATTTGCATGCCAGAACACCCCTCGGAACGAAGAGGGCTGGTTTGGGGGGTTTACGGGCTCAATTCGGTAAATTCCTTTTTTGCTCGGCCAGGTCACGAAAGAGTCTAATATCCGGTCGGGGTGGGTTAGGGGTGGGGTTTGGGGTTGGGGTTTGGGGTTGGGGTTGGGGTTAGGGTTAGGGTTAGGGTAAGGGTTAGGGTTAGGGTTAGGGTTAATATCCGCTCGGGTAGGATCTTCGTTATTTCCCTTATATTGACCCATTTGCATGCTAGAACACCCCTGGGAGCGAAGAGGGTTCGTTTTGGGGGTTTTCGGGCTCAATATGGTAAATTCTTATTTTACTCAATTTTGGCCAATTCGGCCAAAAGCCTAATATCCGCTCGGGGTGGATCTTCTTTTTTTCCCGTATATTGACCCATTTGGATGCTAGAACACCCTTCGGAGCGAAGAGGGCTGGTTTGGGGGGTTTTATGGCTCATTTTGGTAAATTCCTATTTTGCTAAATTTTGGCCAATTCAGCCAGGTCGCTAAGACCCTAATATCCGATCGGGGAGGATCTTCATTATTTCCCGTGTATTGACCCATTTGCATGCCAGAACACCCCTCGGAATGAAGAGGGCTGGTTTGGGGGGTTTTCGGGCTCAATTTGGTAAATTCCATTTTTGCTCGGCCAGGTCGCGAAAGAGCCTAATATCCGGTCGGGGTGGTTAGGGGTAGGGTAGGGTTAGGGCTGGGGTTGGGGTTTGGGGTTCGGGTTTGGGTTAATATCCGCTCGGGGTGGATCTTCGTTATTTCCCGTATATTGACCCATTTGCATGCTAGAACACCCCTCGGAACGAAGAAGAATGGTTTGAGGGGTTTTCGGGCTCAATTTATTAAATTCCTATTTTGCTCAATTTTGGCCAATCCGGCCAGGTCGCTAAGAGCCTAATATCCGCTCTAGGAGGATCTTCATTATTTCCCGTGTATTGACCCATTTGCATGCCAGAACACCCCTCGGAACGAAGAGGGCTGGTTTGGGGGGTTTACGGGCTCAATTTGGTAAATTCCTTTTTTGCTCGGCCAGGTCGCGAAAGAGTCTAATATCCGGTTGGGGTGGGTTAGGGGTGGGGTTAGGGGTTAGGGTTAGGGTTAATATCCGCTCGGGGTGAATCTTCGTTATTTCCCTTATATTGACCCATTTGCATGCTAGAACATCCCTGGGAGCGAAGAGGGTTCGTTTTGGGGGTTTTCGGGCTCAATATGGTAAATTCTTATTTTACTCAATTTTGGCCAATTTGGCCAAAAGCCTAATATCCGCTCGGGGTGGATCTTCTTTATTTCCCGTATATTGACCCATTTGGATGCTAGAACACCCTTCGGAGCGAAAAGGGCTGGTTTGGGGGGTTTTATGGCTCATTTTGGTAAATTCCTATTTTGCTCGGCCAGGTCGCGAAAGAGTCTAATATCCGGTTGGGGTGGGTTAGGGGTGAGGTTAGGGGTGTGGTTTGGGGTTGGGGTTGGGGTTTGGGGTTGGGGTTGGGGTTAGGGTTATGGTTAGGGTAAGGTTAGGGTTAGGGTTAGGGTTAGGGTTAGGGTTATGGGTTAGGGTTAGGGTTAGGGTTAGGGTTAGGGTTAATATCCGCTCAAGGTGGATCTTCGTTATTTCCCGTATATTGACCCATTTGCATGCTAGAACACCCCTCGGAACGAAGAGGGATGGTTTGAGGGGTTTTCGGGCTAAATTTATTAAATTCCTATTTTGCTCAATTTTGGCCAATCCGGCCAGGTCGCTAAGAGCCTAATATCCGCTCTAGGAGGATCTTCATTATTTCCCGTGTATTGACCCATTTGCATGCCAGAACACCCCCCTCGGAACGAAGAGGGCTGGTTTGGGGGGTTTTCGGGCTCAATTTGGTAAATTCCATTTTTGCTCGGCCAGGTCGCGAAAGAGCCTACTATCCGGTCGGGGTGGTTAGGGGTAGGGTAGGGTTAGGGCTGGGGTTGGGGTTTGGGGTTTGGGTTAGGGTTAATATCCGCTCGGGGTGGATCTTCGTTATTTCCCGTATATTGACCCATTTGCATGCTAGAACACCCCTCGGAACGAAGAGGGATGGTTTGAGGGGTTTTCGGGCTCAATTTATTAAATTCCTATTTTGCTCAATTTTGGCCAATCCGGCCAGGTCGCTAAGAGCCTAATATCCGCTCTAGGAGGATCTTCATTATTTCCCGTGTATTGACCCATTTGCATGCCAGAACACCCCTCGGAACGAAGAGGGCTGGTTTGGGGGGTTTACGGGCTCAATTTGGTAAATTCCTTTTTTGCTCGGCCAGGTCGCGAAAGAGTCTAATATCCGGTTGGGGTGGGTTAGGGGTGGGGTTAGGGGTTAGGGTTAGGGTTAATATCCGCTCGGGGTGAATCTTCGTTATTTCCCTTATATTGACCCATTTGCATGCTAGAACATCCCTGGGAGCGAAGAGGGTTCGTTTTTGGGGTTTTCGGGCTCAATATGGTAAATTCTTATTTTACTCAATTTTGGCCAATTCGGCCAAAAGCCTAATATCCGCTCGGGGTGGATCTTCTTTATTTCCCGTATATTGACCCATTTGGATGCTAGAACACCCTCCGGAGCGAAGAGGGCTGGTTTGGGGGGTTTTATGGCTCATTTTGGTAAATTCCTATTTTGCTCGGCCAGGTCGCGAAAGAGTCTAATATCCGGTCGGGGTGGGTTAGGGGTGAGGTTAGGGGTGTGGTTTGGGGTTGGGGTTTGGGGTTGGGGTTGGGGTTAGGGTTATGGTTAGGGTAAGAGTTAGGGTTAGGGTTAGGGTTAATATCTGCTCGGGGTGGATCTTCGTTATTTCCCTTATATTGACCCATTTGCATGCTAGAACACCCCTGGGAGCGAAGAGGGTTCGTTTTGGGGGTTTTCGGGCTCAATATGGTAAATTCTTATTTTACTCAATTTTGGCCAATGCGGCCAAAAGCCTAATATCCGCTCCGGGTGGATCTTCTTTCTTTCCCGTATATTCACCCATTTGGATGCTAGAACACCCTTCGGAACGAAAAGGGCTGGTTTGGGGGGTTTTTGGGCTCAATTTGGTAAATTCCTTTTTTGCTCAATTTCGGCCAGGTCGCTAAGAGCCTAATATCCGCTTGGGGAGGATCTTCATTATTTCCCGTGTATTGACCCATTTGCATGCCAGAACACCCCTCAGAACGAAGAGGGATGGTTTGGGGGGTTTTCGGGCTCAATTTGGTAAATTCCATTTTTGCTCGGCAAGGTCGCGAAAGAGCCTAATATCCGGTCGGGGTGGTTAGGGGTAGGGTAGGGTTAGGGCTGGGGTTGGGGTTTGGGGTTGGGGTTGGGGTTAGGGTTAATATCCGCTCGGGGTGGATCTTCGTTATTTCCCGTATATTGACCCATTTGCATGCTAGAACACCCCTCGGCACGAAGAGGGATGGTTTGAGGGGTTTTCGGGCTCAATTTATTAAATTCCTATTTTGCTCAATTTTGGCCAATCCGGCCAGGTCGCTAAGAGCCTAATATCCGCTCGGGGAGGATCTTCATTATTACCCGTGTATTGACCCATTTGCATGCCAGAACACCCCTCGGAACGAAGAGGGCTGGTTTGGGGGGTTTACGGGCTCAATTTGGTAAATTCCTTTTTTGCTCGGCCAGGTCGCGAAAGAGTCTAATATCCGGTCGGGGTGGGTTAGGGGTGGGGATTGGGGTTGGGGTTTGGGGTTGGGGTTGGGGTTAGGGTTAGGGTTAGGGTAAGGGTTAGGGTTAGGGTTAGGGTTAATATCCGCTCGGGTTCGATCTTCGTTATTTCCCTTATATTGACCCATTTGCATTCTAGAACACCCCTGGGAGCGAAGAGGGTTCGTTTTGGGGGTTTTCGGGCTCAATATGGTAAATTCTTATTTTACTCAATTTTGGCCAATTCGGCCAAAAACCTAATATCCGCTCGAGGTGGATCTTCTTTAATTCCCGTATATTGACCCATTTGGATGCTAGAACACCCTTCGGAGTGAAGAGGGCTGGTTTGGGGGGTTTTATGGCTCAATTTGGTAAATTCCTATTTTGCTAAATTTTGGCCAATTAGGCCAGGTCGCGAAGAGCCTAATATCCGCTCGGGGAGGATCTTCATTATTTCCCGTGTATTGACCCATTTGCATGCCAGAACACCCCTCGGAACGAAGAGGGCTGGTTTGGGGGGTTTACGGGCTCAATTTGGTAAATTCCTTTTTTGCTCGGCCAGGTCGCGAAAGAGTCTAATATCCGGTTGGGGTGGGTTAGGGGTGGGGTTAGGGGTGGGGTTGGGGTTAGGGTTAGGGTTAATATCCGCTCGGGGTGAATCTTCGTTATTTCCCTTATATTGACCCATTTGCATGCTAGAACATCCCTGGGAGCGAAGAGGGTTCGTTTTGGGGGTTTTCGGGCTCAATATGGTAAATTCTTATTTCACTCAATTTTGGCCAATTCGGCCAAAAGCCTAATATCCGCTCGGGGTGGATCTTCTTTATTTCCCGTATATTGACCCATTTGGATGCTAGAACACCCTTTGGAGCGAAGAGGGCTGGTTTGGGGGGTTTTATGGCTCATTTTGGTAAATTCCTATTTTGCTCGGCCAGGTCGCGAAAGAGTCTAATATCCGGTCGGGGTGGGTTAGGAGTAGGGTTAAGGGTGGGGTTCGGGGTGGGGTTGGGGTTTTGGGTAGGGTAGGGTTAGGGCTGGGGTTGGGGTTTGGGTTGGGGTTGGGGTTAGGGTTAATATCCGCTCGGGGTGGATCTTCGTTATTTCCCGTATATTGACCCATTTGCATGCTAGAACACCCCTCGGAACGAAGAGGGATGGTTTGAGGGGTTTTCGGGCTCAATTTATTAAATTCCTATTTTGCTCAATTTTGGCCAATCCGGCCAGGTCGCTAAGAGCCTAATATCCGCTCGGGGAGGATCTTCATTATTTCCCGTGTATTGACCCATTTGCATGCCAGAACACCCCTCGGAACGAAGAGGGCTGGTTTGGGGGGTTTACGGGCTCAATTCGGTAAATTCCTTTTTTGCTCGGCCAGGTCACGAAAGAGTCTAATATCCGGTCGGGGTGGGTTAGGGGTGGGGTTTGGGGTTGGGGTTTGGGGTTGGGGTTGGGGTTAGGGTTAGGGTTAGGGTAAGGGTTAGGGTTAGGGTTAGGGTTAATATCCGCTCGGGTAGGATCTTCGTTATTTCCCTTATATTGACCCATTTGCATGCTAGAACACCCCTGGGAGCGAAGAGGGTTCGTTTTGGGGGTTTTCGGGCTCAATATGGTAAATTCTTATTTTACTCAATTTTGGCCAATTCGGCCAAAAGCCTAATATCCGCTCGGGGTGGATCTTCTTTATTTCCCGTATATTGACCCATTTGGATGCTAGAACACCCTTCGGAGCGAAAAGGGCTGGTTTGGGGGGTTTTATGGCTCATTTTGGTAAATTCCTATTTTGCTCGGCCAGGTCGCGAAAGAGTCTAATATCCGGTCGGGGTGGGTTAGGGGTGAGGTTAGGGGTTCGGTTTGGGGTTGGGGTTGGGGTTTGGGGTTGGGGTTGGGGTTAGGGTTATGGTTAGGGTAAGGTTAGGGTTAGGGTTAGGGTTAGGGTTATGGGTTAGGGTTAGGGTTAGGGTTAGGGTTAATATCCGCTCAAGGTGGATCTTCGTTATTTCCCTTATATTGACCCATTTGCATGCTAGAACACTCCTGGGAGCGAAGAGGGTTCGTTTTGGGGGTTTTCGGGCTCAATATGGTAAATTCTTATTTTACTCAATTTTGGCCAATTCGGCCAAAAACCTAATATCCGCTCGAGGTGGATCTTCTTTAATTCCCGTATATTGACCCATTTGGATGCTAGAACACCCTTCGGAGCGAAGAGGGCTGGTTTGGGGGGTTTTATGGCTCATTTTGGTAAATTCCTATTTTGCTAAATTTTGGCCAATTCAGCCAGGTCGCTAAGACCCTAATATCCGATCGGGGAGGATCTTCATTATTTCCCGTGTATTGACCCATTTGCATGCCAGAACACCCCTCGGAACGAAGAGGGCTGGTTTGGGGGGTTTACGGGCTCAATTTGGTAAATTCCTTTTTTGCTCGGCCAGGTCGCGAAAGAGTCTAATATCCGGTTGGGGTGGGTTAGGGGTGGGGTTAGGGGTGGGGTTGGGGTTAGGGTTAGGGTTAATATCCGCTCGGGGTGAATCTTCGTTATTTCCCTTATATTGACCCATTTGCATGCTAGAACATCCCTGGGAGCGAAGAGGGTTCGTTTTGGGGGTTTTCGGGCTCAATATGGTAAATTCTTATTTCACTCAATTTTGGCCAATTCGGCCAAAAGCCTAATATCCGCTCGGGGTGGATCTTCTTTATTTCCCGTATATTGACCCATTTGGATGCTAGAACACCCTTTGGAGCGAAGAGGGCTGGTTTGGGGGGTTTTATGGCTCATTTTGGTAAATTCCTATTTTGCTCGTCCAGGTCGCGAAAGAGTCTAATATCCGGTCGGGGTGGGTTAGGAGTAGGGTTAAGGGTGGGGTTCGGGTTGGGGTTGGGGTTTTGGGTAGGGTAGGGTTAGGGCTGGGGTTGGGGTTTGGGTTGGGGTTGGGGTTAGGGTTAATATCCGCTCGGGGTGGATCTTCGTTATTTCCCGTATATTGACCCATTTGCATGCTAGAACACCCCTCGGAACGAAGAGGGATGGTTTGAGGGGTTTTCGGGCTCAATTTATTAAATTCCTATTTTGCTCAATTTTGGCCAATCCGGCCAGGTCGCTAAGAGCCTAATATCCGCTCGGGGAGGATCTTCATTATTTCCCGTGTATTGACCCATTTGCATGCCAGAACACCCCTCGGAACGAAGAGGGCTGGTTTGGGGGGTTTACGGGCTCAATTCGGTAAATTCCTTTTTTGCTCGGCCAGGTCACGAAAGAGTCTAATATCCGGTCGGGGTGGGTTAGGGGTGGGGTTTGGGGTTGGGGTTTGGGGTTGGGGTTGGGGTTAGGGTTAGGGTTAGGGTAAGGGTTAGGGTTAGGGTTAGGGTTAATATCCGCTCGGGTAGGATCTTCGTTATTTCCCTTATATTGACCCATTTGCATGCTAGAACACCCCTGGGAGCGAAGAGGGTTCGTTTTGGGGGTTTTCGGGCTCAATATGGTAAATTCTTATTTTACTCAATTTTGGCCAATTCGGCCAAAAGCCTAATATCCGCTCGGGGTGGATCTTCTTTATTTCCCGTATATTGACCCATTTGGATGCTAGAACACCCTTCGGAGCGAAAAGGGCTGGTTTGGGGGGTTTTATGGCTCATTTTGGTAAATTCCTATTTTGCTCGGCCAGGTCGCGAAAGAGTCTAATATCCGGTCGGGGTGGGTTAGGGGTGAGGTTAGGGGTGTGGTTTGGGGTTGGGGTTGGGGTTTGGGGTTGGGGTTGGGGTTAGGGTTATGGTTAGGGTAAGGTTAGGGTTAGGGTTAGGGTTAGGGTTAGGGTTATGGGTTAGGGTTAGGGTTAGGGTTAGGGTTAGGGTTAATATCCGCTCAAGGTGGATCTTCGTTATTTCCCTTATATTGACCCATTTGCATGCTAGAACACTCCTGGGAGCGAAGAGGGTTCGTTTTGGGGGTTTTCGGGCTCAATATGGTAAATATTTATTTTACTCAATTTTGGCCAATTCGGCCAAAAACCTAATATCCGCTCGAGGTGGATCTTCTTTAATTCCCGTATATTGACCCATTTGGATGCTAGAACACCCTTCGGAGCGAAGAGGGCTGGTTTGGGGGGTTTTATGGCTCATTTTGGTAAATTCCTATTTTGCTAAATTTTGGCCAATTCAGCCAGGTCGCTAAGACCCTAATATCCGATCGGGGAGGATCTTCATTATTTCCCGTGTATTGACCCATTTGCATGCCAGAACACCCCTCGGAATGAAGAGGGCTGGTTTGGGGGGTTTTCGGGCTCAATTTGGTAAATTCCATTTTTGCTCGGCCAGGTCGCGAAAGAGCCTACTATCCGGTCGGGGTGGTTAGGGGTAGGGTAGGGTTAGGGCTGGGGTTGGGGTTTGGGGTTTGGGTTAGGGTTAATATCCGCTCGGGTTGGATCTTCGTTATTTCCCGTATATTGACCCATTTGCATGCTAGAACACCCCTCGGAACGAAGAGGGATGGTTTGAGGGGTTTTCGGGCTCAATTTATTAAATTCCTATTTTGCTCAATTTTGGCCAATCCGGCCAGGTCGCTAAGAGCCTAATATCCGCTCTAGGAGGATCTTCATTATTTCCCGTGTATTGACCCATTTGCATGCCAGAACACCCCTCGGAACGAAGAGGGCTGGTTTGGGGGGTTTTCGGGCTCAATTCGGTAAATTCCTTTTTTGCTCGGCCAGGTCACGAAAGAGTCTAATATCCGGTCGGGGTGGGTTAGGGGTGGGGTTTGGGGTTGGGGTTTGGGGTTGGGGTTGGGGTTAGGGTTAGGGTTAGGGTAAGGGTTAGGGTTAGGGTTATGGTTAATATCCGCTCGGGTAGGATCTTCGTTATTTCCCTTATATTGACCCATTTGCATGCTAGAACACCCCTGGGAGCGAAGAGGGTTCGTTTTGGGGGTTTTCGGGCTCAATATGGTAAATTCTTATTTCACTCAATTTTGGCCAATTCGGCCAAAAGCCTAATATCCGCTCGGGGTGGATCTTCTTTATTTCCCGTATATTGACCCATTTGGATGCTAGAACACCCTTCGGAGCGAAAAGGGCCGGTTTGGGGGGTTTTATGGCTCATTTTGGTAAATTCCTATTTTGCTCGGCCAGGTCGCGAAAGAGTCTAATATCCGGTCGGGGTGGGTTAGGGGTGAGGTTAGGGGTGTGGTTTGGGGTTGGGGTTGGGGTTTGGGGTTGGGGTTGGGGTTAGGGTTATGGTTAGGGTAAGGTTAGGGTTAGGGTTAGGGTTAGGGTTATGGGTTAGGGATAGGGTTAGGGTTAGGGTTAGGGTTAATATCCGCTCAAGGTGGATCTTCGTTATTTCCCTTATATTGACCCATTTGCATGCTAGAACACTCCTGGGAGCGAAGAGGGTTCGTTTTGGGGGTTTTCGGGCTCAATATGGTAAATTCTTATTTCACTCAATTTTGGCCAATTCGGCCAAAAGCTTAATATCCGCTCGGGGTGGATCTTCTTTATTTCCCGTATATTGACCCATTTGGATGCTAGAACACCCTTCGGAGCGAAGAGGGCTGGTTTGGGGGGTTTTATGGCTCATTTTGGTAAATTCCTATTTTGCTCGGCCAGGTCGCGAAAGAGTCTAATATCCGGTCGGGGTGGGTTAGGAGTAGGGTTAAGGGTGGGGTTCGGGGTGGGGTTGGGGTTTTGGGTAGGGTAGGGTTAGGGCTGGGGTTGGGGTTTGGGTTGGGGTTGGGGTTAGGGTTAATATCCGCTCGGGGTGGATCTTCGTTATTTCCCGTATATTGACCCATTTGCATGCTAGAACACCCCTCGGAACGAAGAGGGATGGTTTGAGGGGTTTTCGGGCTCAATTTATTAAATTCCTATTTTGCTCAATTTTGGCCAATCCGGCCAGGTCGCTAAGAGCCTAATATCCGCTCGGGGAGGATCTTCACTATTTCCCGTGTATTGACCCATTTGCATGCCAGAACACCCCTCGGAACGAAGAGGGCTGGTTTGGGGGGTTTACGGGCTCAATTCGGTAAATTCCTTTTTTGCTCGGCCAGGTCACGAAAGAGTCTAATATCCGGTCGGGGTGGGTTAGGGGTGGGGTTTGGGGTTGGGGTTTGGGGTTGGGGTTGGGGTTAGGGTTAGGGTTAGGGTAAGGGTTAGGGTTAGGGTTAGGGTTAATATCCGCTCGGGTAGGATCTTCGTTATTTCCCTTATATTGACCCATTTGCATGCTAGAACACCCCTGGGAGCGAAGAGGGTTCGTTTTGGGGGTTTTCGGGCTCAATATGGTAAATTCTTATTTTACTCAATTTTGGCCAATTCGGCCAAAAGCCTAATATCCGCTCGGGGTGGATCTTCTTTTTTTCCCGTATATTGACCCATTTGGATGCTAGAACACCCTTCGGAGCGAAGAGGGCTGGTTTGGGGGGTTTTATGGCTCATTTTGGTAAATTCCTATTTTGCTAAATTTTGGCCAATTCAGCCAGGTCGCTAAGACCCTAATATCCGATCGGGGAGGATCTTCATTATTTCCCGTGTATTGACCCATTTGCATGCCAGAACACCCCTCGGAATGAAGAGGGCTGGTTTGGGGGGTTTTCGGGCTCAATTTGGTAAATTCCATTTTTGCTCGGCCAGGTCGCGAAAGAGCCTAATATCCGGTCGGGGTGGTTAGGGGTAGGGTAGGGTTAGGGCTGGGGTTGGGGTTTGGGGTTCGGGTTTGGGTTAATATCCGCTCGGGGTGGATCTTCGTTATTTCCCGTATATTGACCCATTTGCATGCTAGAACATCCCTCGGAACGAAGAGGGATGGTTTGAGGGGTTTTCGGGCTCAATTTATTAAATTCCTATTTTGCTCAATTTTGGCCAATCCGGCCAGGTCGCTAAGAGCCTAATATCCGCTCTAGGAGGATCTTCATTATTTCCCGTGTATTGACCCATTTGCATGCCAGAACACCCCTCGGAACGAAGAGGGCTGGTTTGGGGGGTTTACGGGCTCAATTTGGTAAATTCCTTTTTTGCTCGGCCAGGTCGCGAAAGAGTCTAATATCCGGTTGGGGTGGGTTAGGGGTGGGGTTAGGGGTTAGGGTTAGGGTTAATATCCGCTCGGGGTGAATCTTCGTTATTTCCCTTATATTGACCCATTTGCATGCTAGAACATCCCTGGGAGCGAAGAGGGTTCGTTTTGGGGGTTTTCGGGCTCAATATGGTAAATTCTTATTTTACTCAATTTTGGCCAATTTGGCCAAAAGCCTAATATCCGCTCGGGGTGGATCTTCTTTATTTCCCGTATATTGACCCATTTGGATGCTAGAACACCCTTCGGAGCGAAAAGGGCTGGTTTGGGGGGTTTTATGGCTCATTTTGGTAAATTCCTATTTTGCTCGGCCAGGTCGCGAAAGAGTCTAATATCCGGTCGGGGTGGGTTAGGGGTGAGGTTAGGGGTGTGGTTTGGGGTTGGGGTTGGGGTTTGGGGTTGGGGTTGGGGTTAGGGTTATGGTTAGGGTAAGGTTAGGGTTAGGGTTAGGGTTAGGGTTATGGGTTAGGGTTAGGGTTAGGGTTAGGGTTAGGGTTAATATCCGCTCAAGGTGGATCTTCGTTATTTCCCGTATATTGACCCATTTGCATGCTAGAACACCCCTCGGAACGAAGAGGGATGGTTTGAGGGGTTTTCGGGCTAAATTTATTAAATTCCTATTTTGCTCAATTTTGGCCAATCCGGCCAGGTCGCTAAGAGCCTAATATCCGCTCTAGGAGGATCTTCATTATTTCCCGTGTATTGACCCATTTGCATGCCAGAACACCCCTCGGAACGAAGAGGGCTGGTTTGGGGGGTTTTCGGGCTCAATTTGGTAAATTCCATTTTTGCTCGGCCAGGTCGCGAAAGAGCCTACTATCCGGTCGGGGTGGTTAGGGGTAGGGTAGGGTTAGGGCTGGGGTTGGGGTTTGGGGTTTGGGTTAGGGTTAATATCCGCTCGGGGTGGATCTTCGTTATTTCCCGTATATTGACCCATTTGCATGCTAGAACACCCCTCGGAACGAAGAGGGATGGTTTGAGGGGTTTTCGGGCTCAATTTATTAAATTCCTATTTTGCTCAATTTTGGCCAATCCGGCCAGGTCGCTAAGAGCCTAATATCCGCTCTAGGAGGATCTTCATTATTTCCCGTGTATTGACCCATTTGCATGCCAGAACACCCCTCGGAACGAAGAGGGCTGGTTTGGGGGGTTTACGGGCTCAATTTGGTAAATTCCTTTTTTGGTCGGCCAGGTCGCGAAAGAGTCTAATATCCGGTTGGGGTGGGTTAGGGGTGGGGTTAGGGGTTAGGGTTAGGGTTAATATCCGCTCGGGGTGAATCTTCGTTATTTCCCTTATATTGACCCATTTGCATGCTAGAACATCCCTGGGAGCGAAGAGGGTTCGTTTTGGGGGTTTTCGGGCTCAATATGGTAAATTCTTATTTTACTCAATTTTGGCCAATTCGGCCAAAAGCCTAATATCCGCTCGGGGTGGATCTTCTTTATTTCCCGTATATTGACCCATTTGGATGCTAGAACACCCTCCGGAGCGAAGAGGGCTGGTTTGGGGGGTTTTATGGCTCATTTTGGTAAATTCCTATTTTGCTCGGCCAGGTCGCGAAAGAGTCTAATATCCGGTCGGGGTGGGTTAGGGGTGAGGTTAGGGGTGTGGTTTGGGGTTGGGGTTTGGGGTTGGGGTTGGGGTTAGGGTTATGGTTAGGGTAAGAGTTAGGGTTAGGGTTAGGGTTAATATCTGCTCGGGGTGGATCTTCGTTATTTCCCTTATATTGACCCATTTGCATGCTAGAACACCCCTGGGAGCGAAGAGGGTTCGTTTTGGGGGTTTTCGGGCTCAATATGGTAAATTCTTATTTTACTCAATTTTGGCCAATGCGGCCAAAAGCCTAATATCCGCTCGGGGTGGATCTTCTTTCTTTCCCGTATATTCACCCATTTGGATGCTAGAACACCCTTCGGAACGAAAAGGGCTGGTTTGGGGGGTTTTTGGGCTCAATTTGGTAAATTCCTTTTTTGCTCAATTTCGGCCAGGTCGCTAAGAGCCTAATATCCGCTTGGGGAGGATCTTCATTATTTCCCGTGTATTGACCCATTTGCATGCCAGAACACCCCTCAGAACGAAGAGGGATGGTTTGGGGGGTTTTCGGGCTCAATTTGGTAAATTCCATTTTTGCTCGGCAAGGTCGCGAAAGAGCCTAATATCCGGTCGGGGTGGTTAGGGGTAGGGTAGGGTTAGGGCTGGGGTTGGGGTTTGGGGTTGGGGTTGGGGTTAGGGTTAATATCCGCTCGGGGTGGATCTTCGTTATTTCCCGTATATTGACCCATTTGCATGCTAGAACACCCCTCGGAACGAAGAGGGATGGTTTGAGGGGTTTTCGGGCTCAATTTATTAAATTCCTATTTTGCTCAATTTTGGCCAATCCGGCCAGGTCGCTAAGAGCCTAATATCCGCTCGGGGAGGATCTTCATTATTACCCGTGTATTGACCCATTTGCATGCCAGAACACCCCTCGGAACGAAGAGGGCTGGTTTGGGGGGTTTACGGGCTCAATTTGGTAAATTCCTTTTTTGCTCGGCCAGGTCGCGAAAGAGTCTAATATCCGGTCGGGGTGGGTTAGGGGTGGGGATTGGGGTTGGGGTTTGGGGTTGGGGTTGGGGTTAGGGTTAGGGTTAGGGTAAGGGTTAGGGTTAGGGTTAGGGTTAATATCCGCTCGGGTTCGATCTTCGTTATTTCCCTTATATTGACCCATTTGCATTCTAGAACACCCCTGGGAGCGAAGAGGGTTCGTTTTGGGGGTTTTCGGGCTCAATATGGTAAATTCTTATTTTACTCAATTTTGGCCAATTCGGCCAAAAACCTAATATCCGCTCGAGGTGGATCTTCTTTAATTCCCGTATATTGACCCATTTGGATGCTAGAACACCCTTCGGAGTGAAGAGGGCTGGTTTGGGGGGTTTTATGGCTCAATTTGGTAAATTCCTATTTTGCTAAATTTTGGCCAATTAGGCCAGGTCGCGAAGAGCCTAATATCCGCTCGGGGAGGATCTTCATTATTTCCCGTGTATTGACCCATTTGCATGCCAGAACACCCCTCGGAACGAAGAGGGCTGGTTTGGGGGGTTTACGGGCTCAATTTGGTAAATTCCTTTTTTGCTCGGCCAGGTCGCGAAAGAGTCTAATATCCGGTTGGGGTGGGTTAGGGGTGGGGTTAGGGGTGGGGTTGGGGTTAGGGTTAGGGTTAATATCCGCTCGGGGTGAATCTTCGTTATTTCCCTTATATTGACCCATTTGCATGCAAGAACATCCCTGGGAGCGAAGAGGGTTCGTTTTGGGGGTTTTCGGGCTCAATATGGTAAATTCTTATTTCACTCAATTTTGGCCAATTCGGCCAAAAGCCTAATATCCGCTCGGGGTGGATCTTCTTTATTTCCCGTATATTGACCCATTTGGATGCTAGAACACCCTTTGGAGCGAAGAGGGCTGGTTTTGGGGGTTTTATGGCTCATTTTGGTAAATTCCTATTTTGCTCGGCCAGGTCGCGAAAGAGTCTAATATCCGGTCGGGGTGGGTTAGGAGTAGGGTTAAGGGTGGGGTTCGGGTTTTGGGTAGGGTAGGGTTAGGGCTGGGGTTGGGGTTTGGGTTGGGGTTGGGGTTAGGGTTAATATCCGCTCGGGGTGGATCTTCGTTATTTCCCGTATATTGACCCATTTGCATGCTAGAACACCCCTCGGAACGAAGAGGGATGGTTTGAGGGGTTTTCGGGCTCAATTTATTAAATTCCTATTTTGCTCAATTTTGGCCAATCCGGCCAGGTCGCTAAGAGCCTAATATCCGCTCGGGGAGGATCTTCATTATTTCCCGTGTATTGACCCATTTGCATGCCAGAACACCCCTCGGAACGAAGAGGGCTGGTTTGGGGGGTTTACGGGCTCAATTCGGTAAATTCCTTTTTTGCTCGGCCAGGTCACGAAAGAGTCTAATATCCGGTCGGGGTGGGTTAGGGGTGGGGTTTGGGGTTGGGGTTTGGGGTTGGGGTTGGGGTTAGGGTTAGGGTTAGGGTAAGGGTTAGGGTTAGGGTTAGGGTTAATATCCGCTCGGGTAGGATCTTCGTTATTTCCCTTATATTGACCCATTTTCATGCTAGAACACCCCTGGGAGCGAAGAGGGTTCGTTTTGGGGGTTTTCGGGCTCAATATGGTAAATTCTTATTTTACTCAATTTTGGCCAATTCGGCCAAAAGCCTAATATCCGCTCGGGGTGGATCTTCTTTATTTCCCGTATATTGACCCATTTGGATGCTAGAACACCCTTCGGAGCGAAAAGGGCTGGTTTGGGGGGTTTTATGGCTCATTTTGGTAAATTCCTATTTTGCTCGGCCAGGTCGCGAAAGAGTCTAATATCCGGTCGGGGTGGGTTAGGGGTGAGGTTAGGGGTTTGGTTTGGGGTTGGGGTTGGGGTTTGGGGTTGGGGTTGGGGTTAGGGTTATGGTTAGGGTAAGGTTAGGGTTAGGGTTAGGGTTAGGGTTATGGGTTAGGGTTAGGGTTAGGATTAGGGTTAATATCCGCTCAAGGTGGATCTTCGTTATTTCCCTTATATTGACCCATTTGCATGCTAGAACACTCCTGGGAGCGAAGAGGGTTCGTTTTGGGGGTTTTCGGGCTCAATATGGTAAATTCTTATTTTACTCAATTTTGGCCAATTCGGCCAAAAACCTAATATCCGCTCGAGGTGGATCTTCTTTAATTCCCGTATATTGACCCATTTGGATGCTAGAACACCCTTCGGAGCGAAGAGGGCTGGTTTGGGGGGTTTTATGGCTCAATTTGGTAAATTCCTATTTTGCTAAATTTTGGCCAATTCAGCCAGGTCGCTAAGACCCTAATATCCGATCGGGGAGGATCTTCATTATTTCCCGTGTATTGACCCATTTGCATGCCAGAACACCCCTCGGAACGAAGAGGGCTGGTTTGGGGGGTTTACGGGCTCAATTTGGTAAATTCCTTTTTTGCTCGGCCAGGTCGCGAAAGAGTCTAATATCCGGTTGGGGTGGGTTAGGGGTGGGGTTAGGGGTGGGGTTGGGGTTAGGGTTAGGGTTAATATCCGCTCGGGGTGAATCTTCGTTATTTCCCTTATATTGACCCATTTGCATGCTAGAACATCCCTGGGAGCGAAGAGGGTTCGTTTTGGGGGTTTTCGGGCTCAATATGGTAAATTCTTATTTCACTCAATTTTGGCCAATTCGGCCAAAAGCCTAATATCCGCTCGGGGTGGATCTTCTTTATTTCCCGTATATTGACCCATTTGGATGCTAGAACACCCTTTGGAGCGAAGAGGGCTGGTTTGGGGGGTTTTATGGCTCATTTTGGTAAATTCCTATTTTGCTCGTCCAGGTCGCGAAAGAGTCTAATATCCGGTCGGGGTGGGTTAGGAGTAGGGTTAAGGGTGGGGTTCGGGGTGGGGTTGGGGTTTTGGGTAGGGTAGGGTTAGGGCTGGGGTTGGGGTTTGGGTTGGGGTTGGGGTTAGGGTTAATATCCGCTCGGGGTGGATCTTCGTTATTTCCCGTATATTGACCCATTTGCATGCTAGAACACCCCTCGGAACGAAGAGGGATGGTTTGAGGGGTTTTCGGGCTCAATTTATTAAATTCCTATTTTGCTCAATTTTGGCCAATCCGGCCAGGTCGCTAAGAGCCTAATATCCGCTCGGGGAGGATCTTCATTATTACCCGTGTATTGACCCATTTGCATGCCAGAACACCCCTCGGAACGAAGAGGGCTGGTTTGGGGGGTTTACGGGCTCAATTTGGTAAATTCCTTTTTTGCTCGGCCAGGTCGCGAAAGAGTCTAATATCCGGTCGGGGTGGGTTAGGGGTGGGGATTGGGGTTGGGGTTTGGGGTTGGGGTTGGGGTTAGGGTTAGGGTTAGGGTAAGGGTTAGGGTTAGGGTTAGGGTTAATATCCGCTCGGGTTCGATCTTCGTTATTTCCCTTATATTGACCCATTTGCATTCTAGAACACCCCTGGGAGCGAAGAGGGTTCGTTTTGGGGGTTTTCGGGCTCAATATGGTAAATTCTTATTTTACTCAATTTTGGCCAATTCGGCCAAAAACCTAATATCCGCTCGAGGTGGATCTTCTTTAATTCCCGTATATTGACCCATTTGGATGCTAGAACACCCTTCGGAGTGAAGAGGGCTGGTTTGGGGGGTTTTATGGCTCAATTTGGTAAATTCCTATTTTGCTAAATTTTGGCCAATTAGGCCAGGTCGCGAAGAGCCTAATATCCGCTCGGGGAGGATCTTCATTATTTCCCGTGTATTGACCCATTTGCATGCCAGAACACCCCTCGGAACGAAGAGGGCTGGTTTGGGGGGTTTACGGGCTCAATTTGGTAAATTCCTTTTTTGCTCGGCCAGGTCGCGAAAGAGTCTAATATCCGGTTGGGGTGGGTTAGGGGTGGGGTTAGGGGTGGGGTTGGGGTTAGGGTTAGGGTTAATATCCGCTCGGGGTGAATCTTCGTTATTTCCCGTATATTGACCCATTTGCATGCTAGAACACCCCTCGGAACGAAGAGGGATGGTTTGAGGGGTTTTCGGGCTCAATTTATTAAATTCCTATTTTGCTCAATTTTGGCCAATCCGGCCAGGTCGCTAAGAGCCTAATATCCGCTCTAGGAGGATCTTCATTATTTCCCGTGTATTGACCCATTTGCATGCCAGAACACCCCTCGGAACGAAGAGGGCTGGTTTGGGGGGTTTTCGGGCTCAATTCGGTAAATTCCTTTTTTGCTCGGCCAGGTCACGAAAGAGTCTAATATCCGGTCGGGGTGGGTTAGGGGTGGGGTTTGGGGTTGGGGTTTGGGGTTGGGGTTGGGGTTAGGGTTAGGGTTAGGGTAAGGGTTAGGGTTAGGGTTAGGGTTAATATCCGCTCGGGTAGGATCTTCGTTATTTCCCTTATATTGACCCATTTGCATGCTAGAACACCCCTGGGAGCGAAGAGGGTTCGTTTTGGGGGTTTTCGGGCTCAATATGGTAAATTCTTATTTCACTCAATTTTGGCCAATTCGGCCAAAAGCCTAATATCCGCTCGGGGTGGATCTTCTTTATTTCCCGTATATTGACCCATTTGGATGCTAGAACACCCTTCGGAGCGAAAAGGGCCGGTTTGGGGGGTTTTATGGCTCATTTTGGTAAATTCCTATTTTGCTCGGCCAGGTCGCGAAAGAGTCTAATATCCGGTCGGGGTGGGTTAGGGGTGAGGTTAGGGGTGTGGTTTGGGGTTGGGGTTGGGGTTTGGGGTTGGGGTTGGGGTTAGGGTTATGGTTAGGGTAAGGTTAGGGTTAGGGTTAGGGTTAGGGTTATGGGTTAGGGATAGGGTTAGGGTTAGGGTTAATATCCGCTCAAGGTGGATCTTCGTTATTTCCCTTATATTGACCCATTTGCATGCTAGAACACTCCTGGGAGCGAAGAGGGTTCGTTTTGGGGGTTTTCGGGCTCAATATGGTAAATTCTTATTTCACTCAATTTTGGCCAATTCGGCCAAAAGCCTAATATCCGCTCGGGGTGGATCTTCTTTATTTCCCGTATATTGACCCATTTGGATGCTAGAACACCCTTCGGAGCGAAGAGGGCTGGTTTGGGGGGTTTTATGGCTCATTTTGGTAAATTCCTATTTTGCTCGGCCAGGTCGCGAAAGAGTCTAATATCCGGTCGGGGTGGGTTAGGAGTAGGGTTAAGGGTGGGGTTCGGGGTGGGGTTGGGGTTTTGGGTAGGGTAGGGTTAGGGCTGGGGTTGGGGTTTGGGTTGGGGTTGGGGTTAGGGTTAATATCCGCTCGGGGTGGATCTTCGTTATTTCCCGTATATTGACCCATTTGCATGCTAGAACACCCCTCGGAACGAAGAGGGATGGTTTGAGGGGTTTTCGGGCTCAATTTATTAAATTCCTATTTTGCTCAATTTTGGCCAATCCGGCCAGGTCGCTAAGAGCCTAATATCCGCTCGGGGAGGATCTTCACTATTTCCCGTGTATTGACCCATTTGCATGCCAGAACACCCCTCGGAACGAAGAGGGCTGGTTTGGGGGGTTTACGGGCTCAATTCGGTAAATTCCTTTTTTGCTCGGCCAGGTCACGAAAGAGTCTAATATCCGGTCGGGGTGGGTTAGGGGTGGGGTTTGGGGTTGGGGTTTGGGGTTGGGGTTGGGGTTAGGGTTAGGGTTAGGGTAAGGGTTAGGGTTAGGGTTAGGGTTAATATCCGCTCGGGTAGGATCTTCGTTATTTCCCTTATATTGACCCATTTGCATGCTAGAACACCCCTGGGAGCGAAGAGGGTTCGTTTTGGGGGTTTTCGGGCTCAATATGGTAAATTCTTATTTTACTCAATTTTGGCCAATTCGGCCAAAAGCCTAATATCCGCTCGGGGTGGATCTTCTTTTTTTCCCGTATATTGACCCATTTGGATGCTAGAACACCCTTCGGAGCGAAGAGGGCTGGTTTGGGGGGTTTTATGGCTCATTTTGGTAAATTCCTATTTTGCTAAATTTTGGCCAATTCAGCCAGGTCGCTAAGACCCTAATATCCGATCGGGGAGGATCTTCATTATTTCCCGTGTATTGACCCATTTGCATGCCAGAACACCCCTCGGAATGAAGAGGGCTGGTTTGGGGGGTTTTCGGGCTCAATTTGGTAAATTCCATTTTTGCTCGGCCAGGTCGCGAAAGAGCCTAATATCCGGTCGGGGTGGTTAGGGGTAGGGTAGGGTTAGGGCTGGGGTTGGGGTTTGGGGTTCGGGTTTGGGTTAATATCCGCTCGGGGTGGATCTTCGTTATTTCCCGTATATTGACCCATTTGCATGCTAGAACATCCCTCGGAACGAAGAGGGATGGTTTGAGGGGTTTTCGGGCTCAATTTATTAAATTCCTATTTTGCTCAATTTTGGCCAATCCGGCCAGGTCGCTAAGAGCCTAATATCCGCTCTAGGAGGATCTTCATTATTTCCCGTGTATTGACCCATTTGCATGCCAGAACACCCCTCGGAACGAAGAGGGCTGGTTTGGGGGGTTTACGGGCTCAATTTGGTAAATTCCTTTTTTGCTCGGCCAGGTCGCGAAAGAGTCTAATATCCGGTTGGGGTGGGTTAGGGGTGGGGTTAGGGGTTAGGGTTAGGGTTAATATCCGCTCGGGGTGAATCTTCGTTATTTCCCTTATATTGACCCATTTGCATGCTAGAACATCCCTGGGAGCGAAGAGGGTTCGTTTTGGGGGTTTTCGGGCTCAATATGGTAAATTCTTATTTTACTCAATTTTGGCCAATTTGGCCAAAAGCCTAATATCCGCTCGGGGTGGATCTTCTTTATTTCCCGTATATTGACCCATTTGGATGCTAGAACACCCTTCGGAGCGAAAAGGGCTGGTTTGGGGGGTTTTATGGCTCATTTTGGTAAATTCCTATTTTGCTCGGCCAGGTCGCGAAAGAGTCTAATATCCGGTCGGGGTGGGTTAGGGGTGAGGTTAGGGGTGTGGTTTGGGGTTGGGGTTGGGGTTTGGGGTTGGGGTTGGGGTTAGGGTTATGGTTAGGGTAAGGTTAGGGTTAGGGTTAGGGTTAGGGTTATGGGTTAGGGTTAGGGTTAGGGTTAGGGTTAGGGTTAATATCCGCTCAAGGTGGATCTTCGTTATTTCCCGTATATTGACCCATTTGCATGCTAGAACACCCCTCGGAACGAAGAGGGATGGTTTGAGGGGTTTTCGGGCTAAATTTATTAAATTCCTATTTTGCTCAATTTTGGCCAATCCGGCCAGGTCGCTAAGAGCCTAATATCCGCTCTAGGAGGATCTTCATTATTTCCCGTGTATTGACCCATTTGCATGCCAGAACACCCCTCGGAACGAAGAGGGCTGGTTTGGGGGGTTTTCGGGCTCAATTTGGTAAATTCCATTTTTGCTCGGCCAGGTCGCGAAAGAGCCTACTATCCGGTCGGGGTGGTTAGGGGTAGGGTAGGGTTAGGGCTGGGGTTGGGGTTTGGGGTTTGGGTTAGGGTTAATATCCGCTCGGGGTGGATCTTCGTTATTTCCCGTATATTGACCCATTTGCATGCTAGAACACCCCTCGGAACGAAGAGGGATGGTTTGAGGGGTTTTCGGGCTCAATTTATTAAATTCCTATTTTGCTCAATTTTGGCCAATCCGGCCAGGTCGCTAAGAGCCTAATATCCGCTCTAGGAGGATCTTCATTATTTCCCGTGTATTGACCCATTTGCATGCCAGAACACCCCTCGGAACGAAGAGGGCTGGTTTGGGGGGTTTACGGGCTCAATTTGGTAAATTCCTTTTTTGGTCGGCCAGGTCGCGAAAGAGTCTAATATCCGGTTGGGGTGGGTTAGGGGTGGGGTTAGGGGTTAGGGTTAGGGTTAATATCCGCTCGGGGTGAATCTTCGTTATTTCCCTTATATTGACCCATTTGCATGCTAGAACATCCCTGGGAGCGAAGAGGGTTCGTTTTGGGGGTTTTCGGGCTCAATATGGTAAATTCTTATTTTACTCAATTTTGGCCAATTCGGCCAAAAGCCTAATATCCGCTCGGGGTGGATCTTCTTTATTTCCCGTATATTGACCCATTTGGATGCTAGAACACCCTCCGGAGCGAAGAGGGCTGGTTTGGGGGGTTTTATGGCTCATTTTGGTAAATTCCTATTTTGCTCGGCCAGGTCGCGAAAGAGTCTAATATCCGGTCGGGGTGGGTTAGGGGTGAGGTTAGGGGTGTGGTTTGGGGTTGGGGTTTGGGGTTGGGGTTGGGGTTAGGGTTATGGTTAGGGTAAGAGTTAGGGTTAGGGTTAGGGTTAATATCTGCTCGGGGTGGATCTTCGTTATTTCCCTTATATTGACCCATTTGCATGCTAGAACACCCCTGGGAGCGAAGAGGGTTCGTTTTGGGGGTTTTCGGGCTCAATATGGTAAATTCTTATTTTACTCAATTTTGGCCAATGCGGCCAAAAGCCTAATATCCGCTCGGGGTGGATCTTCTTTCTTTCCCGTATATTCACCCATTTGGATGCTAGAACACCCTTCGGAACGAAAAGGGCTGGTTTGGGGGGTTTTTGGGCTCAATTTGGTAAATTCCTTTTTTGCTCAATTTCGGCCAGGTCGCTAAGAGCCTAATATCCGCTTGGGGAGGATCTTCATTATTTCCCGTGTATTGACCCATTTGCATGCCAGAACACCCCTCAGAACGAAGAGGGATGGTTTGGGGGGTTTTCGGGCTCAATTTGGTAAATTCCATTTTTGCTCGGCAAGGTCGCGAAAGAGCCTAATATCCGGTCGGGGTGGTTAGGGGTAGGGTAGGGTTAGGGCTGGGGTTGGGGTTTGGGGTTGGGGTTGGGGTTAGGGTTAATATCCGCTCGGGGTGGATCTTCGTTATTTCCCGTATATTGACCCATTTGCATGCTAGAACACCCCTCGGAACGAAGAGGGATGGTTTGAGGGGTTTTCGGGCTCAATTTATTAAATTCCTATTTTGCTCAATTTTGGCCAATCCGGCCAGGTCGCTAAGAGCCTAATATCCGCTCGGGGAGGATCTTCATTATTACCCGTGTATTGACCCATTTGCATGCCAGAACACCCCTCGGAACGAAGAGGGCTGGTTTGGGGGGTTTACGGGCTCAATTTGGTAAATTCCTTTTTTGCTCGGCCAGGTCGCGAAAGAGTCTAATATCCGGTCGGGGTGGGTTAGGGGTGGGGATTGGGGTTGGGGTTTGGGGTTGGGGTTGGGGTTAGGGTTAGGGTTAGGGTAAGGGTTAGGGTTAGGGTTAGGGTTAATATCCGCTCGGGTTCGATCTTCGTTATTTCCCTTATATTGACCCATTTGCATTCTAGAACACCCCTGGGAGCGAAGAGGGTTCGTTTTGGGGGTTTTCGGGCTCAATATGGTAAATTCTTATTTTACTCAATTTTGGCCAATTCGGCCAAAAACCTAATATCCGCTCGAGGTGGATCTTCTTTAATTCCCGTATATTGACCCATTTGGATGCTAGAACACCCTTCGGAGTGAAGAGGGCTGGTTTGGGGGGTTTTATGGCTCAATTTGGTAAATTCCTATTTTGCTAAATTTTGGCCAATTAGGCCAGGTCGCGAAGAGCCTAATATCCGCTCGGGGAGGATCTTCATTATTTCCCGTGTATTGACCCATTTGCATGCCAGAACACCCCTCGGAACGAAGAGGGCTGGTTTGGGGGGTTTACGGGCTCAATTTGGTAAATTCCTTTTTTGCTCGGCCAGGTCGCGAAAGAGTCTAATATCCGGTTGGGGTGGGTTAGGGGTGGGGTTAGGGGTGGGGTTGGGGTTAGGGTTAGGGTTAATATCCGCTCGGGGTGAATCTTCGTTATTTCCCTTATATTGACCCATTTGCATGCTAGAACATCCCTGGGAGCGAAGAGGGTTCGTTTTGGGGGTTTTCGGGCTCAATATGGTAAATTCTTATTTCACTCAATTTTGGCCAATTCGGCCAAAAGCCTAATATCCGCTCGGGGTGGATCTTCTTTATTTCCCGTATATTGACCCATTTGGATGCTAGAACACCCTTTGGAGCGAAGAGGGCTGGTTTGGGGGGTTTTATGGCTCATTTTGGTAAATTCCTATTTTGCTCGGCCAGGTCGCGAAAGAGTCTAATATCCGGTCGGGGTGGGTTAGGAGTAGGGTTAAGGGTGGGGTTCGGGTTTTGGGTAGGGTAGGGTTAGGGCTGGGGTTGGGGTTTGGGTTGGGGTTGGGGTTAGGGTTAATATCCGCTCGGGGTGGATCTTCGTTATTTCCCGTATATTGACCCATTTGCATGCTAGAACACCCCTCGGAACGAAGAGGGATGGTTTGAGGGGTTTTCGGGCTCAATTTATTAAATTCCTATTTTGCTCAATTTTGGCCAATCCGGCCAGGTCGCTAAGAGCCTAATATCCGCTCGGGGAGGATCTTCATTATTTCCCGTGTATTGACCCATTTGCATGCCAGAACACCCCTCGGAACGAAGAGGGCTGGTTTGGGGGGTTTACGGGCTCAATTCGGTAAATTCCTTTTTTGCTCGGCCAGGTCACGAAAGAGTCTAATATCCGGTCGGGGTGGGTTAGGGGTGGGGTTTGGGGTTGGGGTTTGGGGTTGGGGTTGGGGTTAGGGTTAGGGTTAGGGTAAGGGTTAGGGTTAGGGTTAGGGTTAATATCCGCTCGGGTAGGATCTTCGTTATTTCCCTTATATTGACCCATTTTCATGCTAGAACACCCCTGGGAGCGAAGAGGGTTCGTTTTGGGGGTTTTCGGGCTCAATATGGTAAATTCTTATTTTACTCAATTTTGGCCAATTCGGCCAAAAGCCTAATATCCGCTCGGGGTGGATCTTCTTTATTTCCCGTATATTGACCCATTTGGATGCTAGAACACCCTTCGGAGCGAAAAGGGCTGGTTTGGGGGGTTTTATGGCTCATTTTGGTAAATTCCTATTTTGCTCGGCCAGGTCGCGAAAGAGTCTAATATCCGGTCGGGGTGGGTTAGGGGTGAGGTTAGGGGTTTGGTTTGGGGTTGGGGTTGGGGTTTGGGGTTGGGGTTGGGGTTAGGGTTATGGTTAGGGTAAGGTTAGGGTTAGGGTTAGGGTTAGGGTTATGGGTTAGGGTTAGGGTTAGGATTAGGGTTAATATCCGCTCAAGGTGGATCTTCGTTATTTCCCTTATATTGACCCATTTGCATGCTAGAACACTCCTGGGAGCGAAGAGGGTTCGTTTTGGGGGTTTTCGGGCTCAATATGGTAAATTCTTATTTTACTCAATTTTGGCCAATTCGGCCAAAAACCTAATATCCGCTCGAGGTGGATCTTCTTTAATTCCCGTATATTGACCCATTTGGATGCTAGAACACCCTTCGGAGCGAAGAGGGCTGGTTTGGGGGGTTTTATGGCTCAATTTGGTAAATTCCTATTTTGCTAAATTTTGGCCAATTCAGCCAGGTCGCTAAGACCCTAATATCCGATCGGGGAGGATCTTCATTATTTCCCGTGTATTGACCCATTTGCATGCCAGAACACCCCTCGGAACGAAGAGGGCTGGTTTGGGGGGTTTACGGGCTCAATTTGGTAAATTCCTTTTTTGCTCGGCCAGGTCGCGAAAGAGTCTAATATCCGGTTGGGGTGGGTTAGGGGTGGGGTTAGGGGTGGGGTTGGGGTTAGGGTTAGGGTTAATATCCGCTCGGGGTGAATCTTCGTTATTTCCCTTATATTGACCCATTTGCATGCTAGAACATCCCTGGGAGCGAAGAGGGTTCGTTTTGGGGGTTTTCGGGCTCAATATGGTAAATTCTTATTTCACTCAATTTTGGCCAATTCGGCCAAAAGCCTAATATCCGCTCGGGGTGGATCTTCTTTATTTCCCGTATATTGACCCATTTGGATGCTAGAACACCCTTTGGAGCGAAGAGGGCTGGTTTGGGGGGTTTTATGGCTCATTTTGGTAAATTCCTATTTTGCTCGTCCAGGTCGCGAAAGAGTCTAATATCCGGTCGGGGTGGGTTAGGAGTAGGGTTAAGGGTGGGGTTCGGGGTGGGGTTGGGGTTTTGGGTAGGGTAGGGTTAGGGCTGGGGTTGGGGTTTGGGTTGGGGTTGGGGTTAGGGTTAATATCCGCTCGGGGTGGATCTTCGTTATTTCCCGTATATTGACCCATTTGCATGCTAGAACACCCCTCGGAACGAAGAGGGATGGTTTGAGGGGTTTTCGGGCTCAATTTATTAAATTCCTATTTTGCTCAATTTTGGCCAATCCGGCCAGGTCGCTAAGAGCCTAATATCCGCTCGGGGAGGATCTTCATTATTACCCGTGTATTGACCCATTTGCATGCCAGAACACCCCTCGGAACGAAGAGGGCTGGTTTGGGGGGTTTACGGGCTCAATTTGGTAAATTCCTTTTTTGCTCGGCCAGGTCGCGAAAGAGTCTAATATCCGGTCGGGGTGGGTTAGGGGTGGGGATTGGGGTTGGGGTTTGGGGTTGGGGTTGGGGTTAGGGTTAGGGTTAGGGTAAGGGTTAGGGTTAGGGTTAGGGTTAATATCCGCTCGGGTTCGATCTTCGTTATTTCCCTTATATTGACCCATTTGCATTCTAGAACACCCCTGGGAGCGAAGAGGGTTCGTTTTGGGGGTTTTCGGGCTCAATATGGTAAATTCTTATTTTACTCAATTTTGGCCAATTCGGCCAAAAACCTAATATCCGCTCGAGGTGGATCTTCTTTAATTCCCGTATATTGACCCATTTGGATGCTAGAACACCCTTCGGAGTGAAGAGGGCTGGTTTGGGGGGTTTTATGGCTCAATTTGGTAAATTCCTATTTTGCTAAATTTTGGCCAATTAGGCCAGGTCGCGAAGAGCCTAATATCCGCTCGGGGAGGATCTTCATTATTTCCCGTGTATTGACCCATTTGCATGCCAGAACACCCCTCGGAACGAAGAGGGCTGGTTTGGGGGGTTTACGGGCTCAATTTGGTAAATTCCTTTTTTGCTCGGCCAGGTCGCGAAAGAGTCTAATATCCGGTTGGGGTGGGTTAGGGGTGGGGTTAGGGGTGGGGTTGGGGTTAGGGTTAGGGTTAATATCCGCTCGGGGTGAATCTTCGTTATTTCCCTTATATTGACCCATTTGCATGCTAGAACATCCCTGGGAGCGAAGAGGGTTCGTTTTGGGGGTTTTCGGGCTCAATATGGTAAATTCTTATTTCACTCAATTTTGGCCAATTCGGCCAAAAGCCTAATATCCGCTCGGGGTGGATCTTCTTTATTTCCCGTATATTGACCCATTTGGATGCTAGAACACCCTTTGGAGCGAAGAGGGCTGGTTTGGGGGGTTTTATGGCTCATTTTGGTAAATTCCTATTTTGCTCGGCCAGGTCGCGAAAGAGTCTAATATCCGGTCGGGGTGGGTTAGGAGTAGGGTTAAGGGTGGGGTTCGGGTTTTGGGTAGGGTAGGGTTAGGGCTGGGGTTGGGGTTTGGGTTGGGGTTGGGGTTAGGGTTAATATCCGCTCGGGGTGGATCTTCGTTATTTCCCGTATATTGACCCATTTGCATGCTAGAACACCCCTCGGAACGAAGAGGGATGGTTTGAGGGGTTTTCGGGCTCAATTTATTAAATTCCTATTTTGCTCAATTTTGGCCAATCCGGCCAGGTCGCTAAGAGCCTAATATCCGCTCGGGGAGGATCTTCATTATTTCCCGTGTATTGACCCATTTGCATGCCAGAACACCCCTCGGAACGAAGAGGGCTGGTTTGGGGGGTTTACGGGCTCAATTCGGTAAATTCCTTTTTTGCTCGGCCAGGTCACGAAAGAGTCTAATATCCGGTCGGGGTGGGTTAGGGGTGGGGTTTGGGGTTGGGGTTTGGGGTTGGGGTTGGGGTTAGGGTTAGGGTTAGGGTAAGGGTTAGGGTTAGGGTTAGGGTTAATATCCGCTCGGGTAGGATCTTCGTTATTTCCCTTATATTGACCCATTTTCATGCTAGAACACCCCTGGGAGCGAAGAGGGTTCGTTTTGGGGGTTTTCGGGCTCAATATGGTAAATTCTTATTTTACTCAATTTTGGCCAATTCGGCCAAAAGCCTAATATCCGCTCGGGGTGGATCTTCTTTATTTCCCGTATATTGACCCATTTGGATGCTAGAACACCCTTCGGAGCGAAAAGGGCTGGTTTGGGGGGTTTTATGGCTCATTTTGGTAAATTCCTATTTTGCTCGGCCAGGTCGCGAAAGAGTCTAATATCCGGTCGGGGTGGGTTAGGGGTGAGGTTAGGGGTTTGGTTTGGGGTTGGGGTTGGGGTTTGGGGTTGGGGTTGGGGTTAGGGTTATGGTTAGGGTAAGGTTAGGGTTAGGGTTAGGGTTAGGGTTATGGGTTAGGGTTAGGGTTAGGATTAGGGTTAATATCCGCTCAAGGTGGATCTTCGTTATTTCCCTTATATTGACCCATTTGCATGCTAGAACACTCCTGGGAGCGAAGAGGGTTCGTTTTGGGGGTTTTCGGGCTCAATATGGTAAATTCTTATTTTACTCAATTTTGGCCAATTCGGCCAAAAACCTAATATCCGCTCGAGGTGGATCTTCTTTAATTCCCGTATATTGACCCATTTGGATGCTAGAACACCCTTCGGAGCGAAGAGGGCTGGTTTGGGGGGTTTTATGGCTCAATTTGGTAAATTCCTATTTTGCTAAATTTTGGCCAATTCAGCCAGGTCGCTAAGACCCTAATATCCGATCGGGGAGGATCTTCATTATTTCCCGTGTATTGACCCATTTGCATGCCAGAACACCCCTCGGAACGAAGAGGGCTGGTTTGGGGGGTTTACGGGCTCAATTTGGTAAATTCCTTTTTTGCTCGGCCAGGTCGCGAAAGAGTCTAATATCCGGTTGGGGTGGGTTAGGGGTGGGGTTAGGGGTGGGGTTGGGGTTAGGGTTAGGGTTAATATCCGCTCGGGGTGAATCTTCGTTATTTCCCTTATATTGACCCATTTGCATGCTAGAACATCCCTGGGAGCGAAGAGGGTTCGTTTTGGGGGTTTTCGGGCTCAATATGGTAAATTCTTATTTCACTCAATTTTGGCCAATTCGGCCAAAAGCCTAATATCCGCTCGTGGTGGATCTTCTTTATTTCCCGTATATTGACCCATTTGGATGCTAGAACACCCTTTGGAGCGAAGAGGGCTGGTTTGGGGGGTTTTATGGCTCATTTTGGTAAATTCCTATTTTGCTCGTCCAGGTCGCGAAAGAGTCTAATATCCGGTCGGGGTGGGTTAGGAGTAGGGTTAAGGGTGGGGTTCGGGGTGGGGTTGGGGTTTTGGGTAGGGTAGGGTTAGGGCTGGGGTTGGGGTTTGGGTTGGGGTTGGGGTTAGGGTTAATATCCGCTCGGGGTGGATCTTCGTTATTTCCCGTATATTGACCCATTTGCATGCTAGAACACCCCTCGGAACGAAGAGGGATGGTTTGAGGGGTTTTCGGGCTCAATTTATTAAATTCCTATTTTGCTCAATTTTGGCCAATCCGGCCAGGTCGCTAAGAGCCTAATATCCGCTCGGGGAGGATCTTCATTATTACCCGTGTATTGACCCATTTGCATGCCAGAACACCCCTCGGAACGAAGAGGGCTGGTTTGGGGGGTTTACGGGCTCAATTTGGTAAATTCCTTTTTTGCTCGGCCAGGTCGCGAAAGAGTCTAATATCCGGTCGGGGTGGGTTAGGGGTGGGGATTGGGGTTGGGGTTTGGGGTTGGGGTTGGGGTTAGGGTTAGGGTTATGGGTTAGGGTTAGGGTTAGGGTTAGGGTTAATATCCGCTCAAGGTGGATCTTCGTTATTTCCCTTATATTGACCCATTTGCATTCTAGAACACTCCTGGGAGCGAAGAGGGTTCGTTTTGGGGGTTTTCGGGCTCAATATGGTAAATTCTTATTTTACTCAATTTTGGCGAATTCGGCCAAAAACCTAATATCCGCTCGAGGTGGATCTTCTTTAATTCCCGTATATTGACCCATTTGGATGCTAGAACACCCTTCGGAGTGAAGAGGGCTGGTTTGGGGGGTTTTATGGCTCATTTTGGTAAATTCCTATTTTGCTAAATTTTGGCCAATTCAGCCAGGTCGCGAAGACCCTAATATCCGATCGGGGAGGATCTTCATTATTTCCCGTGTATTGACCCATTTGCATGCCAGAACACCCCTCGGAACGAAGAGGGCTGGTTTGGGGGGTTTACGGGCTCAATTTGGTAAATTCCTTTTTTGCTCGGCCAGGTCGCGAAAGAGTCTAATATCCGGTTGGGGTGGGTTAGGGGTGGGGTTAGGGGTGGGGTTGGGGTTAGGGTTAGGGTTAATATCCGCTCGGGGTGAATCTTCGTTATTTCCCTTATATTGACCCATTTGCATGCTAGAACATCCCTGGGAGCGAAGAGGGTTCGTTTTGGGGGTTTTCGGGCTCAATATGGTAAATTCTTATTTCACTCAATTTTGGCCAATTCGGCCAAAAGCCTAATATCCGCTCGGGGTGGATCTTCTTTATTTCCCGTATATTGACCCATTTGGATGCTAGAACACCCTTTGGAGCGAAGAGGGCTGGTTTGGGGGGTTTTATGGCTCATTTTGGTAAATTCCTATTTTGCTCGTCCAGGTCGCGAAAGAGTCTAATATCCGGTCGGGGTGGGTTAGGAGTAGGGTTAAGGGTGGGGTTCGGGGTGGGGTTGGGGTTTTGGGTAGGGTAGGGTTAGGGCTGGGGTTGGGGTTTGGGTTGGGGTTGGGGTTAGGGTTAATATCCGCTCGGGGTGGATCTTCGTTATTTCCCGTATATTGACCCATTTGCATGCTAGAACACCCCTCGGAACGAAGAGGGATGGTTTGAGGGGTTTTCGGGCTCAATTTATTAAATTCCTATTTTGCTCAATTTTGGCCAATCCGGCCAGGTCGCTAAGAGCCTAATATCCGCTCGGGGAGGATCTTCATTATTTCCCGTGTATTGACCCATTTGCATGCCAGAACACCCCTCGGAACGAAGAGGGCTGGTTTGGGGGGTTTACGGGCTCAATTCGGTAAATTCCTTTTTTGCTCGGCCAGGTCACGCAAGAGTCTAATATCCGGTCGGGGTGGGTTAGGGGTGGGGTTTGGGGTTGGGGTTGGGGGTTGGGGTTGGGGTTAGGGTTAGGGTTAGGGTAAGGGTTAGGGTTAGGGTTAATATTCGCTCGGGTAGGATCTTCGTTATTTCCCTTATATTGACCCATTTGCATGCTAGAACACCCCTGGGAGCGAAGAGGGTTCGTTTTGGGGGTTTTCGGGCTCAATATGGTAAATTCTTATTTTACTCAATGTTGGCCAATTCGGCCAAAAGCCTAATATCCGCTCGGGGTGGATCTTCTTTATTTCCCGTATATTGACCCATTTGGATGCTAGAACACCCTTCGGAGCGAAAAGGGCTGGTTTGGGGGGTTTTATGGCTCATTTTGGTAAATTCCTATTTTGCTCGGCCAGGTCGCGAAAGAGTCTAATATCCGGTCGGGGTGGGTTAGGGGTGAGGTTAGGGGTGTGGTTTGGGGTTGGGGTTGGGGTTTGGGGTTGGGGTTGGGGTTAGGGTTATGGTTAGGGTAAGGTTAGGGTTAGGGTTAGGGTTAGGGTTAGGGTTATGGGTTAGGGTTAGGGTTAGGGTTAGGGTTAGGGTTAATATCCGCTCAAGGTGGATCTTCGTTATTTCCCTTATATTGACCCATTTGCATGCTAGAACACTCCTGGGAGCGAAGAGGGTTCGTTTTGGGGGTTTTCGGGCTCAATATGGTAAATATTTATTTTACTCAATTTTGGCCAATTCGGCCAAAAACCTAATATCCGCTCGAGGTGGATCTTCTTTAATTCCCGTATATTGACCCATTTGGATGCTAGAACACCCTTCGGAGCGAAGAGGGCTGGTTTGGGGGGTTTTATGGCTCATTTTGGTAAATTCCTATTTTGCTAAATTTTGGCCAATTCAGCCAGGTCGCTAAGACCCTAATATCCGATCGGGGAGGATCTTCATTATTTCCCGTGTATTGACCCATTTGCATGCCAGAACACCCCTCGGAACGAAGAGGGCTGGTTTGGGGGGTTTTCGGGCTCAATTCGGTAAATTCCTTTTTTGCTCGGCCAGGTCACGAACGAGTCTACTATCCGGTCGGGGTGGTTAGGGGTAGGGTAGGGTTAGGGCTGGGGTTGGGGTTTGGGGTTTGGGTTAGGGTTAATATCCGCTCGGGGTGGATCTTCGTTATTTCCCGTATATTGACCCATTTGCATGCTAGAACACCCCTCGGAACGAAGAGGGATGGTTTGAGGGGTTTTCGGGCTCAATTTATTAAATTCCTATTTTGCTCAATTTTGGCCAATCCGGCCAGGTCGCTAAGAGCCTAATATCCGCTCTAGGAGGATCTTCATTATTTCCCGTGTATTGACCCATTTGCATGCCAGAACACCCCTCGGAACGAAGAGGGCTGGTTTGGGGGGTTTTCGGGCTCAATTCGGTAAATTCCTTTTTTGCTCGGCCAGGTCACGAAAGAGTCTAATATCCGGTCGGGGTGGGTTAGGGGTGGGGTTTGGGGTTGGGGTTTGGGGTTGGGGTTGGGGTTAGGGTTAGGGTTAGGGTAAGGGTTAGGGTTAGGGTTAGGGTTAATATCCGCTCGGGTAGGATCTTCGTTATTTCCCTTATATTGACCCATTTGCATGCTAGAACACCCCTGGGAGCGAAGAGGGTTCGTTTTGGGGGTTTTCGGGCTCAATATGGTAAATTCTTATTTTACTCAATTTTGGCCAATTCGGCCAAAAGCCTAATATCCGCTCGGGGTGGATCTTCTTTTTTTCCCGTATATTGACCCATTTGGATGCTAGAACACCCTTCGGAGCGAAGAGGGCTGGTTTGGGGGGTTTTATGGCTCATTTTGGTAAATTCCTATTTTGCTAAATTTTGGCCAATTCAGCCAGGTCGCTAAGACCCTAATATCCGATCGGGGAGGATCTTCATTATTTCCCGTGTATTGACCCATTTGCATGCCAGAACACCCCTCGGAATGAAGAGGGCTGGTTTGGGGGGTTTTCGGGCTCAATTTGGTAAATTCCATTTTTGCTCGGCCAGGTCGCGAAAGAGCCTAATATCCGGTCGGGGTGGTTAGGGGTAGGGTAGGGTTAGGGCTGGGGTTGGGGTTTGGGGTTCGGGTTTGGGTTAATATCCGCTCGGGGTGGATCTTCGTTATTTCCCGTATATTGACCCATTTGCATGCTAGAACACCCCTCGGAACGAAGAGGGATGGTTTGAGGGGTTTTCGGGCTCAATTTATTAAATTCCTATTTTGCTCAATTTTGGCCAATCCGGCCAGGTCGCTAAGAGCCTAATATCCGCTCTAGGAGGATCTTCATTATTTCCCGTGTATTGACCCATTTGCATGCCAGAACACCCCTCGGAACGAAGAGGGCTGGTTTGGGGGGTTTACGGGCTCAATTTGGTAAATTCCTTTTTTGCTCGGCCAGGTCGCGAAAGAGTCTAATATCCGGTTGGGGTGGGTTAGGGGTGGGGTTAGGGGTTAGGGTTAGGGTTAATATCCGCTCGGGGTGAATCTTCGTTATTTCCCTTATATTGACCCATTTGCATGCTAGAACATCCCTGGGAGCGAAGAGGGTTCGTTTTGGGGGTTTTCGGGCTCAATATGGTAAATTCTTATTTTACTCAATTTTGGCCAATTTGGCCAAAAGCCTAATATCCGCTCGGGGTGGATCTTCTTTATTTCCCGTATATTGACCCATTTGGATGCTAGAACACCCTTCGGAGCGAAAAGGGCTGGTTTGGGGGGTTTTATGGCTCATTTTGGTAAATTCCTATTTTGCTCGGCCAGGTCGCGAAAGAGTCTAATATCCGGTCGGGGTGGGTTAGGGGTGAGGTTAGGGGTGTGGTTTGGGGTTGGGGTTGGGGTTTGGGGTTGGGGTTGGGGTTAGGGTTATGGTTAGGGTAAGGTTAGGGTTAGGGTTAGGGTTAGGGTTATGGGTTAGGGTTAGGGTTAGGGTTAGGGTTAGGGTTAATATCCGCTCAAGGTGGATCTTCGTTATTTCCCGTATATTGACCCATTTGCATGCTAGAACACCCCTCGGAACGAAGAGGGATGGTTTGAGGGGTTTTCGGGCTCAATTTATTAAATTCCTATTTTGCTCAATTTTGGCCAATCCGGCCAGGTCGCTAAGAGCCTAATATCCGCTCTAGGAGGATCTTCATTATTTCCCGTGTATTGACCCATTTGCATGCCAGAACACCCCTCGGAACGAAGAGGGCTGGTTTGGGGGGTTTTCGGGCTCAATTTGGTAAATTCCATTTTTGCTCGGCCAGGTCGCGAAAGAGCCTACTATCCGGTCGGGGTGGTTAGGGGTAGGGTAGGGTTAGGGCTGGGGTTGGGGTTTGGGGTTTGGGTTAGGGTTAATATCCGCTCGGGGTGGATCTTCGTTATTTCCCGTATATTGACCCATTTGCATGCTAGAACACCCCTCGGAACGAAGAGGGATGGTTTGAGGGGTTTTCGGGCTCAATTTATTAAATTCCTATTTTGCTCAATTTTGGCCAATCCGGCCAGGTCGCTAAGAGCCTAATATCCGCTCTAGGAGGATCTTCATTATTTCCCGTGTATTGACCCATTTGCATGCCAGAACACCCCTCGGAACGAAGAGGGCTGGTTTGGGGGGTTTACGGGCTCAATTTGGTAAATTCCTTTTTTGCTCGGCCAGGTCGCGAAAGAGTCTAATATCCGGTTGGGGTGGGTTAGGGGTGGGGTTAGGGGTTAGGGTTAGGGTTAATATCCGCTCGGGGTGAATCTTCGTTATTTCCCTTATATTGACCCATTTGCATGCTAGAACATCCCTGGGAGCGAAGAGGGTTCGTTTTGGGGGTTTTCGGGCTCAATATGGTAAATTCTTATTTTACTCAATTTTGGCCAATTCGGCCAAAAGCCTAATATCTGCTCGGGGTGGATCTTCTTTATTTCCCGTATATTGACCCATTTGGATGCTAGAACACCCTCCGGAGCGAGGAGGGCTGGTTTGGGGGGTTTTATGGCTCATTTTGGTAAATTCCTATTTTGCTCGGCCAGGTCGCGAAAGAGTCTAATATCCGGTCGGGGTGGGTTAGGGGTGAGGTTAGGGGTGTGGTTTGGGGTTGGGGTTTGGGGTTGGGGTTGGGGTTAGGGTTATGGTTAGGGTAAGAGTTAGGGTTAGGGTTAGGGTTAATATCTGCTCGGGGTGGATCTTCGTTATTTCCCTTATATTGACCCATTTGCATGCTAGAACACCCCTGGGAGCGAAGAGGGTTCGTTTTGGGGGTTTTCGGGCTCAATATGGTAAATTCTTATTTTACTCAATTTTGGCCAATTCGGCCAAAAGCCTAATATCCGCTCGGGGTGGATCTTCTTTCTTTCCCGTATATTCACCCATTTGGATGCTAGAACACCCTTCGGAACGAAAAGGGCTGGTTTGGGGGGTTTTTGGGCTCAATTTGGTAAATTCCTTTTTTGCTCAATTTCGGCCAGGTCGCTAAGAGCCTAATATCCGCTTGGGGAGGATCTTCATTATTTCCCGTGTATTGACCCATTTGCATGCCAGAACACCCCTCAGAACGAAGAGGGATGGTTTGGGGGGTTTTCGGGCTCAATTTGGTAAATTCCATTTTTGCTCGGCAAGGTCGCGAAAGAGCCTAATATCCGGTCGGGGTGGTTAGGGGTAGGGTAGGGTTAGGGCTGGGGTTGGGGTTTGGGGTTGGGGTTGGGGTTAGGGTTAATATCCGCTCGGGGTGGATCTTCGTTATTTCCCGTATATTGACCCATTTGCATGCTAGAACACCCCTCGGAACGAAGAGGGATGGTTTGAGGGGTTTTCGGGCTCAATTTATTAAATTCCTATTTTGCTCAATTTTGGCCAATCCGGCCAGGTCGCTAAGAGCCTAATATCCGCTCGGGGAGGATCTTCATTATTACCCGTGTATTGACCCATTTGCATGCCAGAACACCCCTCGGAACGAAGAGGGCTGGTTTGGGGGGTTTACGGGCTCAATTTGGTAAATTCCTTTTTTGCTCGGCCAGGTCGCGAAAGAGTCTAATATCCGGTCGGGGTGGGTTAGGGGTGGGGATTGGGGTTGGGGTTTGGGGTTGGGGTTGGGGTTAGGGTTAGGGTTAGGGTAAGGGTTAGGGTTAGGGTTAGGGTTAATATCCGCTCGGGTTCGATCTTCGTTATTTCCCTTATATTGACCCATTTGCATTCTAGAACACCCCTGGGAGCGAAGAGGGTTCGTTTTGGGGGTTTTCGGGCTCAATATGGTAAATTCTTATTTTACTCAATTTTGGCCAATTCGGCCAAAAACCTAATATCCGCTCGAGGTGGATCTTCTTTAATTCCCGTATATTGACCCATTTGGATGCTAGAACACCCTTCGGAGTGAAGAGGGCTGGTTTGGGGGGTTTTATGGCTCAATTTGGTAAATTCCTATTTTGCTAAATTTTGGCCAATTAGGCCAGGTCGCGAAGAGCCTAATATCCGCTCGGGGAGGATCTTCATTATTTCCCGTGTATTGACCCATTTGCATGCCAGAACACCCCTCGGAACGAAGAGGGCTGGTTTGGGGGGTTTACGGGCTCAATTTGGTAAATTCCTCTTTTGCTCGGCCAGGTCGCGAAAGAGTCTAATATCCGGTTGGGGTGGGTTAGGGGTGGGGTTAGGGGTGGGGTTGGGGTTAGGGTTAGGGTTAATATCCGCTCGGGGTGAATCTTCGTTATTTCCCTTATATTGACCCATTTGCATGCTAGAACATCCCTGGGAGCGAAGAGGGTTCGTTTTGGGGGTTTTCGGGCTCAATATGGTAAATTCTTATTTCACTCAATTTTGGCCAATTCGGCCAAAAGCCTAATATCCGCTCGGGGTGGATCTTCTTTATTTCCCGTATATTGACCCATTTGGATGCTAGAACACCCTTTGGAGCGAAGAGGGCTGGTTTGGGGGGTTTTATGGCTCATTTTGGTAAATTCCTATTTTGCTCGGCCATGTCGCGAAAGAGTCTAATATCCGGTCGGGGTGGGTTAGGAGTAGGGTTAAGGGTGGTGTTCGGGGTGGGGTTGGGGTTTTGGGTAGGGTAGGGTTAGGGCTGGGGTTGGGGTTTGGGTTGGGGTTGGGGTTAGGGTTAATATCCGCTCGGGGTGGATCTTCGTTATTTCCCGTATATTGACCCATTTGCATGCTAGAACACCCCTCGGAACGAAGAGGGATGGTTTGAGGGGTTTTCGGGCTCAATTTATTAAATTCCTATTTTGCTCAATTTTGGCCAATCCGGCCAGGTCGCTAAGAGCCTAATATCCGCTCGGGGAGGATCTTCATTATTTCCCGTGTATTGACCCATTTGCATGCCAGAACACCCCTCGGAACGAAGAGGGCTGGTTTGGGGGGTTTACGGGCTCAATTCGGTAAATTCCTTTTTTGCTCGGCCAGGTCACGAAAGAGTCTAATATCCGGTCGGGGTGGGTTAGGGGTGGGGTTTGGGGTTGGGGTTTGGGGTTGGGGTTGGGGTTAGGGTTAGGGTTAGGGTAAGGGTTAGGGTTAGGGTTAGGGTTAATATCCGCTCGGGTAGGATCTTCGTTATTTCCCTTATATTGACCCATTTGCATGCTAGAACACCCCTGGGAGCGAAGAGGGTTCGTTTTGGGGGTTTTCGGGCTCAATATGGTAAATTCTTATTTTACTCAATTTTGGCCAATTCGGCCAAAAGCCTAATATCCGCTCGGGGTGGATCTTCTTTATTTCCCGTATATTGACCCATTTGGATGCTAGAACACCCTTCGGAGCGAAAAGGGCTGGTTTGGGGGGTTTTATGGCTCATTTTGGTAAATTCCTATTTTGCTCGGCCAGGTCGCGAAAGAGTCTAATATCCGGTCGGGGTGGGTTAGGGGTGAGGTTAGGGGTTTGGTTTGGGGTTGGGGTTGGGGTTTGGGGTTGGGGTTGGGGTTAGGGTTATGGTTAGGGTAAGGTTAGGGTTAGGGTTAGGGTTAGGGTTATGGGTTAGGGTTAGGGTTAGGGTTAGGGTTAATATCCGCTCAAGGTGGATCTTCGTTATTTCCCTTATATTGACCCATTTGCATGCTAGAACACTCCTGGGAGCGAAGAGGGTTCGTTTTGGGGGTTTTCGGGCTCAATATGGTAAATTCTTATTTTACTCAATTTTGGCCAATTCGGCCAAAAACCTAATATCCGCTCGAGGTGGATCTTCTTTAATTCCCGTATATTGACCCATTTGGATGCTAGAGCACCCTTCGGAGCGAAGAGGGCTGGTTTGGGGGGTTTTATGGCTCATTTTGGTAAATTCCTATTTTGCTAAATTTTGGCCAATTCAGCCAGGTCGCTAAGACCCTAATATCCGATCGGGGAGGATCTTCATTATTTCCCGTGTATTGACCCATTTGCATGCCAGAACACCCCTCGGAACGAAGAGGGCTGGTTTGGGGGGTTTACGGGCTCAATTTGGTAAATTCCTTTTTTGCTCGGCCAGGTCGCGAAAGAGTCTAATATCCGGTTGGGGTGGGTTAGGGGTGGGGTTAGGGAAGGGGTTGGGGTTAGGGTTAGGGTTAATATCCGCTCGGGGTGAATCTTCGTTATTTCCCTTATATTGACCCATTTGCATGCTAGAACATCCCTGGGAGCGAAGAGGGTTCGTTTTGGGGGTTTTCGGGCTCAATATGGTAAATTCTTATTTCACTCAATTTTGGCCAATTCGGCCAAAAGCCTAATATCCGCTCGGGGTGGATCTTCTTTATTTCCCGTATATTGACCCATTTGGATGCTAGAACACCCTTTGGAGCGAAGAGGGCTGGTTTGGGGGGTTTTATGGCTCATTTTGGTAAATTCCTATTTTGCTCGTCCAGGTCGCGAAAGAGTCTAATATCCGGTCGGGGTGGGTTAGGAGTAGGGTTAAGGGTGGGGTTCGGGGTGGGGTTGGGGTTTTGGGTAGGGTAGGGTTAGGGCTGGGGTTGGGGTTTGGGTTGGGGTTGGGGTTAGGGTTAATATCCGCTCGGGGTGGATCTTCGTTATTTCCCGTATATTGACCCATTTGCATGCTAGAACACCCCTCGGAACGAAGAGGGATGGTTTGAGGGGTTTTCGGGCTCAATTTATTAAATTCCTATTTTGCTCAATTTTGGCCAATCCGGCCAGGTCGCTAAGAGCCTAATATCCGCTCGGGGAGGATCTTCATTATTTCCCGTGTATTGACCCATTTGCATGCCAGAACACCCCTCGGAACGAAGAGGGCTGGTTTGGGGGGTTTACGGGCTCAATTCGGTAAATTCCTTTTTTGCTCGGCCAGGTCACGAAAGAGTCTAATATCCGGTCGGGGTGGGTTAGGGGTGGGGTTTGGGGTTGGGGTTTGGGGTTGGGGTTGGGGTTAGGGTTAGGGTTAGGGTAAGGGTTAGGGTTAGGGTTAGGGTTAATATCCGCTCGGGTAGGATCTTCGTTATTTCCCTTATATTGACCCATTTGCATGCTAGAACACCCCTGGGAGCGAAGAGGGTTCGTTTTGGGGGTTTTCGGGCTCAATATGGTAAATTCTTATTTTACTCAATTTTGGCCAATTCGGCCAAAAGCCTAATATCCGCTCGGGGTGGATCTTCTTTATTTCCCGTATATTGACCCATTTGGATGCTAGAACACCCTTCGGAGCGAAAAGGGCTGGTTTGGGGGGTTTTATGGCTCATTTTGGTAAATTCCTATTTTGCTCGGCCAGGTCGCGAAAGAGTCTAATATCCGGTCGGGGTGGGTTAGGGGTGAGGTTAGGGGTTTGGTTTGGGGTTGGGGTTGGGGTTTGGGGTTGGGGTTGGGGTTAGGGTTATGGTTAGGGTAAGGTTAGGGTTAGGGTTAGGGTTAGGGTTATGGGTTAGGGTTAGGGTTAGGGTTAGGGTTAATATCCGCTCAAGGTGGATCTTCGTTATTTCCCTTATATTGACCCATTTGCATGCTAGAACACTCCTGGGAGCGAAGAGGGTTCGTTTTGGGGGTTTTCGGGCTCAATATGGTAAATTCTTATTTTACTCAATTTTGGCCAATTCGGCCAAAAACCTAATATCCGCTCGAGGTGGATCTTCTTTAATTCCCGTATATTGACCCATTTGGATGCTAGAACACCCTTCGGAGCGAAGAGGGCTGGTTTGGGGGGTTTTATGGCTCATTTTGGTAAATTCCTATTTTGCTAAATTTTGGCCAATTCAGCCAGGTCGCTAAGACCCTAATATCCGATCGGGGAGGATCTTCATTATTTCCCGTGTATTGACCCATTTGCATGCCAGAACACCCCTCGGAACGAAGAGGGCTGGTTTGGGGGGTTTACGGGCTCAATTTGGTAAATTCCTTTTTTGCTCGGCCAGGTCGCGAAAGAGTCTAATATCCGGTTGGGGTGGGTTAGGGGTGGGGTTAGGGAAGGGGTTGGGGTTAGGGTTAGGGTTAATATCCGCTCGGGGTGAATCTTCGTTATTTCCCTTATATTGACCCATTTGCATGCTAGAACATCCCTGGGAGCGAAGAGGGTTCGTTTTGGGGGTTTTCGGGCTCAATATGGTAAATTCTTATTTCACTCAATTTTGGCCAATTCGGCCAAAAGCCTAATATCCGCTCGGGGTGGATCTTCTTTATTTCCCGTATATTGACCCATTTGGATGCTAGAACACCCTTTGGAGCGAAGAGGGCTGGTTTGGGGGGTTTTATGGCTCATTTTGGTAAATTCCTATTTTGCTCGTCCAGGTCGCGAAAGAGTCTAATATCCGGTCGGGGTGGGTTAGGAGTAGGGTTAAGGGTGGGGTTCGGGGTGGGGTTGGGGTTTTGGGTAGGGTAGGGTTAGGGCTGGGGTTGGGGTTTGGGTTGGGGTTGGGGTTAGGGTTAATATCCGCTCGGGGTGGATCTTCGTTATTTCCCGTATATTGACCCATTTGCATTCTAGAACACCCCTCGGAACGAAGAGGGATGGTTTGAGGGGTTTTCGGGCTCAATTTATTAAATTCCTATTTTGCTCAATTTTGGCCAATCCGGCCAGGTCGCTAAGAGCCTAATATCCGCTCGGGGAGGATCTTCATTATTTCCCGTGTATTGACCCATTTGCATGCCAGAACACCCCTCGGAACGAAGAGGGCTGGTTTGGGGGGTTTACGGGCTCAATTCGGTAAATTCCTTTTTTGCTCGGCCAGGTCACGAAAGAGTCTAATATCCGGTCGGGGTGGGTTAGGGGTGGGGTTTGGGGTTGGGGTTTGGGGTTGGGGTTGGGGTTAGGGTTAGGGTTAGGGTAAGGGTTAGGGTTAGGGTTAGGGTTAATATCCGCTCGGGTAGGATCTTCGTTATTTCCCTTATATTGACCCATTTGCATGCTAGAACACCCCTGGGAGCGAAGAGGATTCGTTTTGGGGGTTTTCGGGCTCAATATGGTAAATTCTTATTTTACTCAATTTTGGCCAATTCGGCCAAAAGCCTAATATCCGCTCGGGGTGGATCTTCTTTATTTCCCGTATATTGACCCATTTGGATGCTAGAACACCCTTCGGAGCGAAAAGGGCTGGTTTGGGGGGTTTTATGGCTCATTTTGGTAAATTCCTATTTTGCTCGGCCAGGTCGCGAAAGAGTCTAATATCCGGTCGGGGTGGGTTAGGGGTGAGGTTAGGGGTGTGGTTTAGGGTTGGGGTTGGGGTTTGGGGTTGGGGTTGGGGTTAGGGTTATGGTTAGGGTAAGGTTAGGGTTAGGGTTAGGGTTAGGGTTATGGGTTAGGGTTAGGGTTAGGGTTAGGGTTAGGGTTAATATCCGCTCAAGGTGGATCTTCGTTATTTCCCTTATATTGACCCATTTGCATGCTAGAACACTCCTGGGAGCGAAGAGGGTTCGTTTTGGGGGTTTTCGGGCTCAATATGGTAAATATTTATTTTACTCAATTTTGGCCAATTCGGCCAAAAACCTAATATCCGCTCGAGGTGGATCTTCTTTAATTCCCGTATATTGACCCATTTGGATGCTAGAACACCCTTCGGAGCGAAGAGGGCTGGTTTGGGGGGTTTTATGGCTCATTTTGGTAAATTCCTATTTTGCTAAATTTTGGCCAATTCAGCCAGGTCGCTAAGACCCTAATATCCGATCGGGGAGGATCTTCATTATTTCCCGTGTATTGACCCATTTGCATGCCAGAACACCCCTCGGAATGAAGAGGGCTGGTTTGGGGGGTTTTCGGGCTCAATTTGGTAAATTCCATTCTTGCTCGGCCAGGTCGCGAAAGAGTCTAATATCCGGTTGGGGTGGGTTAGGGGTGGGGTTAGGGGTGGGGTTGGGGTTAGGGTTAGGGTTAATATCCGCTCGGGGTGAATCTTCGTTATTTCCCTTATATTGACCCATTTGCATGCTAGAACATCCCTGGGAGCGAAGAGGGTTCGTTTTGGGGGTTTTCGGGCTCAATATGGTAAATTCTTATTTCACTCAATTTTGGCCAATTCGGCCAAAAGCCTAATATCCGCTCGGGGTGGATCTTCTTTATTTCCCGTATATTGACCCATTTGGATGCTAGAACACCCTTTGGAGCGAAGAGGGCTGGTTTGGGGGGTTTTATGGCTCATTTTGGTAAATTCCTATTTTGCTCGTCCAGGTCGCGAAAGAGTCTAATATCCGGTCGGGGTGGGTTAGGAGTAGGGTTAAGGGTGGGGTTCGGGGTGGGGTTGGGGTTTTGGGTAGGGTAGGGTTAGGGCTGGGGTTGGGGTTTGGGTTGGGGTTGGGGTTAGGGTTAATATCCGCTCGGGGTGGATCTTCGTTATTTCCCGTATATTGACCCATTTGCATGCTAGAACACCCCTCGGAACGAAGAGGGATGGTTTGAGGGGTTTTCGGGCTCAATTTATTAAATTCCTATTTTGCTCAATTTTGGCCAATCCGGCCAGGTCGCTAAGAGCCTAATATCCGCTCGGGGAGGATCTTCATTATTTCCCGTGTATTGACCCATTTGCATGCCAGAACACCCCTCGGAACGAAGAGGGCTGGTTTGGGGGGTTTACGGGCTCAATTCGGTAAATTCCTTTTTTGCTCGGCCAGGTCACGAAAGAGTCTAATATCCGGTCGGGGTGGGTTAGGGGTGGGGTTTGGGGTTGGGGTTTGGGGTTGGGGTTGGGGTTAGGGTTAGGGTTAGGGTAAGGGTTAGGGTTAGGGTTAGGGTTAATATCCGCTCGGGTAGGATCTTCGTTATTTCCCTTATATTGACCCATTTGCATGCTAGAACACCCCTGGGAGCGAAGAGGGTTCGTTTTGGGGGTTTTCGGGCTCAATATGGTAAATTCTTATTTTACTCAATGTTGGCCGATTCGGCCAAAAGCCTAATATCCGCTCGGGGTGGATCTTCTTTATTTCCCGTATATTGACCCATTTGGATGCTAGAACACCCTTCGGAGCGAAAAGGGCTGGTTTGGGGGGTTTTATGGCTCATTTTGGTAAATTCCTATTTTGCTCGGCCAGGTCGCGAAAGAGTCTAATATCCGGTCGGGGTGGGTTAGGGGTGAGGTTAGGGGTGTGGTTTGGGGTTGGGGTTGGGGTTTGGGGTTGGGGTTGGGGTTAGGGTTATGGTTAGGGTAAGGTTAGGGTTAGGGTTAGGGTTAGGGTTAGGGTTAGGGTTATGGGTTAGGGTTAGGGTTAGGGTTAGGGTTAGGGTTAATATCCGCTCAAGGCTGATCTTCGTTATTTCCCTTATATTGACCCATTTGCATGCTAGAACACTCCTGGGAGCGAAGAGGGTTCGTTTTGGGGGTTTTCGGGCTCAATATGGTAAATATTTATTTTACTCAATTTTGGCCAATTCGGCCAAAAACCTAATATCCGCTCGAGGTGGATCTTCTTTAATTCCCGTATATTGACCCATTTGGATGCTAGAACACCCTTCGGAGCGAAGAGGGCTGGTTTGGGGGGTTTTATGGCTCATTTTGGTAAATTCCTATTTTGCTAAATTTTGGCCAATTCAGCCAGGTCGCTAAGACCCTAATATCCGATCGGGGAGGATCTTCATTATTTCCCGTGTATTGACCCATTTGCATGCCAGAACACCCCTCGGAATGAAGAGGGCTGGTTTGGGGGGTTTTCGGGCTCAATTTGGTAAATTCCATTTTTGCTCGGCCAGGTCGCGAAAGAGTCTACTATCCGGTCGGGGTGGTTAGGGGTAGGGTAGGGTTAGGGCTGGGGTTGGGGTTTGGGGTTTGGGTTAGGGTTAATATCCGCTCGGGGTGGATCTTCGTTATTTCCCGTATATTGACCCATTTGCATGCTAGAACACCCCTCGGAACGAAGAGGGATGGTTTGAGGGGTTTTCGGGCTCAATTTATTAAATTCCTATTTTGCTCAATTTTGGCCAATCCGGCCAGGTCGCTAAGAGCCTAATATCCGCTCTAGGAGGATCTTCATTATTTCCCGTGTATTGACCCATTTGCATGCCAGAACACCCCTCGGAACGAAGAGGGCTGGTTTGGGGGGTTTTCGGGCTCAATTCGGTAAATTCCTTTTTTGCTCGGCCAGGTCACGAAAGAGTCTAATATCCGGTCGGGGTGGGTTAGGGGTGGGGTTTGGGGTTGGGGTTTGGGGTTGGGGTTGGGGTTAGGGTTAGGGTTAGGGTAAGGGTTAGGGTTAGGGTTAGGGTTAATATCCGCTCGGGTAGGATCTTCGTTATTTCCCTTATATTGACCCATTTGCATGCTAGAACACCCCTGGGAGCGAAGAGGGTTCGTTTTGGGGGTTTTCGGGCTCAATATGGTAAATTCTTATTTTACTCAATTTTGGCCAATTCGGCCAAAAGCCTAATATCCGCTCGGGGTGGATCTTCTTTTTTTCCCGTATATTGACCCATTTGGATGCTAGAACACCCTTCGGAGCGAAGAGGGCTGGTTTGGGGGGTTTTATGGCTCATTTTGGTAAATTCCTATTTTGCTAAATTTTGGCCAATTCAGCCAGGTCGCTAAGACCCTAATATCCGATCGGGGAGGATCTTCATTATTTCCCGTGTATTGACCCATTTGCATGCCAGAACACCCCTGGGAATGAAGAGGGCTGGTTTGGGGGGTTTTCGGGCTCAATTTGGTAAATTCCATTTTTGCTCGGCCAGGTCGCGAAAGAGCCTAATATCCGGTCGGGGTGGTTAGGGGTAGGGTAGGGTTAGGGCTGGGGTTGGGGTTTGGGGTTCGGGTTTGGGTTAATATCCGCTCGGGGTGGATCTTCGTTATTTCCCGTATATTGACCCATTTGCATGCTAGAACACCCCTCGGAACGAAGAGGGATGGTTTGAGGGGTTTTCGGGCTCAATTTATTAAATTCCTATTTTGCTCAATTTTGGCCAATCCGGCCAGGTCGCTAAGAGCCTAATATCCGCTCTAGGAGGATCTTCATTATTTCCCGTGTATTGACCCATTTGCATGCCAGAACACCCCTCGGAACGAAGAGGGCTGGTTTGGGGGGTTTACGGGCTCAATTTGGTAAATTCCTTTTTTGCTCGGCCAGGTCGCGAAAGAGTCTAATATCCGGTTGGGGTGGGTTAGGGGTGGGGTTAGGGGTTAGGGTTAGGGTTAATATCCGCTCGGGGTGAATCTTCGTTATTTCCCTTATATTGACCCATTTGCATGCTAGAACATCCCTGGGAGCGAAGAGGGTTCGTTTTGGGGGTTTTCGGGCTCAATATGGTAAATTCTTATTTTACTCAATTTTGGCCAATTTGGCCAAAAGCCTAATATCCGCTCGGGGTGGATCTTCTTTATTTCCCGTATATTGACCCATTTGGATGCTAGAACACCCTTCGGAGCGAAAAGGGCTGGTTTGGGGGGTTTTATGGCTCATTTTGGTAAATTCCTATTTTGCTCGGCCAGGTCGCGAAAGAGTCTAATATCCGGTCGGGGTGGGTTAGGGGTGAGGTTAGGGAAGTGGTTTGGGGTTGGGGTTGGGGTTTGGGGTTGGGGTTGGGGTTAGGGTTATGGTTAGGGTAAGGTTAGGGTTAGGGTTAGGGTTAGGGTTATGGGTTAGGGTTAGGGTTAGGGTTAGGGTTAGGGTTAATATCCGCTCAAGGTGGATCTTCGTTATTTCCCTTATATTGACCCATTTGCATGCTAGAACACTCCTGGGAGCGAAGAGGGTTCGTTTTGGGGGTTTTCGGGCTCAATATGGTAAATTCTTATTTTACTCAATTTTGGCCAATTCGGCCAAAAACCTAATATCCGCTCGAGGTGGATCTTCTTTAATTCCCGTATATTGACCCATTTGGATGCTAGAACACCCTTCGGAGCGAAGAGGGCTGGTTTGGGGGGTTTTATGGCTCATTTTGGTAAATTCCTATTTTGCTAAATTTTGGCCAATTCAGCCAGGTCGCTAAGACCCTAATATCCGATCGGGGAGGATCTTCATTATTTCCCGTGTATTGACCCATTTGCATGCCAGAACACCCCTCGGAACGAAGAGGGCTGGTTTGGGGGGTTTACGGGCTCAATTTGGTAAATTCCTTTTTTGCTCGGCCAGGTCGCGAAAGAGTCTAATATCCGGTTGGGGTGGGTTAGGGGTGGGGTTAGGGAAGGGGTTGGGGTTAGGGTTAGGGTTAATATCCGCTCGGGGTGAATCTTCGTTATTTCCCTTATATTGACCCATTTGCATGCTAGAACATCCCTGGGAGCGAAGAGGGTTCGTTTTGGGGGTTTTCGGGCTCAATATGGTAAATTCTTATTTCACTCAATTTTGGCCAATTCGGCCAAAAGCCTAATATCCGCTCGGGGTGGATCTTCTTTATTTCCCGTATATTGACCCATTTGGATGCTAGAACACCCTTCGGAGCGAAAAGGGCTGGTTTGGGGGGTTTTATGGCTCATTTTGGTAAATTCCTATTTTGCTCGGCCAGGTCGCGAAAGAGTCTAATATCCGGTCGGGGTGGGTTAGGGGTGAGGTTAGGGGTGTGGTTTGGGGTTGGGGTTGGGGTTTGGGGTTGGGGTTGGGGTTAGGGTTATGGTTAGGGTAAGGTTAGGGTTAGGGTTAGGGTTAGGGTTAGGGTTATGGGTTAGGGTTAGGGTTAGGGTTAGGGTTAGGGTTAATATCCGCTCAAGGCTGATCTTCGTTATTTCCCTTATATTGACCCATTTGCATGCTAGAACACTCCTGGGAGCGAAGAGGGTTCGTTTTGGGGGTTTTCGGGCTCAATATGGTAAATATTTATTTTACTCAATTTTGGCCAATTCGGCCAAAAACCTAATATCCGCTCGAGGTGGATCTTCTTTAATTCCCGTATATTGACCCATTTGGATGCTAGAACACCCTTCGGAGCGAAGAGGGCTGGTTTGGGGGGTTTTATGGCTCATTTTGGTAAATTCCTATTTTGCTAAATTTTGGCCAATTCAGCCAGGTCGCTAAGACCCTAATATCCGATCGGGGAGGATCTTCATTATTTCCCGTGTATTGACCCATTTGCATGCCAGAACACCCCTCGGAATGAAGAGGGCTGGTTTGGGGGGTTTTCGGGCTCAATTTGGTAAATTCCATTTTTGCTCGGCCAGGTCGCGAAAGAGTCTACTATCCGGTCGGGGTGGTTAGGGGTAGGGTAGGGTTAGGGCTGGGGTTGGGGTTTGGGGTTTGGGTTAGGGTTAATATCCGCTCGGGGTGGATCTTCGTTATTTCCCGTATATTGACCCATTTGCATGCTAGAACACCCCTCGGAACGAAGAGGGATGGTTTGAGGGGTTTTCGGGCTCAATTTATTAAATTCCTATTTTGCTCAATTTTGGCCAATCCGGCCAGGTCGCTAAGAGCCTAATATCCGCTCTAGGAGGATCTTCATTATTTCCCGTGTATTGACCCATTTGCATGCCAGAACACCCCTCGGAACGAAGAGGGCTGGTTTGGGGGGTTTTCGGGCTCAATTCGGTAAATTCCTTTTTTGCTCGGCCAGGTCACGAAAGAGTCTAATATCCGGTCGGGGTGGGTTAGGGGTGGGGTTTGGGGTTGGGGTTTGGGGTTGGGGTTGGGGTTAGGGTTAGGGTTAGGGTAAGGGTTAGGGTTAGGGTTAGGGTTAATATCCGCTCGGGTAGGATCTTCGTTATTTCCCTTATATTGACCCATTTGCATGCTAGAACACCCCTGGGAGCGAAGAGGGTTCGTTTTGGGGGTTTTCGGGCTCAATATGGTAAATTCTTATTTTACTCAATTTTGGCCAATTCGGCCAAAAGCCTAATATCCGCTCGGGGTGGATCTTCTTTTTTTCCCGTATATTGACCCATTTGGATGCTAGAACACCCTTCGGAGCGAAGAGGGCTGGTTTGGGGGGTTTTATGGCTCATTTTGGTAAATTCCTATTTTGCTAAATTTTGGCCAATTCAGCCAGGTCGCTAAGACCCTAATATCCGATCGGGGAGGATCTTCATTATTTCCCGTGTATTGACCCATTTGCATGCCAGAACACCCCTGGGAATGAAGAGGGCTGGTTTGGGGGGTTTTCGGGCTCAATTTGGTAAATTCCATTTTTGCTCGGCCAGGTCGCGAAAGAGCCTAATATCCGGTCGGGGTGGTTAGGGGTAGGGTAGGGTTAGGGCTGGGGTTGGGGTTTGGGGTTCGGGTTTGGGTTAATATCCGCTCGGGGTGGATCTTCGTTATTTCCCGTATATTGACCCATTTGCATGCTAGAACACCCCTCGGAACGAAGAGGGATGGTTTGAGGGGTTTTCGGGCTCAATTTATTAAATTCCTATTTTGCTCAATTTTGGCCAATCCGGCCAGGTCGCTAAGAGCCTAATATCCGCTCTAGGAGGATCTTCATTATTTCCCGTGTATTGACCCATTTGCATGCCAGAACACCCCTCGGAACGAAGAGGGCTGGTTTGGGGGGTTTACGGGCTCAATTTGGTAAATTCCTTTTTTGCTCGGCCAGGTCGCGAAAGAGTCTAATATCCGGTTGGGGTGGGTTAGGGGTGGGGTTAGGGGTTAGGGTTAGGGTTAATATCCGCTCGGGGTGAATCTTCGTTATTTCCCTTATATTGACCCATTTGCATGCTAGAACATCCCTGGGAGCGAAGAGGGTTCGTTTTGGGGGTTTTCGGGCTCAATATGGTAAATTCTTATTTTACTCAATTTTGGCCAATTTGGCCAAAAGCCTAATATCCGGTCGGGGTGGGTTAGGGGTGAGGTTAGGGAAGTGGTTTGGGGTTGGGGTTGGGGTTTGGGGTTGGGGTTGGGGTTAGGGTTATGGTTAGGGTAAGGTTAGGGTTAGGGTTAGGGTTAGGGTTATGGGTTAGGGTTAGGGTTAGGGTTAGGGTTAGGGTTAATATCCGCTCAAGGTGGATCTTCGTTATTTCCCTTATATTGACCCATTTGCATGCTAGAACACTCCTGGGAGCGAAGAGGGTTCGTTTTGGGGGTTTTCGGGCTCAATATGGTAAATTCTTATTTTACTCAATTTTGGCCAATTCGGCCAAAAACCTAATATCCGCTCGAGGTGGATCTTCTTTAATTCCCGTATATTGACCCATTTGGATGCTAGAACACCCTTCGGAGCGAAGAGGGCTGGTTTGGGGGGTTTTATGGCTCATTTTGGTAAATTCCTATTTTGCTAAATTTTGGCCAATTCAGCCAGGTCGCTAAGACCCTAATATCCGATCGGGGAGGATCTTCATTATTTCCCGTGTATTGACCCATTTGCATGCCAGAACACCCCTCGGAACGAAGAGGGCTGGTTTGGGGGGTTTACGGGCTCAATTTGGTAAATTCCTTTTTTGCTCGGCCAGGTCGCGAAAGAGTCTAATATCCGGTTGGGGTGGGTTAGGGGTGGGGTTAGGGAAGGGGTTGGGGTTAGGGTTAGGGTTAATATCCGCTCGGGGTGAATCTTCGTTATTTCCCTTATATTGACCCATTTGCATGCTAGAACATCCCTGGGAGCGAAGAGGGTTCGTTTTGGGGGTTTTCGGGCTCAATATGGTAAATTCTTATTTCACTCAATTTTGGCCAATTCGGCCAAAAGCCTAATATCCGCTCGGGGTGGATCTTCTTTATTTCCCGTATATTGACCCATTTGGATGCTAGAACACCCTTTGGAGCGAAGAGGGCTGGTTTGGGGGGTTTTATGGCTCATTTTGGTAAATTCCTATTTTGCTCGTCCAGGTCGCGAAAGAGTCTAATATCCGGTCGGGGTGGGTTAGGAGTAGGGTTAAGGGTGGGGTTCGGGGTGGGGTTGGGGTTTTGGGTAGGGTAGGGTTAGGGCTGGGGTTGGGGTTTGGGTTGGGGTTGGGGTTAGGGTTAATATCCGCTCGGGGTGGATCTTCGTTATTTCCCGTATATTGACCCATTTGCATGCTAGAACACCCCTCGGAACGAAGAGGGATGGTTTGAGGGGTTTTCGGGCTCAATTTATTAAATTCCTATTTTGCTCAATTTTGGCCAATCCGGCCAGGTCGCTAAGAGCCTAATATCCGCTCGGGGAGGATCTTCATTATTTCCCGTGTATTGACCCATTTGCATGCCAGAACACCCCTCGGAACGAAGAGGGCTGGTTTGGGGGGTTTACGGGCTCAATTCGGTAAATTCCTTTTTTGCTCGGCCAGGTCACGAAAGAGTCTAATATCCGGTCGGGGTGGGTTAGGGGTGGGGTTTGGGGTTGGGGTTTGGGGTTGGGGTTGGGGTTAGGGTTAGGGTTAGGGTAAGGGTTAGGGTTAGGGTTAGGGTTAATATCCGCTCGGGTAGGATCTTCGTTATTTCCCTTATATTGACCCATTTGCATGCTAGAACACCCCTGGGAGCGAAGAGGATTCGTTTTGGGGGTTTTCGGGCTCAATATGGTAAATTCTTATTTTACTCAATTTTGGCCAATTCGGCCAAAAGCCTAATATCCGCTCGGGGTGGATCTTCTTTATTTCCCGTATATTGACCCATTTGGATGCTAGAACACCCTTCGGAGCGAAAAGGGCTGGTTTGGGGGGTTTTATGGCTCATTTTGGTAAATTCCTATTTTGCTCGGCCAGGTCGCGAAAGAGTCTAATATCCGGTCGGGGTGGGTTAGGGGTGAGGTTAGGGGTGTGGTTTGGGGTTGGGGTTGGGGTTTGGGGTTGGGGTTGGGGTTAGGGTTATGGTTAGGGTAAGGTTAGGGTTAGGGTTAGGGTTAGGGTTATGGGTTAGGGTTAGGGTTAGGGTTAGGGTTAGGGTTAATATCCGCTCAAGTTGGATCTTCGTTATTTCCCTTATATTGACCCATTTGCATGCTAGAACACTCCTGGGAGCGAAGAGGGTTCGTTTTGGGGGTTTTCGGGCTCAATATGGTAAATATTTATTTTACTCAATTTTGGCCAATTCGGCCAAAAACCTAATATCCGCTCGAGGTGGATCTTCTTTAATTCCCGTATATTGACCCATTTGGATGCTAGAACACCCTTCGGAGCGAAGAGGGCTGGTTTGGGGGGTTTTATGGCTCATTTTGGTAAATTCCTATTTTGCTAAATTTTGGCCAATTCAGCCAGGTCGCTAAGACCCTAATATCCGATCGGGGAGGATCATTATTTCCCGTGTATTGACCCATTTGCATGCCAGAACACCCCTCGGAATGAAGAGGGCTGGTTTGGGGGGTTTTCGGGCTCAATTTGGTAAATTCCATTCTTGCTCGGCCAGGTCGCGAAAGAGTCTAATATCCGGTTGGGGTGGGTTAGGGGTGGGGTTAGGGGTGGGGTTGGGGTTAGGGTTAGGGTTAATATCCGCTCGGGGTGAATCTTCGTTATTTCCCTTATATTGACCCATTTGCATGCTAGAACATCCCTGGGAGCGAAGAGGGTTCGTTTTGGGGGTTTTCGGGCTCAATATGGTAAATTCTTATTTCACTCAATTTTGGCCAATTCGGCCAAAAGCCTAATATCCGCTCGGGGTGGATCTTCTTTATTTCCCGTATATTGACCCATTTGGATGCTAGAACACCCTTTGGAGCGAAGAGGGCTGGTTTGGGGGGTTTTATGGCTCATTTTGGTAAATTCCTATTTTGCTCGTCCAGGTCGCGAAAGAGTCTAATATCCGGTCGGGGTGGGTTAGGAGTAGGGTTAAGGGTGGGGTTCGGGGTGGGGTTGGGGTTTTGGGTAGGGTAGGGTTAGGGCTGGGGTTGGGGTTTGGGTTGGGGTTGGGGTTAGGGTTAATATCCGCTCGGGGTGGATCTTCGTTATTTCCCGTATATTGACCCATTTGCATGCTAGAACACCCCTCGGAACGAAGAGGGATGGTTTGAGGGGTTTTCGGGCTCAATTTATTAAATTCCTATTTTGCTCAATTTTGGCCAATCCGGCCAGGTCGCTAAGAGCCTAATATCCGCTCGGGGAGGATCTTCATTATTTCCCGTGTATTGACCCATTTGCATGCCAGAACACCCCTCGGAACGAAGAGGGCTGGTTTGGGGGGTTTACGGGCTCAATTCGGTAAATTCCTTTTTTGCTCGGCCAGGTCACGAAAGAGTCTAATATCCGGTCGGGGTGGGTTAGGGGTGGGGTTTGGGGTTGGGGTTTGGGGTTGGGGTTGGGGTTAGGGTTAGGGTTAGGGTAAGGGTTAGGGTTAGGGTTAGGGTTAATATCCGCTCGGGTAGGATCTTCGTTATTTCCCTTATATTGACCCATTTGCATGCTAGAACACCCCTGGGAGCGAAGAGGGTTCGTTTTGGGGGTTTTCGGGCTCAATATGGTAAATTCTTATTTTACTCAATGTTGGCCAATTCGGCCAAAAGCCTAATATCCGCTCGGGGTGGATCTTCTTTATTTCCCGTATATTGACCCATTTGGATGCTAGAACACCCTTCGGAGCGAAAAGGGCTGGTTTGGGGGGTTTTATGGCTCATTTTGGTAAATTCCTATTTTGCTCGGCCAGGTCGCGAAAGAGTCTAATATCCGGTCGGGGTGGGTTAGGGGTGAGGTTAGGGGTGTGGTTTGGGGTTGGGGTTGGGGTTTGGGGTTGGGGTTGGGGTTAGGGTTATGGTTAGGGTAAGGTTAGGGTTAGGGTTAGGGTTAGGGTTAGGGTTATGGGTTAGGGTTAGGGTTAGGGTTAGGGTTAGGGTTAATATCCGCTCAAGGTGGATCTTCGTTATTTCCCTTATATTGACCCATTTGCATGCTAGAACACTCCTGGGAGCGAAGAGGGTTCGTTTTGGGGGTTTTCGGGCTCAATATGGTAAATATTTATTTTACTCAATTTTGGCCAATTCGGCCAAAAACCTAATATCCGCTCGAGGTGGATCTTCTTTAATTCCCGTATATTGACCCATTTGGATGCTAGAACACCCTTCGGAGCGAAGAGGGCTGGTTTGGGGGGTTTTATGGCTCATTTTGGTAAATTCCTATTTTGCTAAATTTTGGCCAATTCAGCCAGGTCGCTAAGACCCTAATATCCGATCGGGGAGGATCTTCATTATTTCCCGTGTATTGACCCATTTGCATGCCAGAACACCCCTCGGAATGAAGAGGGCTGGTTTGGGGGGTTTTCGGGCTCAATTTGGTAAATTCCATTTTTGCTCGGCCAGGTCGCGAAAGAGTCTACTATCCGGTCGGGGTGGTTAGGGGTAGGGTAGGGTTAGGGCTGGGGTTGGGGTTTGGGGTTTGGGTTAGGGTTAATATCCGCTCGGGGTGGATCTTCGTTATTTCCCGTATATTGACCCATTTGCATGCCAGAACACCCCTCGGAACGAAGAGGGCTGGTTTGGGGGGTTTTCGGGCTCAATTCGGTAAATTCCTTTTTTGCTCGGCCAGGTCACGAAAGAGTCTAATATCCGGTCGGGGTGGGTTAGGGGTGGAGTTTGGGGTTGGGGTTTGGGGTTGGGGTTGGGGTTAGGGTTAGGGTTAGGGTAAGGGTTAGGGTTAGGGTTAGGGTTAATATCCGCTCGGGTAGGATCTTCGTTATTTCCCTTATATTGACTTATTTGCATGCTAGAACACCCCTGGGAGCGAAGAGGGTTCGTTTTGGGGGTTTTCGGGCTCAATATGGTAAATTCTTATTTTACTCAATTTTGGCCAATTCGGCCAAAAGCCTAATATCCGCTCGGGGTGGATCTTCTTTTTTTCCCGTATATTGACCCATTTGGATGCTAGAACACCCTTCGGAGCGAAGAGGGCTGGTTTGGGGGGTTTTATGGCTCATTTTGGTAAATTCCTATTTTGCTAAATTTTGGCCAATTCAGCCAGGTCGCTAAGACCCTAATATCCGATCGGGGAGGATCTTCATTATTTCCCGTGTATTGACCCATTTGCATGCCAGAACACCCCTGGGAATGAAGAGGGCTGGTTTGGGGGGTTTTCGGGCTCAATTTGGTAAATTCCATTTTTGCTCGGCCAGGTCGCGAAAGAGCCTAATATCCGGTCGGGGTGGTTAGGGGTAGGGTAGGGTTAGGGCTGGGGTTGGGGTTTGGGGTTCGGGTTTGGGTTAATATCCGCTCGGGGTGGATCTTCGTTATTTCCCGTATATTGACCCATTTGCATGCTAGAACACCCCTCGGAACGAAGAGGGATGGTTTGAGGGGTTTTCGGGCTCAATTTATTAAATTCCTATTTTGCTCAATTTTGGCCAATCCGGCCAGGTCGCTAAGAGCCTAATATCCGCTCTAGGAGGATCTTCATTATTTCCCGTGTATTGACCCATTTGCATGCCAGAACACCCCTCGGAACGAAGAGGGCTGGTTTGGGGGGTTTACGGGCTCAATTTGGTAAATTCCTTTTTTGCTCGGCCAGGTCGCGAAAGAGTCTAATATCCGGTTGGGGTGGGTTAGGGGTGGGGTTAGGGGTTAGGGTTAGGGTTAATATCCGCTCGGGGTGAATCTTCGTTATTTCCCTTATATTGACCCATTTGCATGCTAGAACATCCCTGGGAGCGAAGAGGGTTCGTTTTGGGGGTTTTCGGGCTCAATATGGTAAATTCTTATTTTACTCAATTTTGGCCAATTCGGCCAAAAGCCTAATATCCGCTCGGGGTGGATCTTCTTTATTTCCCGTTTTTTGACCCATTTGGATGCTAGAACACCCTTCGGAGCGAAAAGGGCTGGTTTGGGGGGTTTTATGGCTCATTTTGGTAAATTCCTATTTTGCTCGGCCAGGTCGCGAAAGAGTCTAATATCCGGTCGGGGTGGGTTAGGGGTGAGGTTAGGGGTTTGGTTTGGGGTTGGGGTTGGGGTTTGGGGTTGGGGTTGGGGTTAGGGTTATGGTTAGGGTAAGGTTAGGGTTAGGGTTAGGGTTAGGGTTATGGGTTAGGGTTAGGGTTAGGGTTAGGGTTAATATCCGCTCAAGGTGGATCTTCGTTATTTCCCTTATATTGACCCATTTGCATGCTAGAACACTCCTGGGAGCGAAGAGGGTTCGTTTTGGGGGTTTTCGGGCTCAATATGGTAAATTCTTATTTTACTCAATTTTGGCCAATTCGGCCAAAAACCTAATATCCGCTCGAGGTGGATCTTCTTTAATTCCCGTATATTGACCCATTTGGATGCTAGAACACCCTTCGGAGCGAAGAGGGCTGGTTTGGGGGGTTTTATGGCTCATTTTGGTAAATTCCTATTTTGCTAAATTTTGGCCAATTCAGCCAGGTCGCTAAGACCCTAATATCCGATCGGGGAGGATCTTCATTATTTCCCGTGTATTGACCCATTTGCATGCCAGAACACCCCTCGGAACGAAGAGGGCTGGTTTGGGGGGTTTACGGGCTCAATTTGGTAAATTCCTTTTTTGCTCGGCCAGGTCGCGAAAGAGTCTAATATCCGGTTGGGGTGGGTTAGGGGTGGGGTTAGGGAAGGGGTTGGGGTTAGGGTTAGGGTTAATATCCGCTCGGGGTGAATCTTCGTTATTTCCCTTATATTGACCCATTTGCATGCTAGAACATCCCTGGGAGCGAAGAGGGTTCGTTTTGGGGGTTTTCGGGCTCAATATGGTAAATTCTTATTTCACTCAATTTTGGCCAATTCGGCCAAAAGCCTAATATCCGCTCGGGGTGGATCTTCTTTATTTCCCGTATATTGACCCATTTGGATGCTAGAACACCCTTTGGAGCGAAGAGGGCTGGTTTGGGGGGTTTTATGGCTCATTTTGGTAAATTCCTATTTTGCTCGTCCAGGTCGCGAAAGAGTCTAATATCCGGTCGGGGTGGGGTAGGAGTAGGGTTAAGGGTGGGGTTCGGGGTGGGGTTGGGGTTTTGGGTAGGGTAGGGTTAGGGCTGGGGTTGGGGTTTGGGTTGGGGTTGGGGTTAGGGTTAATATCCGCTCGGGGTGGATCTTCGTTATTTCCCGTATATTGACCCATTTGCATTCTAGAACACCCCTCGGAACGAAGAGGGATGGTTTGAGGGGTTTTCGGGCTCAATTTATTAAATTCCTATTTTGCTCAATTTTGGCCAATCCGGCCAGGTCGCTAAGAGCCTAATATCCGCTCGGGGAGGATCTTCATTATTTCCCGTGTATTGACCCATTTGCATGCCAGAACACCCCTCGGAACGAAGAGGGCTGGTTTGGGGGGTTTACGGGCTCAATTCGGTAAATTCCTTTTTTGCTCGGCCAGGTCACGAAAGAGTCTAATATCCGGTCGGGGTGGGTTAGGGGTGGGGTTTGGGGTTGGGGTTTGGGGTTGGGGTTGGGGTTAGGGTTAGGGTTAGGGTAAGGGTTAGGGTTAGGGTTAGGGTTAATATCCGCTCGGGTAGGATCTTCGTTATTTCCCTTATATTGACCCATTTGCATGCTAGAACACCCCTGGGAGCGAAGAGGATTCGTTTTGGGGGTTTTCGGGCTCAATATGGTAAATTCTTATTTTACTCAATTTTGGCCAATTCGGCCAAAAGCCTAATATCCGCTCGGGGTGGATCTTCTTTATTTCCCGTATATTGACCCATTTGGATGCTAGAACACCCTTCGGAGCGAAAAGGGCTGGTTTGGGGGGTTTTATGGCTCATTTTGGTAAATTCCTATTTTGCTCGGCCAGGTCGCGAAAGAGTCTAATATCCGGTCGGGGTGGGTTAGGGGTGAGGTTAGGGGTGTGGTTTGGGGTTGGGGTTGGGGTTTGGGGTTGGGGTTGGGGTTAGGGTTATGGTTAGGGTAAGGTTAGGGTTAGGGTTAGGGTTAGGGTTATGGGTTAGGGTTAGGGTTAGGGTTAGGGTTAGGGTTAATATCCGCTCAAGGTGGATCTTCGTTATTTCCCTTATATTGACCCATTTGCATGCTAGAACACTCCTGGGAGCGAAGAGGGTTCGTTTTGGGGGTTTTCGGGCTCAATATGGTAAATATTTATTTTACTCAATTTTGGCCAATTCGGCCAAAAACCTAATATCCGCTCGAGGTGGATCTTCTTTAATTCCCGTATATTGACCCATTTGGATGCTAGAACACCCTTCGGAGCGAAGAGGGCTGGTTTGGGGGGTTTTATGGCTCATTTTGGTAAATTCCTATTTTGCTAAATTTTGGCCAATTCAGCCAGGTCGCTAAGACCCTAATATCCGATCGGGGAGGATCTTCATTATTTCCCGTGTATTGACCCATTTGCATGCCAGAACACCCCTCGGAATGAAGAGGGCTGGTTTGGGGGGTTTTCGGGCTCAATTTGGTAAATTCCATTCTTGCTCGGCCAGGTCGCGAAAGAGTCTAATATCCGGTTGGGGTGGGTTAGGGGTGGGGTTAGGGGTGGGGTTGGGGTTAGGGTTAGGGTTAATATCCGCTCGGGGTGAATCTTCGTTATTTCCCTTATATTGACCCATTTGCATGCTAGAACATCCCTGGGAGCGAAGAGGGTTCGTTTTGGGGGTTTTCGGGCTCAATATGGTAAATTCTTATTTCACTCAATTTTGGCCAATTCGGCCAAAAGCCTAATATCCGCTCGGGGTGGATCTTCTTTATTTCCCGTATATTGACCCATTTGGATGCTAGAACACCCTTTGGAGCGAAGAGGGCTGGTTTGGGGGGTTTTATGGCTCATTTTGGTAAATTCCTATTTTGCTCGTCCAGGTCGCGAAAGAGTCTAATATCCGGTCGGGGTGGGTTAGGAGTAGGGTTAAGGGTGGGGTTCGGGGTGGGGTTGGGGTTTTGGGTAGGGTAGGGTTAGGGCTGGGGTTGGGGTTTGGGTTGGGGTTGGGGTTAGGGTTAATATCCGCTCGGGGTGGATCTTCGTTATTTCCCGTATATTGACCCATTTGCATGCTAGAACACCCCTCGGAACGAAGAGGGATGGTTTGAGGGGTTTTCGGGCTCAATTTATTAAATTCCTATTTTGCTCAATTTTGGCCAATCCGGCCAGGTCGCTAAGAGCCTAATATCCGCTCGGGGAGGATCTTCATTATTTCCCGTGTATTGACCCATTTGCATGCCAGAACACCCCTCGGAACGAAGAGGGCTGGTTTGGGGGGTTTACGGGCTCAATTCGGTAAATTCCTTTTTTGCTCGGCCAGGTCACGAAAGAGTCTAATATCCGGTCGGGGTGGGTTAGGGGTGGGGTTTGGGGTTGGGGTTTGGGGTTGGGGTTGGGGTTAGGGTTAGGGTTAGGGTAAGGGTTAGGGTTAGGGTTAGGGTTAATATCCGCTCGGGTAGGATCTTCGTTATTTCCCTTATATTGACCCATTTGCATGCTAGAACACCCCTGGGAGCGAAGAGGGTTCGTTTTGGGGGTTTTCGGGCTCAATATGGTAAATTCTTATTTTACTCAATGTTGGCCAATTCGGCCAAAAGCCTAATATCCGCTCGGGGTGGATCTTCTTTATTTCCCGTATATTGACCCATTTGGATGCTAGAACACCCTTCGGAGCGAAAAGGGCTGGTTTGGGGGGTTTTATGGCTCATTTTGGTAAATTCCTATTTTGCTCGGCCAGGTCGCGAAAGAGTCTAATATCCGGTCGGGGTGGGTTAGGGGTGAGGTTAGGGGTGTGGTTTGGGGTTGGGGTTGGGGTTTGGGGTTGGGGTTGGGGTTAGGGTTATGGTTAGGGTAAGGTTAGGGTTAGGGTTAGGGTTAGGGTTAGGGTTATGGGTTAGGGTTAGGGTTAGGGTTAGGGTTAGGGTTAATATCCGCTCAAGGTGGATCTTCGTTATTTCCCTTATATTGACCCATTTGCATGCTAGAACACTCCTGGGAGCGAAGAGGGTTCGTTTTGGGGGTTTTCGGGCTCAATATGGTAAATATTTATTTTACTCAATTTTGGCCAATTCGGCCAAAAACCTAATATCCGCTCGAGGTGGATCTTCTTTAATTCCCGTATATTGACCCATTTGGATGCTAGAACACCCTTCGGAGCGAAGAGGGCTGGTTTGGGGGGTTTTATGGCTCATTTTGGTAAATTCCTATTTTGCTAAATTTTGGCCAATTCAGCCAGGTCGCTAAGACCCTAATATCCGATCGGGGAGGATCTTCATTATTTCCCGTGTATTGACCCATTTGCATGCCAGAACACCCCTCGGAATGAAGAGGGCTGGTTTGGGGGGTTTTCGGGCTCAATTTGGTAAATTCCATTTTTGCTCGGCCAGGTCGCGAAAGAGTCTACTATCCGGTCGGGGTGGTTAGGGGTAGGGTAGGGTTAGGGCTGGGGTTGGGGTTTGGGGTTTGGGTTAGGGTTAATATCCGCTCGGGGTGGATCTTCGTTATTTCCCGTATATTGACCCATTTGCATGCTAGAACACCCCTCGGAACGAAGAGGGATGGTTTGAGGGGTTTTCGGGCTCAATTTATTAAATTCCTATTTTGCTCAATTTTGGCCAATCCGGCCAGGTCGCTAAGAGCCTAATATCCGCTCTAGGAGGATCTTCATTATTTCCCGTGTATTGACCCATTTGCATGCCAGAACACCCCTCGGAACGAAGAGGGCTGGTTTGGGGGGTTTTCGGGCTCAATTCGGTAAATTCCTTTTTTGCTCGGCCAGGTCACGAAAGAGTCTAATATCCGGTCGGGGTGGGTTAGGGGTGGGGTTTGGGGTTGGGGTTTGGGGTTGGGGTTGGGGTTAGGGTTAGGGTTAGGGTAAGGGTTAGGGTTAGGGTTAGGGTTAATATCCGCTCGGGTAGGATCTTCGTTATTTCCCTTATATTGACCCATTTGCATGCTAGAACACCCCTGGGAGCGAAGAGGGTTCGTTTTGGGGGTTTTCGGGCTCAATATGGTAAATTCTTATTTTACTCAATTTTGGCCAATTCGGCCAAAAGCCTAATATCCGCTCGGGGTGGATCTTCTTTTTTTCCCGTATATTGACCCATTTGGATGCTAGAACACCCTTCGGAGCGAAGAGGGCTGGTTTGGGGGGTTTTATGGCTCATTTTGGTAAATTCCTATTTTGCTAAATTTTGGCCAATTCAGCCAGGTCGCTAAGACCCTAATATCCGATCGGGGAGGATCTTCATTATTTCCCGTGTATTGACCCATTTGCATGCCAGAACACCCCTGGGAATGAAGAGGGCTGGTTTGGGGGGTTTTCGGGCTCAATTTGGTAAATTCCATTTTTGCTCGGCCAGGTCGCGAAAGAGCCTAATATCCGGTCGGGGTGGTTAGGGGTAGGGTAGGGTTAGGGCTGGGGTTGGGGTTTGGGGTTCGGGTTTGGGTTAATATCCGCTCGGGGTGGATCTTCGTTATTTCCCGTATATTGACCCATTTGCATGCTAGAACACCCCTCGGAACGAAGAGGGATGGTTTGAGGGGTTTTCGGGCTCAATTTATTAAATTCCTATTTTGCTCAATTTTGGCCAATCCGGCCAGGTCGCTAAGAGCCTAATATCCGCTCTAGGAGGATCTTCATTATTTCCCGTGTATTGACCCATTTGCATGCCAGAACACCCCTCGGAACGAAGAGGGCTGGTTTGGGGGGTTTACGGGCTCAATTTGGTAAATTCCTTTTTTGCTCGGCCAGGTCGCGAAAGAGTCTAATATCCGGTTGGGGTGGGTTAGGGGTGGGGTTAGGGGTTAGGGTTAGGGTTAATATCCGCTCGGGGTGAATCTTCGTTATTTCCCTTATATTGACCCATTTGCATGCTAGAACATCCCTGGGAGCGAAGAGGGTTCGTTTTGGGGGTTTTCGGGCTCAATATGGTAAATTCTTATTTTACTCAATTTTGGCCAATTTGGCCAAAAGCCTAATATCCGCTCGGGGTGGATCTTCTTTATTTCCCGTATATTGACCCATTTGGATGCTAGAACACCCTTCGGAGCGAAAAGGGCTGGTTTGGGGGGTTTTATGGCTCATTTTGGTAAATTCCTATTTTGCTCGGCCAGGTCGCGAAAGAGTCTAATATCCGGTCGGGGTGGGTTAGGGGTGAGGTTAGGGGTGTGGTTTGGGGTTGGGGTTGGGGTTTGGGGTTGGGGTTGGGGTTAGGGTTATGGTTAGGGTAAGGTTAGGGTTAGGGTTAGGGTTAGGGTTATGGGTTAGGGTTAGGGTTAGGGTTAGGGTTAGGGTTAATATCCGCTCAAGGTGGATATTCGTTATTTCCCTTATATTGACCCATTTGCATGCTAGAACACTCCTGGGAGCGAAGAGGGTTCGTTTTGGGGGTTTTCGGGCTCAATATGGTAAATTCTTATTTTACTCAATTTTGGCCAATTCGGCCAAAAACCTAATATCCGCTCGAGGTGGATCTTCTTTAATTCCCGTATATTGACCCATTTGGATGCTAGAACACCCTTCGGAGCGAAGAGGGCTGGTTTGGGGGGTTTTATGGCTCATTTTGGTAAATTCCTATTTTGCTAAATTTTGGCCAATTCAGCCAGGTCGCTAAGACCCTAATATCCGATCGGGGAGGATCTTCATTATTTCCCGTGTATTGACCCATTTGCATGCCAGAACACCCCTCGGAACGAAGAGGGCTGGTTTGGGGGGTTTACGGGCTCAATTTGGTAAATTCCTTTTTTGCTCGGCCAGGTCGCGAAAGAGTCTAATATCCGGTTGGGGTGGGTTAGGGGTGGGGTTAGGGAAGGGGTTGGGGTTAGGGTTAGGGTTAATATCCGCTCGGGGTGAATCTTCGTTATTTCCCTTATATTGACCCATTTGCATGCTAGAACATCCCTGGGAGCGAAGAGGGTTCGTTTTGGGGGTTTTCGGGCTCAATATGGTAAATTCTTATTTCACTCAATTTTGGCCAATTCGGCCAAAAGCCTAATATCCGCTCGGGGTGGATCTTCTTTATTTCCCGTATATTGACCCATTTGGATGCTAGAACACCCTTTGGAGCGAAGAGGGCTGGTTTGGGGGGTTTTATGGCTCATTTTGGTAAATTCCTATTTTGCTCGTCCAGGTCGCGAAAGAGTCTAATATCCGGTCGGGGTGGGTTAGGAGTAGGGTTAAGGGTGGGGTTCGGGGTGGGGTTGGGGTTTTGGGTAGGGTAGGGTTAGGGCTGGGGTTGGGGTTTGGGTTGGGGTTGGGGTTAGGGTTAATATCCGCTCGGGGTGGATCTTCGTTATTTCCCGTATATTGACCCATTTGCATTCTAGAACACCCCTCGGAACGAAGAGGGATGGTTTGAGGGGTTTTCGGGCTCAATTTATTAAATTCCTATTTTGCTCAATTTTGGCCAATCCGGCCAGGTCGCTAAGAGCCTAATATCCGCTCGGGGAGGATCTTCATTATTTCCCGTGTATTGACCCATTTGCATGCCAGAACACCCCTCGGAACGAAGAGGGCTGGTTTGGGGGGTTTACGGGCTCAATTCGGTAAATTCCTTTTTTGCTCGGCCAGGTCACGAAAGAGTCTAATATCCGGTCGGGGTGGGTTAGGGGTGGGGTTTGGGGTTGGGGTTTGGGGTTGGGGTTGGGGTTAGGGTTAGGGTTAGGGTAAGGGTTAGGGTTAGGGTTAGGGTTAATATCCGCTCGGGTAGGATCTTCGTTATTTCCCTTATATTGACCCATTTGCATGCTAGAACACCCCTGGGAGCGAAGAGGATTCGTTTTGGGGGTTTTCGGGCTCAATATGGTAAATTCTTATTTTACTCAATTTTGGCCAATTCGGCCAAAAGCCTAATATCCGCTCGGGGTGGATCTTCTTTATTTCCCGTATATTGACCCATTTGGATGCTAGAACACCCTTCGGAGCGAAAAGGGCTGGTTTGGGGGGTTTTATGGCTCATTTTGGTAAATTCCTATTTTGCTCGGCCAGGTCGCGAAAGAGTCTAATATCCGGTCGGGGTGGGTTAGGGGTGAGGTTAGGGGTGTGGTTTGGGGTTGGGGTTGGGGTTTGGGGTTGGGGTTGGGGTTAGGGTTATGGTTAGGGTAAGGTTAGGGTTAGGGTTAGGGTTAGGGTTATGGGTTAGGGTTAGGGTTAGGGTTAGGGTTAGGGTTAATATCCGCTCAAGGTGGATCTTCGTTATTTCCCTTATATTGACCCATTTGCATGCTAGAACACTCCTGGGAGCGAAGAGGGTTCGTTTTGGGGGTTTTCGGGCTCAATATGGTAAATATTTATTTTACTCAATTTTGGCCAATTCGGCCAAAAACCTAATATCCGCTCGAGGTGGATCTTCTTTAATTCCCGTATATTGACCCATTTGGATGCTAGAACACCCTTCGGAGCGAAGAGGGCTGGTTTGGGGGGTTTTATGGCTCATTTTGGTAAATTCCTATTTTGCTAAATTTTGGCCAATTCAGCCAGGTCGCTAAGACCCTAATATCCGATCGGGGAGGATCTTCATTATTTCCCGTGTATTGACCCATTTGCATGCCAGAACACCCCTCGGAATGAAGAGGGCTGGTTTGGGGGGTTTTCGGGCTCAATTTGGTAAATTCCATTCTTGCTCGGCCAGGTCGCGAAAGAGTCTAATATCCGGTTGGGGTGGGTTAGGGGTGGGGTTAGGGGTGGGGTTGGGGTTAGGGTTAGGGTTAATATCCGCTCGGGGTGAATCTTCGTTATTTCCCTTATATTGACCCATTTGCATGCTAGAACATCCCTGGGAGCGAAGAGGGTTCGTTTTGGGGGTTTTCGGGCTCAATATGGTAAATTCTTATTTCACTCAATTTTGGCCAATTCGGCCAAAAGCCTAATATCCGCTCGGGGTGGATCTTCTTTATTTCCCGTATATTGACCCATTTGGATGCTAGAACACCCTTTGGAGCGAAGAGGGCTGGTTTGGGGGGTTTTATGGCTCATTTTGGTAAATTCCTATTTTGCTCGTCCAGGTCGCGAAAGAGTCTAATATCCGGTCGGGGTGGGTTAGGAGTAGGGTTAAGGGTGGGGTTCGGGGTGGGGTTGGGGTTTTGGGTAGGGTAGGGTTAGGGCTGGGGTTGGGGTTTGGGTTGGGGTTGGGGTTAGGGTTAATATCCGCTCGGGGTGGATCTTCGTTATTTCCCGTATATTGACCCATTTGCATTCTAGAACACCCCTCGGAACGAAGAGGGATGGTTTGAGGGGTTTTCGGGCTCAATTTATTAAATTCCTATTTTGCTCAATTTTGGCCAATCCGGCCAGGTCGCTAAGAGCCTAATATCCGCTCGGGGAGGATCTTCATTATTTCCCGTGTATTGACCCATTTGCATGCCAGAACACCCCTCGGAACGAAGAGGGCTGGTTTGGGGGGTTTACGGGCTCAATTCGGTAAATTCCTTTTTTGCTCGGCCAGGTCACGAAAGAGTCTAATATCCGGTCGGGGTGGGTTAGGGGTGGGGTTTGGGGTTGGGGTTTGGGGTTGGGGTTGGGGTTAGGGTTAGGGTTAGGGTAAGGGTTAGGGTTAGGGTTAGGGTTAATATCCGCTCGGGTAGGATCTTCGTTATTTCCCTTATATTGACCCATTTGCATGCTAGAACACCCCTGGGAGCGAAGAGGATTCGTTTTGGGGGTTTTCGGGCTCAATATGGTAAATTCTTATTTTACTCAATTTTGGCCAATTCGGCCAAAAGCCTAATATCCGCTCGGGGTGGATCTTCTTTATTTCCCGTATATTGACCCATTTGGATGCTAGAACACCCTTCGGAGCGAAAAGGGCTGGTTTGGGGGGTTTTATGGCTCATTTTGGTAAATTCCTATTTTGCTCGGCCAGGTCGCGAAAGAGTCTAATATCCGGTCGGGGTGGGTTAGGGGTGAGGTTAGGGGTGTGGTTTGGGGTTGGGGTTGGGGTTTGGGGTTGGGGTTGGGGTTAGGGTTATGGTTAGGGTAAGGTTAGGGTTAGGGTTAGGGTTAGGGTTATGGGTTAGGGTTAGGGTTAGGGTTAGGGTTAGGGTTAATATCCGCTCAAGGTGGATCTTCGTTATTTCCCTTATATTGACCCATTTGCATGCTAGAACACTCCTGGGAGCGAAGAGGGTTCGTTTTGGGGGTTTTCGGGCTCAATATGGTAAATATTTATTTTACTCAATTTTGGCCAATTCGGCCAAAAACCTAATATCCGCTCGAGGTGGATCTTCTTTAATTCCCGTATATTGACCCATTTGGATGCTAGAACACCCTTCGGAGCGAAGAGGGCTGGTTTGGGGGGTTTTATGGCTCATTTTGGTAAATTCCTATTTTGCTAAATTTTGGCCAATTCAGCCAGGTCGCTAAGACCCTAATATCCGATCGGGGAGGATCTTCATTATTTCCCGTGTTATGACCCATTTGCATGCCAGAACACCCCTCGGAATGAAGAGGGCTGGTTTGGGGGGTTTTCGGGCTCAATTTGGTAAATTCCATTTTTGCTCGGCCAGGTCGCGAAAGAGTCTACTATCCGGTCGGGGTGGTTAGGGGTAGGGTAGGGTTAGGGCTGGGGTTGGGGTTTGGGGTTTGGGTTAGGGTTAATATCCGCTCGGGGTGGATCTTCGTTATTTCCCGTATATTGACCCATTCGCATGCTAGAACACCCCTCGGAACGAAGAGGGATGGTTTGAGGGGTTTTCGGGCTCAATTTATTAAATTCCTATTTTGCTCAATTTTGGCCAATCCGGCCAGGTCGCTAAGAGCCTAATATCCGCTCTAGGAGGATCTTCATTATTTCCCGTGTATTGACCCATTTGCATGCCAGAACACCCCTCGGAACGAAGAGGGCTGGTTTGGGGGGTTTTCGGGCTCAATTCGGTAAATTCCTTTTTTGCTCGGCCAGGTCACGAAAGAGTCTAATATCCGGTCGGGGTGGGTTAGGGGTGGGGTTTGGGGTTGGGGTTTGGGGTTGGGGTTGGGGTTAGGGTTAGGGTTAGGGTAAGGGTTAGGGTTAGGGTTAGGGTTAATATCCGCTCGGGTAGGATCTTCGTTATTTCCCTTATATTGACCCATTTGCATGCTAGAACACCCCTGGGAGCGAAGAGGGTTCGTTTTGGGGGTTTTCGGGCTCAATATGGTAAATTCTTATTTTACTCAATTTTGGCCAATTCGGCCAAAAGCCTAATATCCGCTCGGGGTGGATCTTCTTTTTTTCCCGTATATTGACCCATTTGGATGCTAGAACACCCTTCGGAGCGAAGAGGGCTGGTTTGGGGGGTTTTATGGCTCATTTTGGTAAATTCCTATTTTGCTAAATTTTGGCCAATTCAGCCAGGTCGCTAAGACCCTAATATCCGATCGGGGAGGATCTTCATTATTTCCCGTGTATTGACCCATTTGCATGCCAGAACACCCCTCGGAATGAAGAGGGCTGGTTTGGGGGGTTTTCGGGCTCAATTTGGTAAATTCCATTTTTGCTCGGCGAGGTCGCGAAAGAGCCTAATATCCGGTCGGGGTGGTTAGGGGTAGGGTAGGGTTAGGGCTGGGGTTGGGGTTTGGGGTTCGGGTTTGGGTTAATATCCGCTCGGGGTGGATCTTCGTTATTTCCCGTATATTGACCCATTTGCATGCTAGAACACCCCTCGGAACGAAGAGGGATGGTTTGAGGGGTTTTCGGGCTCAATTTATTAAATTCCTATTTTGCTCAATTTTGGCCAATCCGGCCAGGTCGCTAAGAGCCTAATATCCGCTCTAGGAGGATCTTCATTATTTCCCGTGTATTGACCCATTTGCATGCCAGAACACCCCTCGGAACGAAGAGGGCTGGTTTGGGGGGTTTACGGGCTCAATTTGGTAAATTCCTTTTTTGCTCGGCCAGGTCGCGAAAGAGTCTAATATCCGGTTGGGGTGGGTTAGGGGTGGGGTTAGGGGTTAGGGTTAGGGTTAATATCCGCTCGGGGTGAATCTTCGTTATTTCCCTTATATTGACCCATTTGCATGCTAGAACATCCCTGGGAGCGAAGAGGGTTCGTTTTGGGGGTTTTCGGGCTCAATATGGTAAATTCTTATTTTACTCAATTTTGGCCAATTTGGCCAAAAGCCTAATATCCGCTCGGGGTGGATCTTCTTTATTTCCCGTATATTGACCCATTTGGATGCTAGAACACCCTTCGGAGCGAAAAGGGCTGGTTTGGGGGGTTTTATGGCTCATTTTGGTAAATTCCTATTTTGCTCGGCCAGGTCGCGAAAGAGTCTAATATCCGGTCGGGGTGGGTTAGGGGTGAGGTTAGGGGTGTGGTTTGGGGTTGGGGTTGGGGTTTGGGGTTGGGGTTGGGGTTAGGGTTATGGTTAGGGTAAGGTTAGGGTTAGGGTTAGGGTTAGGGTTATGGGTTAGGGTTAGGGTTAGGGTTAGGGTTAATATCCGCTCAAGGTGGATCTTCGTTATTTCCCTTATATTGACCCATTTGCATGCTAGAACACTCCTGGGAGCGAAGAGGGTTCGTTTTGGGGGTTTTCGGGCTCAATATGGTAAATTCTTATTTTACTCAATTTTGGCCAATTCGGCCAAAAACCTAATATCCGCTCGAGGTGGATCTTCTTTAATTCCCGTATATTGACCCATTTGGATGCTAGAACACCCTTCGGAGCGAAGAGGGCTGGTTTGGGGGGTTTTATGGCTCATTTTGGTAAATTCCTATTTTGCTAAATTTTGGCCAATTCAGCCAGGTCGCTAAGACCCTAATATCCGATCGGGGAGGATCTTCATTATTTCCCGTGTATTGACCCATTTGCATGCCAGAACACCCCTCGGAACGAAGAGGGCTGGTTTGGGGGGTTTACGGGCTCAATTTGGTAAATTCCTTTTTTGCTCGGCCAGGTCGCGAAAGAGTCTAATATCCGGTTGGGGTGGGTTAGGGGTGGGGTTAGGGAAGGGGTTGGGGTTAGGGTTAGGGTTAATATCCGCTCGGGGTGAATCTTCGTTATTTCCCTTATATTGACCCATTTGCATGCTAGAACATCCCTGGGAGCGAAGAGGGTTCGTTTTGGGGGTTTTCGGGCTCAATATGGTAAATTCTTATTTCACTCAATTTTGGCCAATTCGGCCAAAAGCCTAATATCCGCTCGGGGTGGATCTTCTTTATTTCCCGTATATTGACCCATTTGGATGCTAGAACACCCTTTGGAGCGAAGAGGGCTGGTTTGGGGGGTTTTATGGCTCATTTTGGTAAATTCCTATTTTGCTCGTCCAGGTCGCGAAAGAGTCTAATATCCGGTCGGGGTGGGTTAGGAGTAGGGTTAAGGGTGGGGTTCGGGGTGGGGTTGGGGTTTTGGGTAGGGTAGGGTTAGGGCTGGGGTTGGGGTTTGGGTTGGGGTTGGGGTTAGGGTTAATATCCGCTCGGGGTGGATCTTCGTTATTTCCCGTATATTGACCCATTTGCATGCTAGAACACCCCTCGGAACGAAGAGGGATGGTTTGAGGGGTTTTCGGGCTCAATTTATTAAATTCCTATTTTGCTCAATTTTGGCCAATCCGGCCAGGTCGCTAAGAGCCTAATATCCGCTCGGGGAGGATCTTCATTATTTCCCGTGTATTGACCCATTTGCATGCCAGAACACCCCTCGGAACGAAGAGGGCTGGTTTGGGGGGTTTACGGGCTCAATTCGGTAAATTCCTTTTTTGCTCGGCCAGGTCACGAAAGAGTCTAATATCCGGTCGGGGTGGGTTAGGGGTGGGGTTTGGGGTTGGGGTTTGGGGTTGGGGTTGGGGTTAGGGTTAGGGTTAGGGTAAGGGTTAGGGTTAGGGTTAGGGTTAATATCCGCTCGGGTAGGATCTTCGTTATTTCCCTTATATTGACCCATTTGCATGCTAGAACACCCCTGGGAGCGAAGAGGATTCGTTTTGGGGGTTTTCGGGCTCAATATGGTAAATTCTTATTTTACTCAATTTTGGCCAATTCGGCCAAAAGCCTAATATCCGCTCGGGGTGGATCTTCTTTATTTCCCGTATATTGACCCATTTGGATGCTAGAACACCCTTCGGAGCGAAAAGGGCTGGTTTGGGGGGTTTTATGGCTCATTTTGGTAAATTCCTATTTTGCTCGGCCAGGTCGCGAAAGAGTCTAATATCCGGTCGGGGTGGGTTAGGGGTGAGGTTAGGGGTGTGGTTTGGGGTTGGGGTTGGGGTTTGGGGTTGGGGTTGGGGTTAGGGTTATGGTTAGGGTAAGGTTATGGTTAGGGTTAGGGTTAGGGTTATGGGTTAGGGTTAGGGTTAGGGTAAGGGTTAGGGTTAATATCCGCTCAAGGTGGATCTTCGTTATTTCCCTTATATTGACCCATTTGCATGCTAGAACACTCCTGGGAGCGAAGAGGGTTCGTTTTGGGGGTTTTCGGGCTCAATATGGTAAATATTTATTTTACTCAATTTTGGCCAATTCGGCCAAAAACCTAATATCCGCTCGAGGTGGATCTTCTTTAATTCCCGTATATTGACCCATTTGGATGCTAGAACACCCTTCGGAGCGAAGAGGGCTGGTTTGGGGGGTTTTATGGCTCATTTTGGTAAATTCCTATTTTGCTAAATTTTGGCCAATTCAGCCAGGTCGCTAAGACCCTAATATCCGATCGGGGAGGATCTTCATTATTTCCCGTGTATTGACCCATTTGCATGCCAGAACACCCCTCGGAATGAAGAGGGCTGGTTTGGGGGGTTTTCGGGCTCAATTTGGTAAATTCCATTTTTGCTCGGCCAGGTCGCGAAAGAGTCTACTATCCGGTCGGGGTGGTTAGGGGTAGGGTAGGGTTAGGGCTGGGGTTGGGGTTTGGGGTTTGGGTTAGGGTTAATATCCGCTCGGGGTGGATCTTCGTTATTTCCCGTATATTGACCCATTCGCATGCTAGAACACCCCTCGGAACGAAGAGGGATGGTTTGAGGGGTTTTCGGGCTCAATTTATTAAATTCCTATTTTGCTCAATTTTGGCCAATCCGGCCAGGTCGCTAAGAGCCTAATATCCGCTCTAGGAGGATCTTCATTATTTCCCGTGTATTGACCCATTTGCATGCCAGAACACCCCTCGGAACGAAGAGGGCTGGTTTGGGGGGTTTTCGGGCTCAATTCGGTAAATTCCTTTTTTGCTCGGCCAGGTCACGAAAGAGTCTAATATCCGGTCGGGGTGGGTTAGGGGTGGGGTTTGGGGTTGGGGTTTGGGGTTGGGGTTGGGGTTAGGGTTAGGGTTAGGGTAAGGGTTAGGGTTAGGGTTAGGGTTAATATCCGCTCGGGTAGGATCTTCGTTATTTCCCTTATATTGACCCATTTGCATGCTAGAACACCCCTGGGAGCGAAGAGGGTTCGTTTTGGGGGTTTTCGGGCTCAATATGGTAAATTCTTATTTTACTCAATTTTGGCCAATTCGGCCAAAAGCCTAATATCCGCTCGGGGTGGATCTTCTTTTTTTCCCGTATATTGACCCATTTGGATGCTAGAACACCCTTCGGAGCGAAGAGGGCTGGTTTGGGGGGTTTTATGGCTCATTTTGGTAAATTCCTATTTTGCTAAATTTTGGCCAATTCAGCCAGGTCGCTAAGACCCTAATATCCGATCGGGGAGGATCTTCATTATTTCCCGTGTATTGACCCATTTGCATGCCAGAACACCCCTCGGAATGAAGAGGGCTGGTTTGGGGGGTTTTCGGGCTCAATTTGGTAAATTCCATTTTTGCTCGGCGAGGTCGCGAAAGAGCCTAATATCCGGTCGGGGTGGTTAGGGGTAGGGTAGGGTTAGGGCTGGGGTTGGGGTTTGGGGTTCGGGTTTGGGTTAATATCCGCTCGGGGTGGATCTTCGTTATTTCCCGTATATTGACCCATTTGCATGCTAGAACACCCCTCGGAACGAAGAGGGATGGTTTGAGGGGTTTTCGGGCTCAATTTATTAAATTCCTATTTTGCTCAATTTTGGCCAATCCGGCCAGGTCGCTAAGAGCCTAATATCCGCTCTAGGAGGATCTTCATTATTTCCCGTGTATTGACCCATTTGCATGCCAGAACACCCCTCGGAACGAAGAGGGCTGGTTTGGGGGGTTTACGGGCTCAATTTGGTAAATTCCTTTTTTGCTCGGCCAGGTCGCGAAAGAGTCTAATATCCGGTTGGGGTGGGTTAGGGGTGGGGTTAGGGGTTAGGGTTAGGGTTAATATCCGCTCGGGGTGAATCTTCGTTATTTCCCTTATATTGACCCATTTGCATGCTAGAACATCCCTGGGAGCGAAGAGGGTTCGTTTTGGGGGTTTTCGGGCTCAATATGGTAAATTCTTATTTTACTCAATTTTGGCCAATTTGGCCAAAAGCCTAATATCCGCTCGGGGTGGATCTTCTTTATTTCCCGTATATTGACCCATTTGGATGCTAGAACACCCTTCGGAGCGAAAAGGGCTGGTTTGGGGGGTTTTATGGCTCATTTTGGTAAATTCCTATTTTGCTCGGCCAGGTCGCGAAAGAGTCTAATATCCGGTCGGGGTGGGTTAGGGGTGAGGTTAGGGGTGTGGTTTGGGGTTGGGGTTGGGGTTTGGGGTTGGGGTTGGGGTTAGGGTTATGGTTAGGGTAAGGTTAGGGTTAGGGTTAGGGTTAGGGTTATGGGTTAGGGTTAGGGTTAGGGTTAGGGTTAATATCCGCTCAAGGTGGATCTTCGTTATTTCCCTTATATTGACCCATTTGCATGCTAGAACACTCCTGGGAGCGAAGAGGGTTCGTTTTGGGGGTTTTCGGGCTCAATATGGTAAATTCTTATTTTACTCAATTTTGGCCAATTCGGCCAAAAACCTAATATCCGCTCGAGGTGGATCTTCTTTAATTCCCGTATATTGACCCATTTGGATGCTAGAACACCCTTCGGAGCGAAGAGGGCTGGTTTGGGGGGTTTTATGGCTCATTTTGGTAAATTCCTATTTTGCTAAATTTTGGCCAATTCAGCCAGGTCGCTAAGACCCTAATATCCGATCGGGGAGGATCTTCATTATTTCCCGTGTATTGACCCATTTGCATGCCAGAACACCCCTCGGAACGAAGAGGGCTGGTTTGGGGGGTTTACGGGCTCAATTTGGTAAATTCCTTTTTTGCTCGGCCAGGTCGCGAAAGAGTCTAATATCCGGTTGGGGTGGGTTAGGGGTGGGGTTAGGGAAGGGGTTGGGGTTAGGGTTAGGGTTAATATCCGCTCGGGGTGAATCTTCGTTATTTCCCTTATATTGACCCATTTGCATGCTAGAACATCCCTGGGAGCGAAGAGGGTTCGTTTTGGGGGTTTTCGGGCTCAATATGGTAAATTCTTATTTCACTCAATTTTGGCCAATTCGGCCAAAAGCCTAATATCCGCTCGGGGTGGATCTTCTTTATTTCCCGTATATTGACCCATTTGGATGCTAGAACACCCTTTGGAGCGAAGAGGGCTGGTTTGGGGGGTTTTATGGCTCATTTTGGTAAATTCCTATTTTGCTCGTCCAGGTCGCGAAAGAGTCTAATATCCGGTCGGGGTGGGTTAGGAGTAGGGTTAAGGGTGGGGTTCGGGGTGGGGTTGGGGTTTTGGGTAGGGTAGGGTTAGGGCTGGGGTTGGGGTTTGGGTTGGGGTTGGGGTTAGGGTTAATATCCGCTCGGGGTGGATCTTCGTTATTTCCCGTATATTGACCCATTTGCATGCTAGAACACCCCTCGGAACGAAGAGGGATGGTTTGAGGGGTTTTCGGGCTCAATTTATTAAATTCCTATTTTGCTCAATTTTGGCCAATCCGGCCAGGTCGCTAAGAGCCTAATATCCGCTCGGGGAGGATCTTCATTATTTCCCGTGTATTGACCCATTTGCATGCCAGAACACCCCTCGGAACGAAGAGGGCTGGTTTGGGGGGTTTACGGGCTCAATTCGGTAAATTCCTTTTTTGCTCGGCCAGGTCACGAAAGAGTCTAATATCCGGTCGGGGTGGGTTAGGGGTGGGGTTTGGGGTTGGGGTTTGGGGTTGGGGTTGGGGTTAGGGTTAGGGTTAGGGTAAGGGTTAGGGTTAGGGTTAGGGTTAATATCCGCTCGGGTAGGATCTTCGTTATTTCCCTTATATTGACCCATTTGCATGCTAGAACACCCCTGGGAGCGAAGAGGATTCGTTTTGGGGGTTTTCGGGCTCAATATGGTAAATTCTTATTTTACTCAATTTTGGCCAATTCGGCCAAAAGCCTAATATCCGCTCGGGGTGGATCTTCTTTATTTCCCGTATATTGACCCATTTGGATGCTAGAACACCCTTCGGAGCGAAAAGGGCTGGTTTGGGGGGTTTTATGGCTCATTTTGGTAAATTCCTATTTTGCTCGGCCAGGTCGCGAAAGAGTCTAATATCCGGTCGGGGTGGGTTAGGGGTGAGGTTAGGGGTGTGGTTTGGGGTTGGGGTTGGGGTTTGGGGTTGGGGTTGGGGTTAGGGTTATGGTTAGGGTAAGGTTATGGTTAGGGTTAGGGTTAGGGTTATGGGTTAGGGTTAGGGTTAGGGTAAGGGTTAGGGTTAATATCCGCTCAAGGTGGATCTTCGTTATTTCCCTTATATTGACCCATTTGCATGCTAGAACACTCCTGGGAGCGAAGAGGGTTCGTTTTGGGGGTTTTCGGGCTCAATATGGTAAATATTTATTTTACTCAATTTTGGCCAATTCGGCCAAAAACCTAATATCCGCTCGAGGTGGATCTTCTTTAATTCCCGTATATTGACCCATTTGGATGCTAGAACACCCTTCGGAGCGAAGAGGGCTGGTTTGGGGGGTTTTATGGCTCATTTTGGTAAATTCCTATTTTGCTAAATTTTGGCCAATTCAGCCAGGTCGCTAAGACCCTAATATCCGATCGGGGAGGATCTTCATTATTTCCCGTGTATTGACCCATTTGCATGCCAGAACACCCCTCGGAATGAAGAGGGCTGGTTTGGGGGGTTTTCGGGCTCAATTTGGTAAATTCCATTCTTGCTCGGCCAGGTCGCGAAAGAGTCTAATATCCGGTTGGGGTGGGTTAGGGGTGGGGTTAGGGGTGGGGTTGGGGTTAGGGTTAGGGTTAATATCCGCTCGGGGTGAATCTTCGTTATTTCCCTTATATTGACCCATTTGCATGCTAGAACATCCCTGGGAGCGAAGAGGGTTCGTTTTGGGGGTTTTCGGGCTCAATATGGTAAATTCTTATTTCACTCAATTTTGGCCAATTCGGCCAAAAGCCTAATATCCGCTCGGGGTGGATCTTCTTTATTTCCCGTATATTGACCCATTTGGATGCTAGAACACCCTTTGGAGCGAAGAGGGCTGGTTTGGGGGGTTTTATGGCTCATTTTGGTAAATTCCTATTTTGCTCGTCCAGGTCGCGAAAGAGTCTAATATCCGGTCGGGGTGGGTTAGGAGTAGGGTTAAGGGTGGGGTTCGGGGTGGGGTTGGGGTTTTGGGTAGGGTAGGGTTAGGGCTGGGGTTGGGGTTTGGGTTGGGGTTGGGGTTAGGGTTAATATCCGCTCGGGGTGGATCTTCGTTATTTCCCGTATATTGACCCATTTGCATGCTAGAACACCCCTCGGAACGAAGAGGGATGGTTTGAGGGGTTTTCGGGCTCAATTTATTAAATTCCTATTTTGCTCAATTTTGGCCAATCCGGCCAGGTCGCTAAGAGCCTAATATCCGCTCGGGGAGGATCTTCATTATTTCCCGTGTATTGACCCATTTGCATGCCAGAACACCCCTCGGAACGAAGAGGGCTGGTTTGGGGGGTTTACGGGCTCAATTCGGTAAATTCCTTTTTTGCTCGGCCAGGTCACGAAAGAGTCTAATATCCGGTCGGGGTGGGTTAGGGGTGGGGTTTGGGGTTGGGGTTTGGGGTTGGGGTTGGGGTTAGGGTTAGGGTTAGGGTAAGGGTTAGGGTTAGGGTTAGGGTTAATATCCGCTCGGGTAGGATCTTCGTTATTTCCCTTATATTGACCCATTTGCATGCTAGAACACCCCTGGGAGCGAAGAGGGTTCGTTTTGGGGGTTTTCGGGCTCAATATGGTAAATTCTTATTTTACTCAATGTTGGCCAATTCGGCCAAAAGCCTAATATCCGCTCGGGGTGGATCTTCTTTATTTCCCGTATATTGACCCATTTGGATGCTAGAACACCCTTCGGAGCGAAAAGGGCTGGTTTGGGGGGTTTTATGGCTCATTTTGGTAAATTCCTATTTTGCTCGGCCAGGTCGCGAAAGAGTCTAATATCCGGTCGGGGTGGGTTAGGGGTGAGGTTAGGGGTGTGGTTTGGGGTTGGGGTTGGGGTTTGGGGTTGGGGTTGGGGTTAGGGTTATGGTTAGGGTAAGGTTAGGGTTAGGGTTAGGGTTAGGGTTAGGGTTAGGGTTATGGGTTAGGGTTAGGGTTAGGGTTAGGGTTAGGGTTAATATCCGCTCAAGGTGGATCTTCGTTATTTCCCTTATATTGACCCATTTGCATGCTAGAACACTCCTAGGAGCGAAGAGGGTTCGTTTTGGGGGTTTTCGGGCTCAATATGGTAAATATTTATTTTACTCAATTTTGGCCAATTCGGCCAAAAACCTAATATCCGCTCGAGGTGGATCTTCTTTAATTCCCGTATATTGACCCATTTGGATGCTAGAACACCCTTCGGAGCGAAGAGGGCTGGTTTGGGGGGTTTTATGGCTCATTTTGGTAAATTCCTATTTTGCTAAATTTTGGCCAATTCAGCCAGGTCGCTAAGACCCTAATATCCGATCGGGGAGGATCTTCATTATTTCCCGTGTATTGACCCATTTGCATGCCAGAACACCCCTCGGAATGAAGAGGGCTGGTTTGGGGGGTTTTCGGGCTCAATTTGGTAAATTCCATTTTTGCTCGGCCAGGTCGCGAAAGAGTCTACTATCCGGTCGAGGTGGTTAGAGGTAGGGTAGGGTTAGGGCTGGGGTTGGGGTTTGGGGTTTGGGTTAGGGTTAATATCCGCTCGGGGTGGATCTTCGTTATTTCCCGTATATTGACCCATTTGCATGCTAGAACACCCCTCGGAACGAAGAGGGATGGTTTGAGGGGTTTTCGGGCTCAATTTATTAAATTCCTATTTTGCTCAATTTTGGCCAATCCGGCCAGGTCGCTAAGAGCCTAATATCCGCTCTAGGAGGATCTTCATTATTTCCCGTGTATTGACCCATTTGCATGCCAGAACACCCCTCGGAACGAAGAGGGCTGGTTTGGGGGGTTTTCGGGCTCAATTCGGTAAATTCCTTTTTTGCTCGGCCAGGTCACGAAAGAGTCTATTATCCGGTCGGGGTGGGTTAGGGGTGGGGTTTGGGGTTGGGGTTTGGGGTTGGGGTTGGGGTTAGGGTTAGGGTTAGGGTAAGGGTTAGGGTTAGGGTTAGGGTTAATATCCGCTCGGGTAGGATCTTCGTTATTTCCCTTATATTGACCCATTTGCATGCTAGAACACCCCTGGGAGCGAAGAGGGTTCGTTTTGGGGGTTTTCGGGCTCAATATGGTAAATTCTTATTTTACTCAATTTTGGCCAATTTGGCCAAAAGCCTAATATCCGCTCGGGGTGGATCTTCTTTATTTCCCGTATATTGACCCATTTGGATGCTAGAACACCCTTCGGAGCGAAAAGGGCTGGTTTGGGGGGTTTTATGGCTCATTTTGGTAAATTCCTATTTTGCTCGGCCAGGTCGCGAAAGAGTCTAATATCCGGTCGGGGTGGGTTAGGGGTGAGGTTAGGGGTGTGGTTTGGGGTTGGGGTTGGGGTTTGGGGTTGGGGTTGGGGTTAGGGTTATGGTTAGGGTAAGGTTAGGGTTAGGGTTAGGGTTAGGGTTATGGGTTAGGGTTAGGGTTAGGGTTAGGGTTAGGGTTAATATCCGCTCAAGGTGGATCTTCGTTATTTCCCGTATATTGACCCATTTGCATGCTAGAACACCCTTCGGAACGAAGAGGGATGGTTTGAGGGGTTTTCGGGCTCAATTTATTAAATTCCTATTTTGCTCAATTTTGGCCAATCCGGCCAGGTCGCTAAGAGCCTAATATCCGCTCTAGGAGGATCTTCATTATTTCCCGTGTATTGACCCATTTGCATGCCAGAACACCCCTCGGAACGAAGAGGGCTGGTTTGGGGGGTTTTCGGGCTCAATTTGGTAAATTCCATTTTTGCTCGGCCAGGTCGCGAAAGAGCCTACTATCCGGTCGGGGTGGTTAGGGGTAGGGTAGGGTTAGGGCTGGGGTTGGGGTTTGGGGTTTGGGTTAGGGTTAATATCCGCTCGGGGTGGATCTTCGTTATTTCCCGTATATTGACCCATTTGCATGCTAGAACACCCCTCGGAACGAAGAAGGATGGTTTGAGGGGTTTTCGGGCTCAATTTATTAAATTCCTATTTTGCTCAATTTTGGCCAATCCGGCCAGGTCGCTAAGAGCCTAATATCCGCTCTAGGAGGATCTTCATTATTTCCCGTGTATTGACCCATTTGCATGCCAGAACACCCCTCGGAACGAAGAGGGCTGGTTTGGGGGGTTTACGGGCTCAATTTGGTAAATTCCTTTTTTGCTCGGCCAGGTCGCGAAAGAGTCTAATATCCGGTTGGGGTGGGTTAGGGGTGGGGTTAGGGGTTAGGGTTAGGGTTAATATCCGCTCGGGGTGAATCTTCGTTATTTCCCTTATATTGACCCATTTGCATGCTAGAACATCCCTGGGAGCGAAGAGGGTTCGTTTTGGGGGTTTTCGGGCTCAATATGGTAAATTCTTATTTTACTCAATTTTGGCCAATTCGGCCAAAAGCCTAATATCTGCTCGGGGTGGATCTTCTTTATTTCCCGTATATTGACCCATTTGGATGCTAGAACACCCTCCGGAGCGAGGAGGGCTGGTTTGGGGGGTTTTATGGCTCATTTTGGTAAATTCCTATTTTGCTCGGCCAGGTCGCGAAAGAGTCTAATATCCGGTCGGGGTGGGTTAGGGGTGAGGTTAGGGGTGTGGTTTGGGGTTGGGGTTTGGGGTTGGGGTTGGGGTTAGGGTTATGGTTAGGGTAAGAGTTAGGGTTAGGGTTAGGGTTAATATCTGCTCGGGGTGGATCTTCGTTATTTCCCTTATATTGACCCATTTGCATGCTAGAACACCCCTGGGAGCGAAGAGGGTTCGTTTTGGGGGTTTTCGGGCTCAATATGGTAAATTCTTATTTTACTCAATTTTGGCCAATTCGGCCAAAAGCCTAATATCCGCTCGGGGTGGATCTTCTTTCTTTCCCGTATATCCACCCATTTGGATGCTAGAACACCCTTCGGAACGAAAAGGGCTGGTTTGGGGGGTTTTTGGGCTCAATTTGGTAAATTCCTTTTTTGCTCAATTTCGGCCAGGTCGCTAAGAGCCTAATATCCGCTTGGGGAGGATCTTCATTATTTCCCGTGTATTGACCCATTTGCATGCCAGAACACCCCTCAGAACGAAGAGGGATGGTTTGGGGGGTTTTCGGGCTCAATTTGGTAAATTCCATTTTTGCTCGGCAAGGTCGCGAAAGAGCCTAATATCCGGTCGGGGTGGTTAGGGGTAGGGTAGGGTTAGGGCTGGGGTTGGGGTTTGGGGTTGGGGTTGGGGTTAGGGTTAATATCCGCTCGGGGTGGATCTTCGTTATTTCCCGTATATTGACCCATTTGCATGCTAGAACACCCCTCGGAACGAAGAGGGATGGTTTGAGGGGTTTTCGGGCTCAATTTATTAAATTCCTATTTTGCTCAATTTTGGCCAATCCGGCCAGGTCGCTAAGAGCCTAATATCCGCTCGGGGAGGATCTTCATTATTACCCGTGTATTGACCCATTTGCATGCCAGAACACCCCTCGGAACGAAGAGGGCTGGTTTGGGGGGTTTACGGGCTCAATTTGGTAAATTCCTTTTTTGCTCGGCCAGGTCGCGAAAGAGTCTAATATCCGGTCGGGGTGGGTTAGGGGTGGGGATTGGGGTTGGGGTTTGGGGTTGGGGTTGGGGTTAGGGTTAGGGTTAGGGTAAGGGTTAGGGTTAGGGTTAGGGTTAATATCCGCTCGGGTTCGATCTTCGTTATTTCCCTTATATTGACCCATTTGCATTCTAGAACACCCCTGGGAGCGAAGAGGGTTCGTTTTGGGGGTTTTCGGGCTCAATATGGTAAATTCTTATTTTACTCAATTTTGGCCAATTCGGCCAAAAACCTAATATCCGCTCGAAATGGATCTTCTTTAATTCCCGTATATTGACCCATTTGGATGCTAGAACACCCTTCGGAGTGAAGAGGGCTGGTTTGGGGGGTTTTATGGCTCAATTTGGTAAATTCCTATTTTGCTAAATTTTGGCCAATTAGGCCAGGTCGCGAAGAGCCTAATATCCGCTCGGGGAGGATCTTCATTATTTCCCGTGTATTGACCCATTTGCATGCCAGAACACCCCTCGGAACGAAGAGGGCTGGTTTGGGGGGTTTACGGGCTCAATTTGGTAAATTCCTCTTTTGCTCGGCCAGGTCGCGAAAGAGTCTAATATCCGGTTGGGGTGGGTTAGGGGTGGGGTTAGGGGTGGGGTTGGGGTTAGGGTTAGGGTTAATATCCGCTCGGGGTGAATCTTCGTTATTTCCCTTATATTGACCCATTTGCATGCTAGAACATCCCTGGGAGCGAAGAGGGTTCGTTTTGGGGGTTTTCGGGCTCAATATGGTAAATTCTTATTTCACTCAATTTTGGCCAATTCGGCCAAAAGCCTAATATCCGCTCGGGGTGGATCTTCTTTATTTCCCGTATATTGACCCATTTGGATGCTAGAACACCCTTTGGAGCGAAGAGGGCTGGTTTGGGGGGTTTTATGGCTCATTTTGGTAAATTCCTATTTTGCTCGGCCAGGTCGCGAAAGAGTCTAATATCCGGTCGGGGTGGGTTAGGAGTAGGGTTAAGGGTGGTGTTCGGGGTGGGGTTGGGGTTTTGGGTAGGGTAGGGTTAGGGCTGGGGTTGGGGTTTGGGTTGGGGTTGGGGTTAGGGTTAATATCCGCTCGGGGTGGATCTTCGTTATTTCCCGTATATTGACCCATTTGCATGCTAGAACACCCCTCGGAACGAAGAGGGATGGTTTGAGGGGTTTTCGGGCTCAATTTATTAAATTCCTATTTTGCTCAATTTTGGCCAATCCGGCCAGGTCGCTAAGAGCCTAATATCCGCTCGGGGAGGATCTTCATTATTTCCCGTGTATTGACCCATTTGCATGCCAGAACACCCCTCGGAACGAAGAGGGCTGGTTTGGGGGGTTTACGGGCTCAATTCGGTAAATTCCTTTTTTGCTCGGCCAGGTCACGAAAGAGTCTAATATCCGGTCGGGGTGGGTTAGGGGTGGGGTTTGGGGTTGGGGTTTGGGGTTGGGGTTGGGGTTAGGGTTAGGGTTAGGGTAAGGGTTAGGGTTAGGGTTAGGGTTAATATCCGCTCGGGTAGGATCTTCGTTATTTCCCTTATATTGACCCATTTGCATGCTAGAACACCCCTGGGAGCGAAGAGGGTTCGTTTTGGGGGTTTTCGGGCTCAATATGGTAAATTCTTATTTTACTCAATTTTGGCCAATTCGGCCAAAAGCCTAATATCCGCTCGGGGTGGATCTTCTTTATTTCCCGTATATTGACCCATTTGGATGCTAGAACACCCTTCGGAGCGAAAAGGGCTGGTTTGGGGGGTTTTATGGCTCATTTTGGTAAATTCCTATTTTGCTCGGCCAGGTCGCGAAAGAGTCTAATATCCGGTCGGGGTGGGTTAGGGGTGAGGTTAGGGGTTTGGTTTGGGGTTGGGGTTGGGGTTTGGGGTTGGGGTTGGGGTTAGGGTTATGGTTAGGGTAAGGTTAGGGTTAGGGTTAGGGTTAGGGTTATGGGTTAGGGTTAGGGTTAGGGTTAGGGTTAATATCCGCTCAAGGTGGATCTTCGTTATTTCCCTTATATTGACCCATTTGCATGCTAGAACACTCCTGGGAGCGAAGAGGGTTCGTTTTGGGGGTTTTCGGGCTCAATATGGTAAATTCTTATTTTACTCAATTTTGGCCAATTCGGCCAAAAACCTAATATCCGCTCGAGGTGGATCTTCTTTAATTCCCGTATATTGACCCATTTGGATGCTAGAACACCCTTCGGAGCGAAGAGGGCTGGTTTGGGGGGTTTTATGGCTCATTTTGGTAAATTCCTATTTTGCTAAATTTTGGCCAATTCAGCCAGGTCGCTAAGACCCTAATATCCGATCGGGGAGGATCTTCATTATTTCCCGTGTATTGACCCATTTGCATGCCAGAACACCCCTCGGAACGAAGAGGGCTGGTTTGGGGGGTTTACGGGCTCAATTTGGTAAATTCCTTTTTTGCTCGGCCAGGTCGCGAAAGAGTCTAATATCCGGTTGGGGTGGGTTAGGGGTGGGGTTAGGGAAGGGGTTGGGGTTAGGGTTAGGGTTAATATCCGCTCGGGGTGAATCTTCGTTATTTCCCTTATATTGACCCATTTGCATGCTAGAACATCCCTGGGAGCGAAGAGGGTTCGTTTTGGGGGTTTTCGGGCTCAATATGGTAAATTCTTATTTCACTCAATTTTGGCCAATTCGGCCAAAAGCCTAATATCCGCTCGGGGTGGATCTTCTTTATTTCCCGTATATTGACCCATTTGGATGCTAGAACACCCTTTGGAGCGAAGAGGGCTGGTTTGGGGGGTTTTATGGCTCATTTTGGTAAATTCCTATTTTGCTCGTCCAGGTCGCGAAAGAGTCTAATATCCGGTCGGGGTGGGTTAGGAGTAGGGTTAAGGGTGGGGTTCGGGGTGGGGTTGGGGTTTTGGGTAGGGTAGGGTTAGGGCTGGGGTTGGGGTTTGGGTTGGGGTTGGGGTTAGGGTTAATATCCGCTCGGGGTGGATCTTCGTTATTTCCCGTATATTGACCCATTTGCATGCTAGAACACCCCTCGGAACGAAGAGGGATGGTTTGAGGGGTTTTCGGGCTCAATTTATTAAATTCCTATTTTGCTCAATTTTGGCCAATCCGGCCAGGTCGCTAAGAGCCTAATATCCGCTCGGGGAGGATCTTCATTATTTCCCGTGTATTGACCCATTTGCATGCCAGAACACCCCTCGGAACGAAGAGGGCTGGTTTGGGGGGTTTTATGGCTCATTTTGGTAAATTCCTATTTTGCTCGTCCAGGTCGCGAAAGAGTCTAATATCCGGTCGGGGTGGGTTAGGAGTAGGGTTAAGGGTGGGGTTCGGGGTGGGGTTGGGGTTTTGGGTAGGGTAGGGTTAGGGCTGGGGTTGGGGTTTGGGTTGGGGTTGGGGTTAGGGTTAATATCCGCTCGGGGTGGATCTTCGTTATTTCCCGTATATTGACCCATTTGCATGCTAGAACACCCCTCGGAACGAAGAGGGATGGTTTGAGGGGTTTTCGGGCTCAATTTATTAAATTCCTATTTTGCTCAATTTTGGCCAATCCGGCCAGGTCGCTAAGAGCCTAATATCCGCTCGGGGAGGATCTTCATTATTTCCCGTGTATTGACCCATTTGCATGCCAGAACACCCCTCGGAACGAAGAGGGCTGGTTTGGGGGGTTTACGGGCTCAATTCGGTAAATTCCTTTTTTGCTCGGCCAGGTCACGAAAGAGTCTAATATCCGGTCGGGGTGGGTTAGGGGTGGGGTTTGGGGTTGGGGTTTGGGGTTGGGGTTGGGGTTAGGGTTAGGGTTAGGGTAAGGGTTAGGGTTAGGGTTAGGGTTAATATCCGCTCGGGTAGGATCTTCGTTATTTCCCTTATATTGACCCATTTGCATGCTAGAACACCCCTGGGAGCGAAGAGGATTCGTTTTGGGGGTTTTCGGGCTCAATATGGTAAATTCTTATTTTACTCAATTTTGGCCAATTCGGCCAAAAGCCTAATATCCGCTCGGGGTGGATCTTCTTTATTTCCCGTATATTGACCCATTTGGATGCTAGAACACCCTTCGGAGCGAAAAGGGCTGGTTTGGGGGGTTTTATGGCTCATTTTGGTAAATTCCTATTTTGCTCGGCCAGGTCGCGAAAGAGTCTAATATCCGGTCGGGGTGGGTTAGGGGTGAGGTTAGGGGTGTGGTTTGGGGTTGGGGTTGGGGTTTGGGGTTGGGGTTGGGGTTAGGGTTATGGTTAGGGTAAGGTTAGGGTTAGGGTTAGGGTTAGGGTTATGGGTTAGGGTTAGGGTTAGGGTTAGGGTTAGGGTTAATATCCGCTCAAGGTGGATCTTCGTTATTTCCCTTATATTGACCCATTTGCATGCTAGAACACTCCTGGGAGCGAAGAGGGTTCGTTTTGGGGGTTTTCGGGCTCAATATGGTAAATATTTATTTTACTCAATTTTGGCCAATTCGGCCAAAAACCTAATATCCGCTCGAGGTGGATCTTCTTTAATTCCCGTATATTGACCCATTTGGATGCTAGAACACCCTTCGGAGCGAAGAGGGCTGGTTTGGGGGGTTTTATGGCTCATTTTGGTAAATTCCTATTTTGCTAAATTTTGGCCAATTCAGCCAGGTCGCTAAGACCCTAATATCCGATCGGGGAGGATCTTCATTATTTCCCGTGTATTGACCCATTTGCATGCCAGAACACCCCTCGGAATGAAGAGGGCTGGTTTGGGGCTCAATTTGGTAAATTCCATTCTTGCTCGGCCAGGTCGCGAAAGAGCCTACTATCCGGTCGGGGTGGTTAGGGGTAGGGTAGGGTTAGGGGGCTGGGGTTGGGGTTTGGGGTTTGGGTTAGGGTTAATATCCGCTCGGGGTGGATCTTCGTTATTTCCCGTATATTGACCCATTTGCATGCTAGAACACCCCTCGGAACGAAGAGGGATGGTTTGAGGGGTTTTCGGGCTCAATTTATTAAATTCCTATTTTGCTCAATTTTGGCCAATCCGGCCAGGTCGCTAAGAGCCTAATATCCGCTCTAGGAGGATCTTTATTATTTCCCGTGTATTGACCCATTTGCATGCCAGAACACCCCTCGGAACGAAGAGGGCTGGTTTGGGGGGTTTTCGGGCTCAATTTGGTAAATTCCATTTTTGCTCGGCCAGGTCGCGAAAGAGCCTACTATCCGGTCGGGGTGGTTAGGGGTAGGGTAGGGTTAGGGCTGGGGTTGGGGTTTGGGGTTTGGGTTAGGGTTAATATCCGCTCGGGGTGGATCTTCGTTATTTCCCGTATATTGACCCATTTGCATGCTAGAACACCCCTCGGAACGAAGAGGGATGGTTTGAGGGGTTTTCGGGCTCAATTTATTAAATTCCTATTTTGCTCAATTTTGGCCAATCCGGCCAGGTCGCTAAGAGCCTCATATCCGCTCTAGGAGGATCTTCATTATTTCCCGTGTATTGACCCATTTGCATGCCAGAACACCCCTCGGAACGAAGAGGGCTGGTTTGGGGGGTTTACGGGCTCAATTTGGTAAATTCCTTTTTTGCTCGGCCAGGTCGCGAAAGAGTCTAATATCCGGTTGGGGTGGGTTAGGGGTGGGGTTAGGGGTTAGGGTTAGGGTTAATATCCGCTCGGGGTGAATCTTCGTTATTTCCCTTATATTGACCCATTTGCATGCTAGAACATCCCTGGGAGCGAAGAGGGTTCGTTTTGGGGGTTTTCGGGCTCAATATGGTAAATTCTTATTTTACTCAATTTTGGCCAATTCGGCCAAAAGCCTAATATCCGCTCGGGGTGGATCTTCTTTATTTCCCGTATATTGACCCATTTGGATGCTAGAACACCCTCCGGAGCGAAGAGGGCTGGTTTGGGGGGTTTTATGGCTCATTTTGGTAAATTCCTATTTTGCTCGGCCAGGTCGCGAAAGAGTCTAATATCCGGTCGGGGTGGGTTAGGGGTGAGGTTAGGGGTTTGGGGTTTGGGTTAGGGTTAATATCCGCTCGGGGTGGATCTTCGTTATTTCCCGTATATTGACCCATTTGCATGCTAGAACACCCCTCGGAACGAAGAGGGATGGTTTGAGGGGTTTTCGGGCTCAATTTATTAAATTCCTATTTTGCTCAATTTTGGCCAATCCGGCCAGGTCGCTAAGAGCCTAATATCCGCTCTAGGAGGATCTTCATTATTTCCCGTGTATTGACCCATTTGCATGCCAGAACACCCCTCGGAACGAAGAGGGCTGGTTTGGGGGGTTTTCGGGCTCAATTTGGTAAATTCCATTTTTGCTCGGCCAGGTCGCGAAAGAGCCTACTATCCGGTCGGGGTGGTTAGGGGTAGGGTAGGGTTAGGGCTGGGGTTGGGGTTTGGGGTTTGGGTTAGGGTTAATATCCGCTCGGGGTGGATCTTCGTTATTTCCCGTATATTGACCCATTTGCATGCTAGAACACCCCGGCCCTAATCTGGCAAAAGGGTCTATCTGCACATTCGCCCTCGAAAAACTTTCTGAGAAAATCAGCTTTGAAGTTTGAGCATTTAATTTACTTGTAGAATACTTGAGAGTTAATTTTAGTTGGTGGACTCTATTCTATCACTTAGTTTATCTTTGAAAAATTATTTTTAGTCCCTTTTTATTATTTTAATCCCTTTACTTTTCTTGTAAGATCCAATTTAATGCAGATAGACCCTTTTGCCAGATTAATCTCGGGAGCAAAGACAGTGATATTTATCTGGCAAAAGGGTCTATCTGCACATAGACCCTATAAAAATTGGCTGTAATCTGGCAAAAGGGTATATCTGCACATAGACCTTTTTGCCAGATTAAATGATGGCAGATAATATGTTTATTTTATCAGGCAAACGGGGTCTATCTGCAGATACACACTGTTACAGAGGGAAATTGTGTTAATTTAACCAGGCAGAAAGGTATATCTGCACGGTTGGTAAACTATTATAATATTGGACAGGCTGCGCAGGACTCTCAACTTCATGGTCTACAACCACTTGGTTTACTATTCGTTTTGTCCAAAACCATTTGGTCTACTGACCGTTTGGTCCATAACCATTTGGTCTACTAGGCATTTGTTACAAAACCATTTGCTATAGGCGTTGTTACAAAACCATTTGGTCTAATAGGCGTTTGGTCCACAACCATTTGGTCTACTAGGTGTTTGATCCATAAGCATTTGGTCTACTAGACGTTGTTACAAAACCACTGGTCTACTAGGCGTTTAGTCCACGACCATTCGGTCTACTAGGCATTGATACAAAAAAACTATTTGGTCCACAAGCATTTGGTCTTCTAGGCGTCTGGTCCACAACCATTTGGTCATTTCATTTGGTCCACAACCATTTGGTCTA